>NW_027611978.1:0-526769 GCF_964261635.1 Lissotriton helveticus
ATCCTCTCCCTCACACACTTACACCCTCACACCCTCACCCTCACACCTCCTCACCCTTTCACCCTCACCCTCACCCCCCTCACCCTCACACCCTCACCCTCACACCCTCATCCTCACACACCCCCACCATCACACCCCCACACCCTCCCTCACCCTTACCCTTACACCCCCTCACACCCTCTCACCCTCACACCCTCACCCTCACACACTCACACATCCTCACACCCCCTCACCCTCACACCCCCTCACCCTCACACCCCCAGCCCCCTCACCCTATCCCCCTCACCCTCACACCCCCTCACCCTCACACCCTGTCACCCTCACACCCTCACACCCCCTCAGCCTCTCACCCTCACAACCCCTCACCCTCACACACCCTCTCACCCTCATACCCTCTCACCCTCACACACCCTCACTCACCCATACACACACCCTCTCACCCCCTCACACACCCTCACCCTCACACCCTCACCCTAACACCCCCTCACCGTCACACCCCCTCACACCCTCACACACCCTCTCACCCTCACACACCCTCTCCCTCACACACCCTCACCCTCACACATCCTCTCACCAACACACACCCTCACACTCCCTCACCCTCACACCCACCCTCTCACCCTCACACACCTACCCCCTCACACCCTCACCCTTACCCCCTCACCCTCACCCCCCTCATGCTCACACCCTCACCCTCACACCCTCATCCTCACACACCCTCACCCTCACAGCCCCACACCCCCCTCCCCCTTACCCTCACCCTCACGCCCCCTCAAACCCTCACCCTCAGACCCCCTCACCCTCACACACTCACGCACCCTCACACACCCTCACCCTCACACCCCCTCACCCTCACACCTCCGCACCCCCAGCCCCCTCACCCCATCCCCCTCACCCTGACATCCCCTCACCCTCACACCCCCTCCCCCAGCCCCCTCATCCAATCCCCTCACCCTCACACCCCCTGTTGGACCCGGCCTCGTGGCGTGGTCCCACTCCTCCCGCATGGCGGGCCCCTACGGCATCGACCCCTGTCCTCCCTCCGGAAGTTACCCCCTCCAACCTTCAACGAGAGCCGCCCCTCCTGGCGACCCCCGGCTCTCCTCCTCAGGAACACAGCGACCCCTACTCGCCCCACTCTGCTGGTCCGACCCCTACCCCGGGCCGCCATCTTAGGCCCCGACTCCATCTTGGGCCCCCCACGTCCGGACCACGTGGCCTCGGCCCGACCTCGGCCACGGCCCCAGCGAAGCCCCGACATCGAGGCACCAGGATCCGACCAGGTGGTAAAGCGGCCACTTGACGGACCAAGGAGGAGGGGAGTTTCGATGGCCCTCCAGCCGTCCCCGGACGCCTGGTTTCGATCGCCCTCCGGCCTCCCTGGGCGCTGCCTCCACCCCCCTGCTGGGTGTCTGGACACTCTCATCCCGGCCCCTCTCACCCCTAGGCGCGAGGGTCCGGACATCAAAGGGCTCCACACCTATATCTGGGGCAGCTCCGGAATGGGTCAGTAGTTGTATCCTGGAGTCGAGAGCCCTGCTGATTGAATCGCGGCAGACCTTGAGAAGAACTCGCTACTTTGAACCCTGGAACCTCGGAGCCCTGCTGACCTGGTCGCGGGCCCCCTACTTGCTGAGAAGAAGATCCTCACGGAACCTCAGAGCCCTGCTGACTCTGTCGCGGCCCGACCTCGCTGAACCAACCTCAGAGCCCTGCTGACGCTGTCGCGGCCCGACCTCGCTGAACCATCCTCGGAGCCCTGCTGAGAAATGATGTGAACAATCACTGCCCAACCTGCCAAGCCAGCGGGAAGAGCGGAGGGAAGCACAAGGCCCCCCTTCAACCCTTCCCCGTCGTCAACACCCCATTCGAGCGGGTGGGGATCGACATTGTGGGGCCTCTGGAGCCCTGAACGTCTCAAGGTCACCGGTTTATTCTCGTCCTGGTAGACCATGCCACCCGCTATCCCGCAGCCATCCCTCTCCGGACCGTGACGGCCCCCGTGGTGGGCCGGGCGCTGATGGGGATCTTCTCCCGGGTGGGCTACCCCCGAGAGGTCGTCAGTGACCGGGGTACGAACTTCATTTCCCGATACATGAAGTCCCTGTGGCAACAGTGTGGGGTCACGTACAAGTTTACGACCCCCTAACCCCCCAAGGGGACGGACTGGTGGAACGTTTCAATCGAACCCTCAAGGGGATGATCATGGGCCTGGAAGAGCCCTTGCGACGCCAATGGGACGTGTTGCTGCCCTGCCTCCTCTTCGCCTATCGGGAGGTCCCTCAGAAGTCTCTGGGGTTCAGCCCCTTCGAACTATTGTACGGACACCCCGTCCGGGGCCCCCTCAGCCTGGTCAAAGAAGGCTGGGAGGTTGCAGTCCGAGATGCCCCCCCGACGTCTACCGGTACCTCCTGACCCTCCGAAACCAGACTCGGAAGTTCCGGGAACTTGCCGAGGCCAACCTCGAGGCCAGCCAAGAGGAGATGAAACGCTGGTATGACCAGAACGCCTCTTCCATTGAGTTCGAGCCGGGCCAACAGGTCTGGGTCATGTCCCCGGTCGAACCCCGTGCCCTCCAGGACAAATGGACCGGGCCCTTCAAAGTGGTGGAGCGCAAGAGCCCTGTCACCTACCTGGTGGACATGGAATCCCCCAGGAACCCCCTCCGGGTCCTCCACACCAACAGACTCAAGCCTCACTTTGTCCGAACGGAACTTAGCCTGCTGATGGCTACTGTTGGCGGGGCCGAAGACGACTCCGAGCCCCTGCCCGACCTCCTGAAGTACTCTGAAAAAGATGGCTCCGTCGAGGGAGTTCCCCTCTCCTCCGCCCTGACCCCCGAACAGCGCCAGGACTGCCAAGAGCTGTTGGGGCAGTTTGCGGACCTGTTTTCGCTCACTCCCGGGGTCACGCAGTGGTGTGTCCACGATGTCGGCACCAGGGACAGCCCGCCCGTGCGACACCGGGCCTACAGAGTTCCTGACCGAGTCCGGGCCTGCATCCAGTCCGAAGTTGCCAAGATGCTAGCCCTGCGAGTGGTCGAGCCCTCAGACAGTCCCTGGGCCAGTCCAGTTGTCCTGGTCCCTAAAGCCGCCGCCCCCGGCGCCCCTCCAGAGCTCCGGTTTTGTGTCGACTACCGGGGACTGAATGCCGTTACCAGGACCGACGCCCATCCCATCCCCGGGGCGGATGAACTGATCGATCGCGTGGGGGCCGCCAGATACCTCAGCACCTTCGACCTCACGGCCGGATATTGGCAGATCGGCCTCACCCCCGGGGCCCAAGAACGATCCGCCTTCTCGACCCCCGATGGCCACTTCCAATTCAAGGTGATGCCCTTCGGCATGAAAAACGCCCCCGCTACCTTCCAGAGACTGGTGAATAGGGTGCTGGCGGGGTTAGAAGAGTTCAGTGCCGCATACCTGGACGATATTGCGGTGTACAGCCTCCACTGGGGCAAACATTTGGGACACCTCTGGGAGGGCCTGACGGCCCTCCGACGGGCCGGACTAACAGTGAAAGCGAGCAAGTGCCAGATAGGCAAAGGGTCCGTGACCTATCTGGGGCACCAAGTGGGGAGCGGCCAGGTGGCTCCTCTCCAACCCAAGATTGACGCCATCATGGCCTGGGAGACCCTGGCCACCCAGACAGCAGTCCGAGCCTTCCTGGGGCTCACGGGATATTATCGGCGCTTTATAAAGGACTACGGGAGCCTTGTGGGGCCCCTCACTGAACTGACCTCCAAAAGGCAACCACAGAAAGTACACTGGACCCCCAAGTGTCAGGCCGCCTTTGAGACTCTGAAGACAGCGATGTGTACCGCCCCCGTGCTCCAAGCCCCCGACTGCAGCCGGGAATTCGTAGTCCAAACCGATGCCTCGGAGCACGGTATCGGGGCGGTCCTGTCGCAAGTTAACCCCGAGGGGGTTGACCAACCGGTGGCCTTCATCAGCCGGCGGCTGCTGGCGCGAGAACAACGGTGGAGCACCATCGAAAGAGAAGCCTTTGCCGTCGTGTGGGCCCTAAAGAAACTCTGGCCCTACCTCTTCGGCACCCACTTCCGGGTACAGACCAACCACCGGCCCCTGCGGTGGCTGATGCAGATGCGGGGCGAGAACCCGAAGCTGCTGCGATAGTCCATCTCCCTGCAACATCGCCCTGTCAACGACCACGCCAACGCTGACGGCCTGTCCCGCTTCTTCCGCCTCCACGAGGAGAATCCCCAAGAAGATGGGTGACTCTCCCCGCCTTCAGCTGGAGGGGACGTGTGTTGGACCCGGCCTCGTGACGTAGTCCTACCCCTCCCGCCTGGCGGGCCCTGGACGACATCGGCCCTCCATCGACCCGCTGTCGCCCCCGGACACCACCCTCAACGAACTCTCGATGAGATCCGCCCCTGGCATACCCCGGCTCTCCCCCCCCTGGAACCTGGCAAACCCGGCTTGCCCCAACTCTGCAGGTCCGGTCACCACCCCGGACCCCCCTTTCAGGCCCGACTCCATCTTGGGCCCATCGCGCCCCGAGCACGTGGCCTCGGCCCGACCCCGGCCGCGGCCCCAGCGAAGCCCCGACATCGTGGCACCAAGATCAACCCAGGTGGTAAAGTGGCCACTTGGCGGATCCCGGAGAAGAGGGGTTTCAATGGCCCTCCAGCCGTCCCCAGACGCCTGGTATCGATCGCCCTCCGGCCTCCCTGGGCACTGGCTCCACCCCCCTGCTGAGTGTCTGGACACCTTCATCCCGGCCCCTCTGCCCCCCAGGCGCGAGGGTCCGGACATCAAAGGACTCCAGTCCTATATCTGGGCCAGCCCTGGATCAGGAAGTCAGTTGTATCTGGGAGTCGAAGCCCTGCTGACCTAGTCGCGGCTGATCCTGATAAGAACTCGTGAACCTGGAACCTGGAACCTCTGAGCCCTGCTGACGCTGTCGCGGCTCTACCAAGCTGAACCATCCGCCGAGCCCTTGTGGTAAATAAATAATTAATTACCGGTACTATTTTTGAATACATTAATAAAACAGATAGCTCAATAAATAAGAGGCAGGATCCGATGTATCTGAGTCGAACGGGCTTTAATCAGGCAAAAGGGAAGGGACAGGATCGGAACAGCCTGAAATAGAAGGGCATAGAAGGCAGCTGCAACGTTTCATCAACAGTACAAGGTATATATAGTAAAACATCACAATTACATTACATACAGTAGGCGTAACAAGTGACAAGCGTGAGATAAGAACATATGGGCGTGAAAAGAAGGCGTGCACAGGGCGTGCACGTAGGACATGTGATGAGAACGTCACAGAAGTGTCATAAAGTGGGTGGATACATGGAGGGGGCTACCTGAGCAGCTGGAACCTTTAACCTAGTGGTGCGCGCAAACGGGCCATGACGTGTTACCGGGGAGAACTGGGGGCTATGACTTCTGCACTAGAAGAGGAGACTAAAGTCTGCGGTGTCAGGACGACATGTACCTATAGCATATCTGGTATCTGGTGTTTGGAGTACATGTTGATAGAATCTAAAAGTTATCAGGGCAAAGGCTACTTGACACTAAGGCTGGTGCATGTATATACTCTACATGTATTGCGTGTGCTATGAATCTTCTATGAATATTAATACAGTAATTCTCTTGCATGGAGACAGAAAGACTAGACTATAGCTGAAGCTGTTTATGTGGTTCGCTAGCTTAGGAATGTGAAGACGGAGAGCTGAACTGATAACTAGAGGCATAACATATTCTTGGCAGACAGGCAGGCAGAGCCAGGCTGGGCACCGCGCTGCGCGGCAGGAAGTAAGTGAAAGGTCAGGGATGCAGGTGGGGGCTGCATCGCTCCTCGGAGTGGGTTCAGGAGACTGGAGCTTGAATCTGGTGTTCAGGCCCTTTGAGGCCTAGAAACGGGGACAATGCGGGGAATATAACGTGCACAATGTAAAACGTGGCAACATAGGCCTAATACTCGTTGCTTTCACGAGAACTGGATACTGGCATACTAGAGTTGGACACAACTATAATTGCGTCTTTAATCAATCATAGGGGGATATATGCATATCGATCATGCACATATATCATAGGATGGGGAACACGTAGGCACATATGACAAGGCAAAATTCAATTTTCCTCATTCCCTCCTTGTGCCCTACGTGTTCCATCAGGAAACATCAATATTCATGATACCATCTATCTGTTCATATAGCATCATTTGCTCGTCTCGAATTGTCTTGGAACGGGACTTAGGACTAGGAATACAAGAGGTAGCACACAAGCCGCAAATCGCAGGGCCACATTGTAAACAGAGACAGCAACTGAATATGATCATTACTGCTATACCTAGGAATGACAATACTTTCCATCCCCAGGCAGATATTATATTCCAGAGCCAACCGGACCATGTCCAGGTGCCTGGATTCTGGTGTAACTGATGGGCTATTTTATGAAGTCTGGTGATAGCTGAATAAACAGACGGTGCGTTATTAGGAATGAAAATGCAGCAACTAGATCCGATGACTCTACAGGCTCCTCCCCTATCGGCCAGTATGACGTCAAGGACGAGACGATTTTGGAGCACGACAAATGTCATAGCAGATTGCTCTTCAGTTAAGTTACCTAGAGCGGAAGTAGTCTCATTCACTACTGCTTCAAGGGTTCTGGTTAGCCTACGTATTAGCTTACTATTCTGGACAGGACCTATGAAGAAAAAGAAACCTTTATTGAAGTCTTGATACTGTTCTAAGGCAGTTTCAGTTTGATCGACAATTGGGGACTCGACCTCCCTTCTATGTCTACTGTGTACTAGATGGGTGTTTCTGTGATAATCGGATGGGGCTAGAAAAACTGGTGGCAGTAGGAAGGCAATGTAACATGTTCCATCCCACTCGAGGGGCAGACGTACATATGCGGTCTGGCCACATACAAAATAAGAATGACGTGATGCTTTGAAAATAGATTTCCCACTGTCACTATACTCGACCATAGTAGTACAATCACTATGTCCTACATGTACGGAACCATTCTTTCTGACACATAATTCGCCTTTAACTGGTAGAACTGAAATAGCAGGCAGATCTGGAGTAGTCTCGGACTGAACATTCAAAACCATGAAATTCGAGGAATAATTACCTAGATCATATACTTCATTTTCTAGATCTAACCCTGTTCTATGGGAAAGACCTTCCTTGTCTGGGAAACATGTTCTATTCAGAAGGGACATATCATTTGAGGATGACGTTAACGTGGACCATGCTCCACACGAACCATTATGTGAAAACGGATAAGGAAAGAGTGGCAGAACTCCCTTCAGTGTCTGGAAAGGGGGGAGTCGACCACACACCCAACAATTAGTGGCATTGCTGGTCTGGTGTGAATAGTGTAACATTCGAATAAAAGTATTATTTCGCATAGCAAGATGATAGGATAACTCGTGAGGAGGCAGGTCACTAAAAGTGTGCTCTACTGTAACATTAGAAAACATATGTACATGTGAATTAATAGGAAAACATAAATGTAAGGCATAACTTATGCAAGTAACCATAAGACTCAGAAATATCATGAAAAATAAAGTAACAATACATCGCCTTCGAAGATTCTTCTGATAACGTATTCTCTTAGAGTTTTGACTAACTCTCTCACTGTGTGGGTCTATCTCATACATGTCAGGAACCTGTCTAACCGTTTCACCCGAGAGGGACTTAGACAATTAAACTGGCTGACTTACTAGACCGAAGCTTATCTTTATACTCCTGCTGCGGAGTTTTCTCTAACAGGGGAAGTTTAGATTCAGTGTCTGGGCAGCCCTTAAGAACGGGGCAGTCTTTGAAAAATGTTTTTGGCCGAAGTCCATGGAATCGCTTTACATGACTGGAGTGCAACCACCCCTTCCTGCCTTCAACCTTGAGGGCAGTCCTTGTGGTTAGTAATACAAGTCTTGGCTCCTTCCAGCGGGGCTCCAGCGGACTTGAATGATCAAAATTCCTCACGAGGACAAGGTCGCCTGGTATGACCTCGTGCGGTTTCACTTGAGTGTTGTCTGGAAAAGCAGCGGCAACCTGTGAACGACAAGAGAGTAGTGCAGACATCAAGGAAGCCAGGTAATCTGTCAGCATATTACTGTCAACATCTGTAATTGTACGTGGTCTAGGTGTACCCCACATGTTTGGGGGACGACCGAACACTACCTCATAAGGGGACAGACCTGAACGGGAGTGAGCGACCATTCTCATATAAAAAAGGGCGACTGGCAGTGCTACTATCCAATCTACGCCTTTCTCTGCGCATACTTTGGCAATGCGGATTTTCAGAGTCTGATTATGTCTCTCTACGAGACCGGCTGCTTCAGGATGTCGTACACAATGGAACTTCCACTGGTACCCTAACAGAAGGGATATTTGTTTCATGAGCTCGGATGAGAATGGCTGGCCGTTATCTGAATACACGACCCTAGGTAATCCATAGCGGGGGAAAAACTCACGAACCAACTGCCTGGCAGTGGTCGCAGCAGTGTAATCTGGGACTGGATAGGCTTCTGTCCATCTGGACAAAGCGCATACAACTACGAGGACATACTTGAAACCTCCACATCGCTCCATCTGAATATAATCCATCTGGAGGACTTCAAAAGGGTGGTCAGGAGGATGGAATCCACCTTGTTCCACCGGGACACCTTTACCTGGATTGAACTGACAACAGATCATGCAGGTACGCACTTTCTGCTTGGCTGCTGCTCGTAAATGCTTGTTAAACCAGAGATTCTGGATACTGTCTAACATGGCTTTTTCTCCTAAGTGTGCTGGACTATGTGCGGTGTTAATAATGACTTGATTCATAGAGTCGGGGAGAAACCATGTGGCTTTTCCCTTCGTCAACCATCCTTGATCTGTCTGGACCCCTCCTTGTTCAGACCATTTCTTGATTTCATCTGGAGTAGCATGTAACTGTATATCTAGTACGTCTTGTATAGGGTCCTTAACTGTCATACAAGTAGTCTGATCTGGAATGTGTGTCGGTGTCGTGTTAACTGGAATGTCTGGAGTCTGAGCTGTAAGCTTGGCTGTTCGATCTGCCAGGTCGTTACCCTGGGAAATGATGTCAGTGACTTTCGTGTGTGCCTTGCACTTCATGATAGCGATAGCTGTCGGTAAATGTATTGCATCTAACAGAGCTTGAATGAGGGGGCCATGCTGAATCTTGGTTCCATGAGAAGTCATAAAACCTCTTTCTTGCCAGAGCACTCCAAAGTCGTGTACGACTCCGAATGCATAACGTGAATCTGTGTATATGTTTACTTTCAGGTTCTTGGCTCGTATGCAGGCTTGGGTCAGAGCGACGAGCTCTGCTGCTTGAGCAGACAGGGTGTCAATACGATGTGTTTCTATAACTTCAATGTCAGTAGTCACTGCATACGCGGCTACTAGTTCTCCTGTACTTGTTCTCATACATGAACCATCCACATAAAGTGTCAGGTCGGGATCAGGTAATGCAATGTCTGTCAAGTCTTGTCTTGGCTTTGTCATGGTGTTAACAACTTCCACACAGTCATGTGTGGCAGGATTTGAGGTAACTGACGGTAACAGTGTAGCTGGATTTAAAATGTTGCAGCGTCTGATTTCTATGTGTGGCTGAAACAGTGTTAGTTCATAACCTGTTAAACGTGCAATTGTCAAGTGCTGAGTCTGTGTTCGGTTTAAAAGAACTTCCACGGAGTGTGGAACTTGTACTGTCAGGGAGTGTCCTAACACTATGGAATCACTTTGTCTGATAGCTAGAGCTGTGGCTGCAACTGACTTGAGGCACGCAGGCAGAGCCTGGGCCACTGGATCTAATGTGCTAGAAAAATAAGCACAGGGCTTGTATTGTCCTGCTTGATCTTGTGTGAGAACAGATAATGCAGTACCATCACGTTCAGTGACAAAAAGTGTAAAAGGCTTACTGTAGTTCGGTGTTGCTAGAACAGGTGCATTACATAAAGCTTTCTTTAACTCATTGAAAACAAGTGTGTGTTCTTGGGTCCAAGGGAGGACAGTCGATACGGCTGCCTCCTGTGTCGTTAACTGTATCAGTGGCTTGGCTAGATATGCGTACTGAGGAATCCATTGTCTGCAGTAAGAAGTGAGGCCGATAAAAGCTCGTACCTCCTTCTGAGTCTTGGGCTGTGGAAGATGTGCTATTAACTGGATACGGTCAGGTGTCAACTGCCTACCCCTCTTGGACAGTAAGTGTCCTAGGTAGACCACTTGCTGGACACAGAATTGCAATTTGGAAGGGGACACCTTGTGCCCCATCTCGGCCAGGAAATACAAGACTGTAAGTGACGCACGTTCAGAACGGGCTGTGATCAGTAGATCATCGACATACTGGAGCAGAGCAGTGTCAGTTGGCATGTGAATATTGTCTAGTTGTCTTTTAAGTGCTTGACTGTAAATGCTAGGACTTTCTGTGAAACCTTGAGGAGCTCGTGTAAATTTATAGCTCCTTCCATTTAAACAGAAACCGAAAAGGAACTGGCTATCTGGATGAATGGGGACACTAAAGAATGCGTTCTTGAGATCGATAACAGTAAAGAACGTAGCTTCAGAATCAATGGCTGTCAATAGGGAAGAAATATCTGGAACCACAGGGTACTGGGGTATGATACATTTATTAAGTTCTCGAAGGTCAATCACTAATCGATAAACTGGAGGTGCATTTGGGTCAGTACGTTTAAGAATCGGAATGATAGGAGAATTACATATATTGGAGTCAGTTTCTACAACCACTCCTTGAGCAATGAGCTCGTCAATAATTTTCGATAAGGCTGCTACAGCCTCAGGTGGCAATTTGTACTGTCGGACTCGTGGTAATACAACACCTTTCTTCAGAGTGACACGATGGGGTGTGATGTGCATACAACCTACATCCGTTGGACCTTGCGCCCATAAATGCTGCGGTACATTCAATAATCTTGGATCAAAATCACGTAATACATAATGACCTTTAAAATCTCTCAAAAACAGTCGCACCCCTTCTGGGGAGCAGCATATGACTGCTCCTAATTCTTTCAGGGTCCTAATGCCTAATAAGTTCTCTGGACACGATTTCGTGAGTAACAAGTCTGTAGTTCGGGACAATGGACCAACTTCTAGAGTAACTGGTTTCGATATTTCATTAACAATAGGCTTTCCTGAAAATCCAAGGGAAACATTTCTAGAGCCTGAGAGTGGAGCCCCTGGAACCTCGTCATGACTGATGGTAGTCCTACTTGCCCCTGTATCAATCAGAAACTTTCTGTCTTTCCCTAATACTTGACTGTGTACATAGGGACCCTCTTGATCTACAGGTATCTCGATGAGAGGCAAGCCAACCTCCCTCTCTAGGCTGTTTCATGAGTACGACTGATAATCTGGATATTCTGACTGTGCATACTGGTACATCTGCTGTGTAACGTGTTGTGTTGCAGCTATAGGCTGCGGTACGGTAACTGTCTGTTGTGCATTCTGCGGTGGCTGGGAAGTCTGTGAAACTTGTTCTTGTCTAGGCGGACGTGGTCTCTCTTTCGTTTTACCAGTAGCTATGTTGTGTTTCAGAACTGCACATTCGTTTATATAATGACCTGGCTGTTTACAGTAATTGCATGTCCCTTTAACGGGAGCTGCAGAATGACTGGCTTGATTCGTACCCCTCTTCTGACTGTCTTGCGGAACAGACTGTGCAACTAGTACTTTCATTTTCGTGTCTTTCATACGTCTCCTTTCATGTTCCTGCTCCTCCCTAATTCTGTTCTGGTGGTACTGTAGCATCTGGAGCATCTGTGACGGAGTATTAGCTTGCCAGGTACTTTCGACTTTCAGTACTCGATTTTTAACTTGTGGACTTGAATTCTCGACTAGCTTGGTAACAAAAAGATGTGGATACGATTCACTACTTGTTTTCAGACCACTATTAATAATGAAACATTTCTCAAATCTAGAATAAAAATCACTAGTATCTTCGTCTTGTTTCTGTTTACAGGCTGAGATGGCATCCCAATCTTCCTTTTTCGTGGCTAGAGTCAGAGTCAAAAATACTTTATTCGATTATTTTAAAATCATAAAAGTATACTACACACATATTTATAAAATAATCTACATAAATTCACAGATGAACTTTATAATCTGCAAACAATTGTTAAAAAAACAGTTAAAAAGGCAGTTAAAACAATTGTGTGGGAAGTAATCAGGCACAGTTTAAGCAATTAAAAATAAAATTCATAATACCCTATAAACCATCAGATTGATTATATAACTAATTTCATTGTCTTGTTACTTCTTGTTGACGGTGTGAACAAGCAGGGAAAAAATGAAAATGAACAGCTCATGATGGCAGAAATTAATCAAACCAAACTTTAGCTAAACCAAAACACATTCCATCATTGTAGTATTCAATAATCTTTTCCGTTTGGCACGCAACGCCGCTACTAGAAAGTTGGCAACCCCAAACATTACAATAGGGGTCTCCATGAGCTGTAAAAACAACAACGCGGGTTTCACTTGCTTGAATCCCTTGTCCCTCAGAAGTGGTAAAATATATTTTTTCCTCCCCTCAACAAAAAAGGGACAGAAAAATACAAAGTGCGTCAAATCTTGATCATTAAAGGCATCACATTTACACGGGGCATTGTCCCTTGGCTTATTCCATTTCAGATATTTCCCCCAAAAGAAGATGCATCTGGTTAAAACGGAATTTCGTTAATAGCCAGCGATGATATGGTCTATTGACTACCGTTAAGTATGGCTGGATGGTCATGGTAGAAATTACCATGTAGTGAGCCCTTACTGTAATTTTTTCAATTTCCATAGCTTCCCGGTGAGTATTTCTAAGGTTTAAAAATTGGGCTTTTATCCATTTAACATCATCTTTACTAAGTCTTTCCGGGTTATAGTACAATTCTGGACGACCTAGTTGTATAGCTAAGGATTTAATGTGTTTCAGCCATTTAATGTCCATTGCTCTATCTCTCCCCATGCAGTCGGTGATAATTTTTCGATTTAATGACAAAGTAGGGTTCAGCCATACTTTCACCCATAGCAGTAGTGGTGCCAAATTAAGGGCATCCTCAATATGACCTTGCCCCAATTCCAAGTGGACAGAGAACGAGGGAGTGGACTGTGGTAAACCCAGTAGAGAACGCAAAGATCTGTTCTCCTCTTTTTGAATTGGGGCTAAGTTCTTATGACCCCAAATCCCGGCCCCATATCTGGCCAGAGCCAGGGTTTTAGCTCTCTATAGGGAAAGAATAGCTTCAATAGGTTTCCCTCCCAATCGCTTGGCGAAACTTAGTATGGCTGCAAAAGATCTTCGTACAGCTATCGCTTTGTTAGCAATCTGGGGGGTCCAGGTGGCTAAATTGTCAAAAATTACACCGAGGTATGTAAATGTCTTAACTTTAGACAGTGTCACACCGTTGCATCTCAAGATTTTTGTGTTGTCCTTGCCTTTCCCAATTGACATAACGTGGGACTTTTCCATGTTAACAACCAGATCCAATTTCTGCATAAAAGCCCCAAAAGTGTCAAGGAGTAACTGTAGTCCGTTGGGGGTTCTGGCGATGAGGACCGTATCATCGGCATACATCAGTACGGGCAGAGGGGACCCACCCATACTAGGTATATCCGGTGTGACTGTTGATAGAGCTGAATACAGTGAATTTATATACAGTGAAAATAACATGGGCGCTAAAATGCACCCTTGTCTTACCCCTCTGGCTGATCTAAACCCAGCAGTGCATCTACCATCAGATGACATACGCACTGATGCGGTCAGATCACTGTGCAAATAGGCCAGGAAGTTTACCAAAGCAGGGTCCATACCCATCTCCAAAAGTATTGTCCACAGTTTCGACCTATTGACTAGGTCGAACGCTGTGGACAAGTCCATAAATGCCAGATGGATTGCCCCCCTAGCAGCAACAGTATATTTACAGATGGTCATGTACAGGTTAAGACACTGTTCCTCAGTACCCCTCCCCACCCTGAACCCATATTGGGTATTACATAAAATTTCATTTTCCTTTTCCCATTTATTAATTTTGTTTAAGATGACTTTGCCTAGAATCTTGAAAGACGAATCGAGCAACGATATCGGTCTATAACACCTTGGGTCACCCCTTTGACCCTTCTTAAAAATTGGTATAATAATCGAATGTGACCAAGAAGTAGGTATGTTAGAATTATCCATACAGGCTAAATTAAAAACATTTGCGAGAACTACGGACCACACATGAGAGTGTACAAGGTTTTCCCCTGCCTTTTTTTTTTTGTTGTTGTTTTTTTTTTTTTTTTAGAGTTTTATATAGCGCGATCTAGACCCGAACCGAATCAGGTATCAGAGCGCTTTACATAGCACAAGTTACGTTTTTACATGAGGACACACACTTTCATTTTTAGGCACGGGGAGATTAAGTGATTTGCCCAGAATCACAGGAGGTTTTTGGCGTCGTTACCGAGACTCGAACCCAGATCCCCAGGTCCGAGGTCGAGCGCCTTAGCCGTTAGGCCAACTCCTCGTGGCTAGTGATCTTGGCAAAACTTGTATCAGTAATTCGGGCAATGCTTTAGCTTTATCCCCAAGACCGGTACCTGGAACTCGTGTGTTATCTTTAGTCTCTAATGCGGTCCAATCTATCTTTTTCTCTCCCACCTCCCATTCTTTTTCTTTGAGTTTTTCATATGTGCCCGCAGGCAACAGGACCTTTAACATTTTAATGATATCAGGATACGTGTATTCTCCCATACGGAGCATGTCCTTTAATTCACGGTGGAACCCTGCTGGATCTTTATCGTGACAGGGTATTAACTTTTTCATTTCCAGAAGTTCTATTTTCGTGATAGGGGTGTATACAAATACTCGTTCTAGACCACCCCCCTCTCCCTTAACTGGATGTACTTCTCGTAACGGATTCTGTCTGTCTATGTAGAATGATTTTCTTTCTGGGGGTGGAACGGGAACAAAATGCGGATTCAGGAACGTTCTGTATTTATGGCGCTGTTCTAATATGACACTAATTAAATCGGTACCTAGACCTTTCCATCTGTTTAGGAGTAACTCGTTCAGTACATCATGTAAAGGACCTGGATCAGAATGCTGATCCTCATACAGTGTAATGAGGTGCTGGATCATATACGTACCCACCAGACGCTGCTCGGCTGGGGGCAGTTTCAGAAACATTTGGGCCACTATTTCATCTGGAAACGTGGTAGAATCACTAGTCCATCGGACAGCTGATCGGGCTAGTTCTTGTTCATGCATGGTACTAAGCTCGCTATAACCTATTCGTGATTTCAGAATTTGATCTGTGGCCTGGAATACTTGTTCAAGAGAACACTGTTCTGGTACTGGAGGAGGAAAAGCTTTCTTGTAATCTAGACGTGAATGTCGGTTGGAAAGTCTAGTTCTACCTACATACGCTATTCTGGAGGGATTCTCGCTGTCTACCTCTTCACTAGAAGAGTCATTCTCTTTCTCATTTGCTCTTTTTGCTTCCTCTTTCTGGTGTATACTTATAATTTCCTTACGAATTTTCTTGTACATACTTTCTACACTACCTTGTGTCCTGTGTTTTCCCTCGGCTATGTTGTCACTCCACTTAGTCAAACCTTTCATCTCGTCTTTGTCTTTATCAGGATAATCTTCTTCTCTTATTAAACAGTTAATCAAGAACTGTAAAATCATATGTTGAATCTCGGCTTTTCTTTGTGCCATAGCTTCGTGAATACTTCCTGGATTCTCTCCTGTACGGATAAAACGATATATTCTGTCTAGATGATCCTTCATGTCGGGCAGGGTGACCAAAAAGTTGGCAACCCGTCTTAAACGTACTGAATATAATACCATGTGATCTTCGCCTGGGACTGGATCATATATACAGTCGGTAAGAAGTCGCTTGAGGTCTGCGTATGTAGCCACTTTTGGCGTACGCTGTAACGCTGCGTCTCGCGGCGTCAGTCGTCTTACTTGAGGCGGGGTGAGAGGAGCACCTCCTTCCGCCCCTCCTGAGCTGGAATCGTCAGTAAATACCGTACATGCTGGTAGAGTGACTGGCAAAACGGGTACACCTAAGGTGGGCTGGTCCGGGGGCACTTGCACATTAACTTGACCCCCGAGACCAGTGGCTGGAGGAACAGGAATTACATTATTCACAGGGGGCTGAGGGTGAGCAGGCGGAATACGATTTGCATATTCTGGGACTATGTCGTCCAAATAGGACGAAAGAAAAATTTCAGCTGCGGTCGGTTTATGACGTAGCTTAATCGGGACCAATGGTGGCGGTAAATTACAGGGTGCTTCCGGGGTTGCCTTCGGCAAGCCCTCGGCAAGAAGAGGATACATACCTTTAATAAGGGCATTTCTCTGTCTGTCTGACTGTTCTGCTCTAACTCGTTCACCTTCTTCGATTAATTCCCTTTCTTGGGTTTTTTCTGCGGATT
This sequence comes from Lissotriton helveticus, assembly GCF_964261635.1. Classification (NCBI taxonomy): domain Eukaryota; kingdom Metazoa; phylum Chordata; class Amphibia; order Caudata; family Salamandridae; genus Lissotriton; species Lissotriton helveticus. Next base: position 16,430 of record NW_027611978.1, read on the forward strand.
CCCTACTTAATTCTGTTTTCCTGAATTCTTTTTCGGTTCTTTTATGAGATTCTTTGCGCCATAACTCGATGGCATCTTTCTGGGACTGTCTGGCTTTCTTTTTCCATAATGCTTCTTCTACTCGCATGATGCACTCGGCATCCCATGTACCTGATACAGGCCATCTATATTTCTCTTCAAGATCTTTCGTGTAATCCACCCACAAGTCTAGATATAATATGGCATCTAAGCCATGTTTGTGATACATGAAATGTCCAGGACTGTCCCTAGGAGGGACAGGAACTGCTTCTTCGAGTAACCCTTTTCTGGTCTTTATCTGACGTAACTTCGAGAACAGAGGCATTTTCGGAGTTGTACTTGCGAACACAATACACAATAATCACAGTAATGAAATGGCAAACAAATCACTCATACCACGACATAGAAATACATTGATAACAGTTCGAACAGAATACTACCTGATACACTGAAAACATAACACTTGAATTTTCTCGAGAACGGACTTACTAGAATTACTGGATGCACTGCTAAAACAGTACAGAACATACCGGTCTCGTAAAGAGACACGTCATACCGTATCCACCTAGGTGAATACTTCGGACTGGATCTGTGTACCCAAACCCATCGGACCAGGAACAAACTAATGAACCTGTCTAGATACTTCCCCCGCAACGGTACTCACCGGGAAGCAGAAACTGAAGGCCTTGGACTGGACTGGACTGCTACGACGTCGGACTACGAACTTCGGACTTCAGGAACAGGTGGGCCTCCGGATACCTCGGACCTTGCTCTCTCGGCTTGGGCTCTGGTCGGGACGAACCGCATTCCACACCGCCTCGTCTGGATGCCGGACCGCAGTTTCCGTCTCCTCCGTGGGCCTGAGGGAGACTTGAAGCAGAAATATCTGCACGTGCACGGTAGAGTTCCGTCACGGCTGTAGAAGGGTCAGGGGGCCTGCGTTACATCGCCGGCGCGTGGGGAAGGGGCTCGTCCCTATTCGGGCGCCATTTATGTGGTAAATAAATAATTAATTACCGGTACTATTTTTGAATACATTAATAAAACAGATAGCTCAATAAATAAGAGGCAGGATCCGATGTATCTGAGTCGAACGGGCTTTAATCAGGCAAAAGGGAAGGGACAGGATCGGAACAGCCTGAAATAGAAGGGCATAGAAGGCAGCTGCAACGTTTCATCAACAGTACAAGGTATATATAGTAAAACATCACAATTACATTACATACAGTAGGCGTAACAAGTGACAAGCGTAAGATAAGAACACATGGGCGTGAAAAGAAGGCGTGCACAGGGCGTGCACGTAGGACATGTGATGAGAACGTCACAGAAGTGTCATAAAGTGGGTGGATACATGGAGGGGGCTACCTGAGCAGCTGGAACCTTTAACCTAGTGGTGCGCGCAAACGGGCCATGACGTGTTACCGGGGAGAACTGGGGGCTATGACTTCTGCACTAGAAGAGGAGACTAAAGTCTGCGGTGTCAGGACGACATGTACCTATAGCATATCTGGTATCTGGTGTTTGGAGTACATATTGATAGAATCTAAAAGTTATCAGGGCAAAGGCTACTTGACACTAAGGCTGGTGCATGTATATACTCTACATGTATTGCGTGTGCTATGAATCTTCTATGAATATTAATACAGTAATTCTCTTGCATGGAGACAGAAAGACTAGACTATAGCTGAAGCTGTTTATGTGGTTCGCTAGCTTAGGAATGTGAAGACGGAGAGCTGAACTGATAACTAGAGGCATAACATATTCTTGGCAGACAGGCAGGCAGAGCCAGGCCGGGCACCGCGCTGCGCGGCAGGAAGTAAGTGAAAGGTCAGGGATGCAGGTGGGGGCTGCATCGCTCCTCGGAGTGGGTTCAGGAGACTGGAGCTTGAATTTGGTGTTCAGGCCCTTTGAGGCCTAGAAACGGGGACAATGCGGGGAATATAACGTGCACAATGTAAAACGTGGCAACATAGGCCTAATACTCGTTGCTTTCACGAGAACTGGATACTGGCATACTAGAGTTGGACACAACTATAATTGCGTCTTTAATCGATCATAGGGGGATATATGCATATCGATCATGCACATATATCATAGGATGGGGAACACGTAGGCACATATGACAAGGCAAAATTCAATTTTCCTCACCCTGCTGACGCTGTCGCAGCTCCACCAAGCTGAACCACCCTATGAGCCCTGCTGACGCTGTCGCGGCTCTACCAAGCTGAACCCTCCGCCGAGCCCTGCTGACGCTGTCGCGGCTCGACCAAGCTGAACCATCTTCGGAGCCCTGCTGACGCTGTCGCGGCTCCTGGCACCCCCAGCTCGAGGATTGAGAGCTGTGCGCAGGGTTTCCTAGTACCAGCTGGTACCAAGACTGTCCTGCTACCCTCTTCCCCGGACATTGAGACTTTGTTGGGATCCCACGATCCCCCTGTACATATTGCTGCGGAACCTTGCCTTCATTCTTTATATAAAGACTCTTAAATCTACTCTTGTGTGGTGTCTCTCTGTGGTGGTGTGATTGCTCGGCTGTTACGATAGTAGGAGAGGAGCCTCGCCCAGGAGGCCTCTCGACGGCGCTCGGCCAATTCCATACGGAGAGGTGGGTTTCGGGGCGGCAGTCAGACATCTTCTGTCTCCCCTGAAATCACCTTTCTAACAGGGATGGACTTCACTGTGGAACATCGCCCCGGCAGCGACTACGCCAACGCCGACGGCCTGTCCCGCTTCTTCCGCCTCGGCGAGGAGAACCCCCAAAAAGATGGGTGACTCTCCCTGCCTTCAGCTGGGGGGATGTGTGTTGGACCCGGCCTCGTGGCGTGGTCCCACTCCTCCCGCATGGCGGGCCCCTACGGCATCGACCCCTGTCCTCCCTCTGGAAGTTACCCTCTCCAACCTTCAACGAGAGCCGCCCCTCCTGGCGACCCCCGGCTCTCCTCCTCAGGAACACGGCGACCCCTACTCGCCTCACTCTGCTGGTCCGACCCCTACCCCGGGCCGCCATCTTAGGCCCCGACTCCATCTTGGGCCCCCCACGTCCGGACCACGGGGCCTCGGCCCGACCTCGGCCGCGGCCCCAGCGAAGCCCCGACATCGAGGCACCAGGATCCGACCAGGTGGTAAAGCGGCCACTTGACGGACCAAGGAGGAGGGGAGTTTCGATGGCCCTCCAGCCGTCCACGGACGCCTGGTTTCGATCGCCCTCCGGACTCCCTGGGCGCTGGCTCCACCCCCCTGCTGGGTGTCTGGACACTCTCATCCCGGGCCCTCTGACCCCCAGGCGCGAGGGTCCGGACATCAAAGGGCTCCAGACCTATATCTGGGGCAGCTCCGGAATGGGTCAGTAGTTGTATCTTGGAGTCGAGAGCCCTGCTGATTGAATCGCGGCCAACCCTGAGAAGAACTCGCTACTTTGAACCCTGGAACCTCAGAGCCCTGCTGACCTGGTCGCGGCCCCCCTACTTGCTGAGAAGTAGATCCTCACGGAACCTCGGAGCCCTGCTGACGCTGTCGCGGCCCGACCTCGCTGAACCATCCTCGAAGCCCTGCTGACGCTGTCGCGGCCCTACCTCTGTGGTAAATAAATAATTAATTACCGGTACTATTTTTGAATATATTAACAATAACAGATAGCTCAATAAATAAGAGGCAGGATCCGATGTGTCCGAGTTGAACAGGCTTTATTCAGGCAAAAGGGAAGGGACTGGAACGGGACAGCCTGAAATAAAGTAGGAAGGAAGGCAGCTGCACCATTTCATCGACAGTGCAGCATATATATAGTAAAACATTTCAAATACATTACATACAGTAGGCGTAACTTATGACAAACGTAAGATAAGAACATATGGGTGGAAGAAGAAGGCGTGCACAGGGCGTGCACTGAGACATGTGATGTGAAACGTCATAGAAGTGTCATGAATGGGCGGAAACATAGAGGGGGCTACCTGAGCAGCTGGGACCTTTAACCTAGTGGTGCGCGCAAAACGGGCAATGACGGGTTACCAGGGAGAACTGGGGGCTATGACTTCTACACTAGAAGAGGAGACTAAAGTCTGCGGTGTCAGGACGACATGTACCTATATCATATCTGGTATCTCGTGTTTGGAGTACATGTTGATAGAATCTAAAAGTTATCAGGGCAAAGGCTACTTGACACTAAGGCTGGTGCATGCATATATTCTACATGTATTGCGTGTGCTATGAATCTTCCTGAATATTAATACAGTATTTCTTGCATGGAGACAGAAAGACTAGACTATAGCTGAAACTGTTTATGCGGTTCAGTAGCTTAGGAATGCGCAGAAGGAAAGCTGGACTGATAACTAGAAGCATAACATATTCTTGGCAGACAGGCAGGCAGAGCCAGGCCGGGCACCGCACTGCGAGGCAGGAAGTAAGTGAAGGGTCAGGGATGCAGGTGGGGGCTGCATCGCTCCTCGGATTGGGTTCAGGAGACTGGAGCTTGAATCTGGTGTCCGGGCCCTTTTGAGGCCTAGAAACGGGGACAATGCGGTGAATTAACGTGCACACTGTGGAACGTGGCAACGTAGGCCTAATACTCGTTGCTTTCACGAGAACTGGAAACTGACATACTAGAGTTGGACACAACTATGATTGCGTCTTTAATCGATCATAGGGGGATAAATGCATATCGATCATGCACATATAACATAGGATGGGGAACACGTAGGCACATATAACAAGGCAAAATTCACTTTTCCACATTCCCTCCTTGTGCCCTACGTTTCCATCAGGAAACATCAATATTCATGATACCATCTATCTGTTCATATAGCATCATTTGCTCGTCTCGAATTGTCTTGGAACGAGACTTAGGACTAGGAATACAAGAGGTAGCACACATGCCGCAAATCGCAGGGCCACATTGTAAACAGAGGCAGCAACTGAATATGATCATTACTGCTATACCTAGGAATGACAATACTTTCCATCCCCAGGCAGATATGATACTCCAGAGCCAACCGGACCATGTCCAGGTGCCTGGATTCTGGTGTAACTGATGGGCAATTTTATGAAGTCTGGTTATAGCTGAATAAACAGACGGCGCGTTATTAGGAATGAAAATGCAGCAACTAGATCCGATGACTCTACATGCTCCTCCTCTATCGGCCAGTATGACGTCAAGAACGAGACGATTTTGGAGCACGACAAATCTAATAGCAGATTGCTCTTCAGTTAAGTTACCTAGAGCGGAAGTAGTCTCATTCACTACTGCTTCAAGGGTTCTGGTTAACCTACGTATTAGCTTACTATTCTGGACAGGACCTATGAAGAAAAAGAAACCTTTATTGAAGTCTTGATATTGTTCTAGAGCAGTTTCAGTTTGATCGACAATTGGGGACTCGGTCTCCCTTCTATGTCTAACGTGTACTAGATGTGTGTTTCTGTGATAATCGGACGGGGCTAGAAAAACTGGTGGCAGTAGGAAGGCAATATAACATGTTCCATCCCAATCGAGGGGCAGACGAACATATGCGGTCTGACCACAAACAAAATAAGAATGACGTGAGGCTTTGAAAATAGATTTCCCACTGTCACTATACTCGACCATAGTAGTGCAATCACTGTGACCTACATGTGCGGAACCATTCTTTCTGACACATAATTCGCCTTTGACTGGTAGAACTGAAATAGCAGGCAAATCTGGAGTAGTCTCGGACTGAACATTCAAAACCATGAAATTCGAGGAATAATTACCTAAATCATATACTTCATTTTCTAGATCTAATCCTGTTCTATGGAAAAGACCTTCCTTGTCTGGGAAACATGTTCGGTTCAGAAGGGACATATCAGTTGAGGATGACGTTAACGTGGACCATGCTCCACACGAACCATTATGTGAAAACGGATAAGGAAAGAGTGGCAGAACTCCCTTCGGTGTCTGGAAAGGGGGGAGTCGACCACACACCCAACAATTAGTGGCATTGCTGGTCTGGTGTGAATAGTGTAGCATTCGGATAAAAGTATTATTACGCATAGCAAGACGATAGGATAACTCGTGAGGAGGCAGTTCACTAAAAGTGTGCTCTACTGTAACATTAGAAAACATATGTACATGTGAAACAGGAAAACATAAATGTAACGCATAACTTATGCATGTAACCATAAGACTCAGGAATAATAGGAAGAACAGAGTAATGATACATCTCTTAGAGTTTTGACTAACTCTCTCACTGTGTGGGTCTGTCTTATACATGTCAGGAACCTGTCTAACCGTTTCACCCGAGAGGGACTTAGACAATTAAACTGGCTGACTTACTAGACCTCAACTTGGATTTATACTCCTGCTGCGGAGTTTTCTATAACAGGGGAAGTTTAAATTCAGTTTCTGGGCAGTCCTTGAGAACGGGGCAGTCCTTGAGAAAAGTTTTTGCTTTGAGTCCATGAAATTTCTTTACGTGGCTCATGTGTAGCCACCCTTTTCGGTTCTCGACCTTCACTGCTGTCCGGGTGGTGAGAAGAACGAGGCGGGGCTCCTTCCAGCGGGGCTCCAGCGGACTTGAACGATCGAAATTCCTTATAAGCACAAAATCACCCGGGACGACCTCATGCGGTTTCACTTCGGTGTTGTCTGGAAATGCAGCGGCAACCTGTGAACGACAAGATTGTAGTGCAGACATCAAGGAGGCAAGGTAATCTGTCAGCATATTACTGTCAACATCAGTTATGGTACGGGGTCTAGGTGTACCCCACATACTGGGGGGACGTCCAAACACTATCTCATACGGGGACAGACCTGAACGGGAGTGAGCGACCATTCTCATATAAAAAAGGGCGACTGGCAGTGCTACTATCCAATCTACACCTTTCTCTGCACACACTTTAGCAATGCGGATTTTCAGGGTCTGGTTATGTCTCTCTACGAGACCGGCTGCTTCAGGATGGCGTACACAATGGAACTTCCACTGGTACCCTAACAGAAGGGAAACTTGTTTCATGAGCTCGGATGAGAATGGCTGGCCGTTATCTGAATACACGACCCTAGGTAATCCATAGCGGGGAAAGAACTCACGAACCAACTGCCTGGCAGTGGTCGCAGCTGTGTAATCTGGAACTGGATATGCTTCTGTCCACCTGGACAAAGCGCATACAACTACGAGGACATACTTGAAACCTCGACATCGCTCCATTTGAATATAATCCATTTGGAGGACTTCAAAAGGGTGGTCAGGAGGATGGAATCCACCTTGTTCCACCGGGACACCTTTACCTGGATTGAACTGACAACAGATCATGCAGATACGTACTTTCTGCTTGGCTGCTGCTCGTAAATGCTTGTTGAACCAGATGTTCTGGATACTATCTAACATGGCTTTTTCTCCTAAGTGTGCTGGGCTATGTGCGGTGTTAATAATGACTTGAACCATAGAGTCGGGGAGAAACCATGTGGCTTTTCCCTTTGTCAACCATCCTTGACCTGTCTGGACCCCTCCTTGTTCGGACCATTTCTTGATTTCATCGGGAGTAGCATGTAACTGTATATCTATGACATCTTGTGTAGGGTCCTTAACTGTCATACAAGTAGTCTGATCTGGAATGTGTGTCTGTGTCGTGTTAACTGGAATGTCTGGAGTCTGAGCTGTGAGCTTGGCTGTTCAATCTGCTAGATCGTTACCCTGGGAAATGATATCAGTGGCTTTCGTATGTGCCTTGCACTTCATGATAGCGATAGCTGTCGGTAAATGTATTGCATCTAACAGAGCTTGAATGAGGGGGCCATGCTGAATCTTGGTTCCATGAGAAGTCATAAAACCTCTTTCTTGCCAGAGCACTCCAAAGTCATGTACGACTCCGAATGCATAACGTGAATCTGTGTATATGTTTACTTTCAGGTTCTTGGCACGTATACAGGCTTGGGTCAGAGCGACAAGCTCTGCTGCTTGAGCAGACAGGGTGTCTATACGATGTGTTTCTATAACTTCAGTGTCAGTAGTCACTGCATACGCGGCTACTAGTTCTCCTGTACTTGTTCTCATACATGAACCATCCACATAAAGTGTCAGGTCGGGATCAGGTAATGCAATGTCTGTCAAGTCTTGTCTTGGCTTTGTCATGGTGTTAACAACTTCCACACAGTCATGTGTGGCAGGATTGGAGGTAACTGACGGTAACAGTGTAGCTGGATTTAAAATGTTGCAGCGTCTGATTTCTATGTGTGGCTGGAACAATGTCAGTTCATAACCTGTTAAACGTGCAATTGTCAAGTGCTGAGTCTGTGTTCGGTTTAAAAGAACTTCCACTGAGTGTGGAACTTGTACTGTCAGGGAGTGTCCTAACACTATGGAATCACTTTGTCTGATAGCTAGAGCTGTGGCTGCAACTGACTTGAGGCACGCAGGCAGCGCCTGGGCCACTGGATCTAATGTGCTAGAAAAATAAGCACAGGGCTTGTATTGTCCTGCTTGATCTTGTGTGAGAACAGATAATGCAGTACCATCACGTTCTGTGACAAAAAGTGTAAAAGGCTTACTGTAGTTCGGTGTTGCTAGAACAGGTGCTTGGCATAAAGCTTTCTTTAATTTATTTAAAACAAGTGTATGTTCCTGGGTCCAAGGGAGGACAGTCGATACGGCTGCCTCCTGTGTCGTTAACTGTATCAGTGGCTTGGCTAGAAATGCGTACTGAGGAATCCATTGTCTGCAGTAAGAAGTGAGGCCGATAAAAGCTCGTACCTCCTTCTGTGTCTTGGGCTGTGGAAGACGTGCTATTAACTGGATACGGTCAGGTGTCAACTGCCTACCCCTCTTGGACAGTAAGTGTCCTAAGTAGACCACTTGCTGGACACAGAATTGCAATTTGGAAGGGGACACCTTGTGCCCCATCTCGGCCAGAAAATACAGGACTGTAAGTGACGCACGTTCGTAGTCACGTTCAGAACGGGCTGTGATTAGTAGATCATCGACATACTGGAGCAGGGCAGTGTCAGTTGGCATGTGAATATTGTCTAGTTGTCTTTTAAGTGCTTGACTGTAAATACTAGGACTTTCTGTGAAACCTTGAGGTGCTCGTGTAAATTTATAGCTTCTTCCATTTAAACAGAATCCGAAAAGGAACTGGCTGTCTGGATGAATGGGGACACTGAAAAATGCATTCTTGAGATCGATAACTGTAAAGAATGTGGCTTCAGAATCAATTGCTGTCAATAGTGAAGAAATATCTGGGACTACTGGGTACTGGGGTATAATACATTTATTAAGTTCTCGAAGGTCAATCACTAATCGATAAACTGGAGGTGCATTTGGATCAGTACGTTTCAGGACTGGAATGATAGGAGAATTACATACATTGGAGTCGGTTTCTACAACCACTCCTTGAACAATAAGTTCGTCAATAATTTTGGATAAGGCTGCTACAGCCTCAGGTGGCAATTTGTACTGTCTGATTCGTGGTAAAACAACACCTTGCTTCAGGGTGACACGATGGGGTGTGATATGCATACAACCTACATCAGTTGGACCTTGCGCCCATAAATGCTGTGGTACATTCAATAATCTTGGATCAAAATCACGTAATACATAATGACCTTTGAAATCACGGAGAAACAAACGGACCCCTTCTGGGGAGCAGCATATTACTGCTCCTAATTCTTTCAGGGTTTTAATGCCTAACAGATTCTCTGGGCAAGATTTCGTGAGTAACAAGTCTGTAGTTCGGGACAATGGACCAACTTCTAGAGTAACTGGTTTCGATATTTCATTAACAATAGGCTTTCCTGAAAATCCAAGGGAAACATTTCTAGAGCCTGAGAGCGGAGCCCCTGGAACCTCGTCATGACTGATGGTAGTCCTACTTGCCCCTGTATCAATCAGAAACTTTCTGTCTTTCCCTAATATTTGACTGTGTACATAGGGACCCTCTTGATCTACAGGAATCTCGATGAGAGGCAAGCCTACCTCCCTCTCTAGGCTGTTTCATGAATATGGCTGATAATCTGGATACTCTGACTGTGCATACTGGTACATCTGCTGCGTAACATGCTGTGTTGCAGCTATAGGCTGCGGTGCTGTAACTGTCTGTTGTGTATTCTGTGGTGGCTGGGAAGTCTGCAAAACTTGTTCTTGTCTAGGCGGACGTGGTCTTTCTTTAGTCTTACCAGTAGCTATGTTGTGTTTCAGAACTGCACATTCATTTATAAAATGACCTGGCTGTTTACAGTAATTGCATGTCCCTTTAACGGGAGCTGCAGGATGACTGGCTTGATTCGGACCCCTCTTCTGACTGTCTTGTGGAACAGACTGTGCAACTAGTACTTTCATTTTTGTGTCTTTCATACGTCTCCTTTCGTGTTCCTGCTCTTCCCTGATTCTGTTCTGGTGGTACTGGAGCATCTGGAGCATCTGTGATGGAGAATTAGCTTGCCAGGTACTTTCGACTTTCAGTACTCGATTTTTAACTTGTGGACTTGAATTCTCGACTAGTTTGGTAACAAACAGATGAGGGTACGATTCACTACTTGTTTTCAGACCACTATTAATAATAAAACATTTCTCAAATCTAGAATAAAAATCACTAGTGTCTTCGTCTTGTTTCTGTTTACAGGCTGAGATGGCATCCCAATCTTCCTTTTTCGTGGCTAGTAATCTTGGTAAAACTTGTATTAACAATTCGGGCAAAGCTTTAGCTTTATCCCCAAGACCGGTACCTGGTACTCGTGTATTATCTTCAGTTTCTAATGCTGTCCAATCTATCTTTTTCTCTCCCACCTCCCATTCTTTTTCTTTGAGTTTTTCATATATGCCCGCAGGCAACAGGACTTTTAACATTTTAATGATATCAGGATACGTGTATTCTCCCATACGGAGCATGTCCTTTAATTCACGGTGAAACCCTGCTGGGTCTTTATCATGACAGGGAATTAACTTTTTCATTTCTAAGAGTTCTATTTTCGTGATAGGGGTGTAAACAAATACTCGTTCTAGACCACCACCCTCTTTCTTGACTGGATGTACTTCTCGTAACGGATTCTGTCTGTCTATGTAGAATGATTTACTTTCTGGGGGTGAGACGTGAACAAAATGTGGATTCAGAAACGTTCGGTATTTGTGGCGCTGTTCTAGAATGACACTAATTAAATCGGTACCTAGACCTTTCCATCTGTATTGGAGTAACTCGTTCAATATATCATGTAGCGGACCTGGATCAGAATGCTGTTCCTCATACAGTGTAATGAGGTGCTGGATCATATATGTGCCCACCAGACGTTGCTCGGCTGGGGGCAGTTTCAGAAACGTTTGAGCCACTATTTCGTCTGGAAACGTGGTAGAATCACTAGTCCATCGGACTGCTGATCGGGCTAGTTCTTGCTCATGCATTGTACTAAGCTCGCTATAACCTATTCGTGATTTCAGAATGTGATCGGTAGCTTGGAATACTTGTTCAAGAGAACACTGTTCTGGTACTGGAGGAGGAAAAGTTTTCTTGTAATCTAGACGTGAATGTCGGTCGGAAAGTCTAGTTCTACCTACATACGCTATTCTGTCGGGATTCTCGCTGTCTACCTCTTCAGTAGAAGAGTCATATTCTTTCTCGGTTGCTTGTTTTGCTTCTCGTTTCTCGTGTATACTTATGATTTCCCTACGAATTTTCTTGTACATACTCTCTATACAACCTTGTGTCTTGTGTTTTCCATCGGCTATATTGTCACTCCACCTAGTCAGGACTTTCAGTTCTTCTTGATCTTTTTCTGGATAATCTTGCTCTCTTACTAAACAGTTAATCAGGAATTTTAAAATCATGAGCTGAGTCTCGACTTTTCTTTGAACCATGGCTTCGTGAATACTTCCTGGATTCTCTCCTGTACGGATGAAACGATATATTCTGTCTAGATGTTCTCCCATATCGGGCAGGGTGACCAGATAGCTGGCAACCCTTCTTAAACGTAATGAATATATGACCATGTGATCCTCGCCTGGAACTGGATCATAACGACAGTCAGTAAGACCTCGCATGATATCTACGTATGTAGACACTTTTGGCGTACGCTGTAACGCTAGCTCATGTAGCGTCAGACGTCTTGGTTGAGGCGGGGTACGAGGAGAACCTCCCCCCGCGGCTCCTAAACTAGAATCGTCGGTGAATACTGTACGGGCTGGTAGAGTGACTGGCATAACGGGTGCATGTACTGTGGACTGGTCCGGGGGTGCTGGAACATGAACTTGGCCCCCGGGAACAGTAGTTGGCGGGACAGGAATTACATTATTAACGGGAGCAGGCGGAACAGGATTTGCATAGGCTGGGACTGTGTCGTCCAAATAGGACGAAAGAAAAATATCAGCTGCGGTCGGTTTATGACGTAGCTTAATCGGGACTAATGGCGGCGGAAAATTACAGGGTGCTTCCAGGGTTGCTTTTGGCAAGCCCTCGGCAAGAAGAGGATACATGCCTTTAATAAGGGCATTTCTCTGTCTGTCTGACTGTCCTGCTCTAACTCGTTCACCTTCTTCGATTAATTCCCTTTCTTGGGCTCTTTCTGAGGATTCCCTACTTAATTCTGTTTTTCTGAATTCTTTTTCGGTTCTTTTGTGAGATTCTTTGCGCCATAATTCGATGGCATCTTTCTGGGACTGTCTGGCTTTCTTTTTCCATAATGCTTCTTCTACTCGCATGATGCACTCGGCATCCCATGTACCTGATACGGGCCATCTATATTTCTCTTCTAGTTCCTTAGTATAGTCCGCCCATAAGTCTAGATATATTATGGCATCTAAGCCATGCTTGTGATACATAAAATGACCTGGACTGTCCCTAGGAGGGACAGGAACTGCTTCTTCGAGTAACCCTTTTCTGGTCTTTAACTGACATAATTTCGAGAACAGAGGCATTTCGGTAATACACTTGGAACACAATACACAATAATCACAGTAAATAAATGGCAAACAAAACATTCATACCACGACATAAAAATACATTGATAACAGTTCGAACAGAATACTACCTGATACACTGAAAACAGAACACATGAATTTCTCGAGAACGAAACTTACTAGAATTACTGGATGCACTGCTAAAACAGTACAGAACATACCGGTCCCATAAAGAGACACGTCGGACCGTATCCACCTAGGTGAATACTTCGGACTGGATCTGTGTACCCAAACCCAACGGACCAGGAACAAACTAATGATCCTGTCTAGATACTTCCCCCGCGACGGTACTCACCGGGAAGCAGAAACTGGAAGGCCTCGGACTGGACTGGACTGCTACGACGTCGGACTACGAACTTCGGACTTCAGAAACAGGTGGGCCTCCGGATACTTCGGACCTTGCTCTCTCGGCTTGGGCTCTGGTCGGGACGAACCGCATTCCACACCGCTTCGTCTGGATGTCGGACCGCAGTCTCCGTCTCCTCCGTGGGCCTGAGGGAGACTTGAAGCAGAAATATCTGCACGTGCACGGTATTGTTCCGTCACGGCTGCAGAGGGTCAGGGGGCCTGCATAGCATCGCCAGCGCGTGAGGAAGGGGCTCGTCCCTATTCGGGCGCCATTATGTGGTAAATAAATAATTAATTACCGGTACTATTTTTGAATATATTAACAATAACAGATAGCTCAATAAATAAGAGGCAGGATCCGATGTGTCCGAGTTGAACAGGCTTTATTCAGGCAAAAGGGAAGGGACTGGAACGGGACAGCCTGAAATAAAGTAGGAAGGAAGGCAGCTGCACCATTTCATCGACAGTGCAGCATATATATAGTAAAACATTTCAAATACATTACATACAGTAGGCGTAACTTATGACAAACGTAAGATAAGAACATATGGGTGGAAGAAGAAGGCGTGCACAGGGCGTGCACTGAGACATGTGATGTGAAACGTCATAGAAGTGTCATGAATGGGCGGAAACATAGAGGGGGCTACCTGAGCAGCTGGGACCTTTAACCTAGTGGTGCGCGCAAAACGGGCAATGACGTGTTACCAGGGAGAACTGGGGGCTATGACTTCTACACTAGAAGAGGAGACTAAAGTCTGCGGTGTCAGGACGACATGTACCTATATCATATCTGGTATCTCTCGTGTTTGGAGTACATGTTGATAGAATCTAAAAGTTATCAGGGCAAAGGCTACTTGACACTAAGGCTGGTGCATGCATATATTCTACATGTATTGCGTGCGCTATGAATCTTCCTGAATATTAATACAGTATTTCTTGCATGGAGACAGAAAGACTAGACTATAGCTGAAACTGTTTATGCGGTTCAGTAGCTTAGGAATGCGGAGAAGGAAAGCTGGACTGATAACTAGAAGCATAACATATTCTTGGCAGACAGGCAGGCAGAGCCAGGCCGGGCACCGCACTGCGAGGCAGGAAGTAAGTGAAGGGTCAGGGATGCAGGTGGGGGCTGCATCGCTCCTCGGATTGGGTTCAGGAGACTGGAGCTTGAATCTGGTGTCCGGGCCCTTTTGAGGCCTAGAAACGGGGACAATGCGGTGAATTAACGTGCACACTGTGGAACGTGGCAACATAGGCCTAATACTCGTTGCTTTCACGAGAACTGGAAACTGACATACTAGAGTTGGACACAACTATGATTGCGTCTTTAATCGATCATAGGGGGATATATGCATATCGATCATGCACATATAACATAGGATGGGGAACACGTAGGCACATATAACAAGGCAAAATTCACTTTTCCACACCTCGCTGAACCATCCTCGGAGCCCTGCTGACGCAGTCGCGGGCCAACCTCGCTGAACCATCCTCGGAGCCCTGCTGACGCTGTCGCGGCCCGACCTCGCTGAACGATCCTCGGAGCCCTGCTGACGCTGTCGCGGCCCAACCTCGCTGAACCATCCTCAGAGCCCTGCTGACGCTGTCGCGGCCCGACCTCGCTGAACCATCCTCGGAGCCCTGCTGACGCTGTCGCGGCCCGACCTCGCTGAACCATCTTTGGAGCCCTGCTGACGACGTCGCGGCTCGACCTTGCGGAACCCCCAGCTCGAGGATTGAGAGCTGTGCGTAGGGTATCCCCGAGCCAGGCTGGTACTAAGACTGTCCCGCTACCCCCTTCCCACAGTTACCGAGACATTAAGGATCCCTTGATCCGTTTGTACATATGGCTGAGCGAAACTACCTTTATTGCTGATAAAGACTCTAAGAATCTACTCTCTTGTGTGGTGTCCCTTTGTAGTGGTGTGGTTACTCGGCTGTTACGATCCTAGGAGAGGAGCCTCGCCACGGAGGCCTCTCGACGACGCTCGGCCAACTCCAGAGGGAGAGGTGGGTCTCGGGGTGGTCAGTCAGACATCTTCTGCCTCCCTGGGATCGCCTTTCTAACACCCCCACACCCTCACACCCCCTCACCCTCACACCCTCATACACCTTCACCCTCACACCCCCTCAGCCTCTGACTCTCACACCCGCTCACCCTTACACACCCTCTCACCCTCATACCCTCTCACCCTCGCACACCCTCACACACCCTCTCACACCCTCACTCACCCTTACACACCCTCACCCTCACACACCCTCTCACCCTCACACACCCTCTCACACCCTCACACCCTCTCACACCCACACACACCCTCTCACACCCTCACCCACCTTCACACACCCTCTCACCCCCTCACCCTCACACCCTCTCACCCTCAGACCCTCACCCTCACACACCCTCACACCATCTCACCCTCACTCACCCTCACACACCCGCACTCACCCTCACACACCCTCTCACCCTCACACACGCCCTCACACTCACTCACCTACACCCTCACACCCTCACTCTCACACCTCCTCACCCTTACCCCCTCAACCTCACCCTCACACCCTCACCCTCAAACCCTCATCCTCACATACCCTCACCGTCACACCCTCACACCCCCCTCATCCTTACCCTCACCCTTACGCCCCCTCACCCTCAGACCCCCTCACCCTCTCACCCTCACACCCTCACCCTCACACACTCACACATCCTCACACAACCTCACCCTCACACCCCCTAAACCTCACACCACCTCACCCCCAGCCCCCTCACCCCATCTCCCTCACCCCCTCACACACCTTTATCCCCCACACCCGCTCAGCCTCTCACCCTCACACCCCCTCTGCCTCACACACCCTCTCACCCTCATACCCTCACCCTCGCACACCCTTACTCACCCTCACACACCCTCTCACCCTCACACATCCTCTCACACCCTCACAAACCCTCTCACCCTCACACACTCTCACACCCACACACACCCTCTCACTCCCTCACCCACCTTCACACACCCTCTCATCCCTCACCCTCACCCTCACCCTCACACCCTCTCACCCTCAGATCCTCACCCTCACACACCCTCTCACCCTCACACCATCTCACCCTCACTCACCCTCACACACCCTTATTCACCCTCACACACTCTCTCACCCTCACACACCCTCACCCTCACCCTCACACACCCTCTCACCCTCACGCACCCTCACTCACCCTCACCAACCCTCACTCACCCTCACCCACCCTCACTCACCCTCTCACCCTCACACACCCTCACTCACCCTCACACACCCTCTCACCCTTACCCTCACGGACATGGCTTGCATGGGGTGATGACTTCCCTTGTAAACTCCTGGCTCGAGAGGGGAGAGTTGGGCTCACAAAACAGTTTTACCGCTCTCTGAAAATGCTGCATATTTCACTTGGAGAGCGCGGGGTGTGTTTCGTTCCCATGGTCTCTGAAGTCGCATCTAGGCGCTGCGGCTGGTCCATTCTGCAGGGCTGTAGGAGGCGCTGTATTGCGTGCCTTCACTGTTCACTGTTCACTTTTTTTTTATTGTGTTGTTGTCCTCGGTCTGCGTCCTCGTGAGCCCGCCCCGCCTCCCAGCTGAGCCGCCCTCGCCCCTCCCTCTTCCCACCATCCACATATGACAGTAGCCCATGCGCGCAGCGTTCACGCGCAGCGATCGCGCCCAATCCGCGCTGAAGGTGCGCCAAAGGTAAGCCCGTCTACGCCCGTCCGCGCCTGGACCGCGCCCAGCGCCAGACCCCCTGCCCCTCGCGCTGCCCAGCCCTCCCGCATTACCTACGATGCCACCACCCTCCTAGCCCTCAACCCCGGCCGTTCCCCCAACTGCGTCCAAGCCGCTCCCGGACACACCCATGGACCTTTCTCATGCTACTCCTGCAAACTCACCGGCACCGTCAACAACTCCGCTACGATCACACCTCAGATTCCCGACACCAACCACCTACAATGCATCCTTCTCAACACCCGATCGGTCCACAAGCACGCCATTGACCTATGGAATCTACTAGACACCATCTCTCCAGACGTCGCCTTCCTAACAGAAACATGGATGAACGCTTCCTCCGCCCCAGACATCACCATCGCCATCCCGGAAGGCTATAAGATCACTCGCAAGGACCGTTCCGGCCACACAGGAGGAGGCATCGCTATCATCCATAAGAAATCCATCCGCATCTCAACCAGCTCTGACGTCAATCTCGCCAACTCTGAACACCTTCACTTCCAGATCCACATCGACCCCAAGACCACACTCAGAGGCACCCTCCTCTACAGACCACCAGGACCCCACGCAAAATTCAGTGAAGACATCACGGACTTCATCACTCCACACGCGCTCCCCTCCAAAGACTACATCCTTCTGGGAGACCTCAACTTTCACCTTGAAAAGAACAACGACCGCAACTCCACCACCCTGCTTGACAACCTCGCCAACATCGGACTTAAACAACTGGTCACTTCCCCCACACACATCGCAGGTCACACACTCGACCCTATCTTCACCTCCAGCAATCACGTCTCCTTCAGCCACACTACGGATCTCCTCTGGACTGACCACAGCTGCGTTCACTTCACCTACAACAAGCCGAAACCCATCAACCACCCCCAACCAACTCTGCAAAGAAACTGGAACAAAATCACCATCGACCAGATCTCCTCATCGCTCCTTCTAAACACCCCAGCCCACTCTTCTAACCCAGACCAAGCCGCCACCAACTTCACCCTATGGCTATCCAACAGCGCCGACATCCTAGCACCACTGAAAAAACGTCAAAGCAAACCTGGCAGCAAGAAGGCCTCTTGGTTCAACGATGATCTTAAGAAGTCCAAGAAACTCTGCCGCTCCCTTGAAAAGGCCTGGAAAAAAGACCCAACCACTAGCACCAAGGACGCCTTCAAAAACGCCACCCGCACACACCACCAACTAATCCGAAAGGCCAAGAAAACAGCATTCAAGGATCGACTAGACAACAACGCCCACAACAGCAAGGAACTTTTCAACATCGTCAAGGAATTCACCAACCCCTCGGCCAACTCCAACGACATCACCCCGTCTCAAGCCCTCTGCGACTCCCTAGCTCTATTCTTCCACAACAAAATTGCGGACATCCACAACAGCTTCGACAACCAACCCGGAAACCAACCCACCCAACCTCATGCTGAACATTCCCCCCCCTCGAACACTCTTAACGACTGGAACCCAATCTCCACTGAGGACACCATCCGCCTGATGAACTCTATCCACTCAGGATCCCGCACAGACCCATGTCCTCACCACATCTTCAACAAAGCAGACTCCGTCATAGCACCGCACCTCCGAGACGTCATCAACTGCTCCTTCAACTCCGCCACCTTCCCGGAAAGCTGGAAACACGCTGAACTCACCGCCCTTCTGAAAAAACCCACAGCGGACCCCACCGAACTCAAAAACTACCGCCCCATATCGCTCCTTCCTTTCCCAGCCAAAGTCATCGAGAAAGCTGTCAACAACCAACTAGCCGCTTTCCTCGAAGCCAACAAATCCCTCGACTCCTCACAATCTGGCTTCCGAGCAAAACACAGCACTGAGACCGCCCTCATCGCAGCAACAGACGACATTCGAAACCTACTGGACAATGGAGACACAGTCGCCCTCATCCTCCTCGACCTCTCTGCAGCCTTCGACACAGTCTGCCACAGCACCCTTTTACAACGCCTCAGAAACATCGGAATACAAGGAAAAGCTCTCGAATGGATCACCTCGTTCCTCACCGGAAGAACCCAGAGAGTCCGCCTTCCACCATTCAAGTGCGAAGCCACTGAAGTCATCTGTGGCGTACCACAAGGATCCTCACTCAGTCCCACCCTCTTCAACGTATACATGAGCCCCCTCGCGGCCATCGCTCGCCAACACAACCTCAACATCATCTCCTACGCGGATGACACTCAACTGATCCTTTCTCTCACCAATGACCCCAGCACCGCCAAAACAAACCTACACGAAGGAATGAAAGAAGTTGCCGAATGGATGAAACAAAGCCGTCTGAAACTGAACTCAGATAAAACAGAAGTCCTCATCTTAGGTACATCCCCCTCTGCATGGGACGACTCTTGGTGGCCGGAAGCCCTTGGAAAAGCACCCACCCCGACAGACCACGCACGGAACCTAGGCGTTATCCTGGACTCTTCTCTCTCAATGAACAGACAAGTCAACGCCGTATCCTCATCCTGCTTCAACATTCTTCGCATGCTCAAAAAAACATTTAGCTGGATCCCCACCGAAACCAGAAAAACAGTCACCCATGCTCTGGTCACGAGCCGACTGGACTACGGAAACACCCTCTACGCAGGTACTACCGCTAAACTCCAGAAGAAACTCCAACGAATCCAAAACGCCTCAGCCAGGATCATATTAGACATCCCGCGTAACGAACACATCTCTGGCCACCTGAAAGACCTCCACTGGCTACCCGTCAATAAGAGGATCACTTTCCGACTGTTAACCCACGCACACAAATCACTCTACGACATCGGACCAGAATGCCTCAATTCACGACTGTCCTTCTACACCCCCTCCCGCCAACTACGTTCTTCCAGCCAAGCCCTCGCCACTGTACCCCGCATCAACAAGACCACCATGGGAGGCAGATCCTTCTCATACCTGGCAGCTAAAACATGGAACTCACTCCCCACCTACCTTCGCCTTACCCAGAACCACCTAGCATTTAGAAAGCAACTTAAAACGTGGATATTTGACAAGTAATCCTCCTCCCCTCCCTAAGCGCCTTGAGACCCTCTGGGTATGTAGTGCGCTATACAAATTCTCTGACTTGACTTGACTTGACTTGACTGTCCCGCCTTCTCGAGGATTATCTCTCTCCATCCAGACATATGTCCCGGATAGCACCCCCTCCCGTTGTCAAACGCTGATTAATCCAAAGTCTAATGGTCCTAATTTACACCTTTGCCTTCACATGTACTGAATAATTTGTGCCCCCCTCTCACTGCTATAGGGAGTACAGCCCCCTCTTACCCTGCAGTGGATGCCTCTCGCCAGTGACCTGGTCATGCCCACTTCCTAATCTGCCACAAGGGTTTCTCCCACTGAAGCGTGTGCTCTTCATTTGACACCCCACCCCTACTCTCATATGTTCCAAGTCTTCACCCCTCCCCCCAAAAGAGCAACGGGATCACTATTCACAGAGTCGCAAATATGCAGAAGATGGTCGGCACCTTGTCCCCTCCAAGGTGACCCTGTGGGGTCTCAGCCCCAGACTTATAGGGTCTCCTTCAGTGTAGGGACCACAATATCCCAAGAGGGTAGCGGAGGATGCCGAGGTATACCCAGAGAATGTAACCAGTGATGCTCCCTACCAAGGGGGTGTAACCTTAGAGGTCTGTCCTCACGGGTGACAATGCCACGAGGCCTGTCTGTGAAGGGAATGTAACTAGCGCCTGCCTACAAAGGGAATGTAAGCCTAGATGGCTGCCTGCTAAAGCATAGTTTCTGTAGACGCCTGGATACCCTGAAAGTACCGTTCCAGATGTTTTAATACAAGGGAAAGACTGTGGAATTTAGCCATACATGTGTACCCACTGGAATTACTAGATGATGTAACCTCCACAGCCAGGAAACATAGGTGTGTAAATGTCCCTGTAGTATGTAGCTGTATATATTCCGTTACGCTAGCAGTGTGACTACCAATGTCAAAGGTTACAAGGAAGCCTAACCGCATAATTCTAGATTCTTTACGATTGTGGAAATGTCATTAAAGACTGTTACATACCCAGGGAATGTAATTGCAGATGCTTTTTTGAGCAGCTATTGTACATTTCTGGTGACCCATGGGGTGTTAGCGCAGCTGTTTGGGAATGTGCAGTGCTGCTGTGTTATTCAGTAGATGTGCAGAGGCGCTGCAGCTGTGGGAACCAAGTTAGACAACTCGGGCAATGAGTAGGTAAGTATGTGATTGGCCTAAACTGGGGAATGGTTGCCCGAATGCTGACTGACCAGCTTTGGAAATCTCACTGATCATTGACTCAAAGTGCAGAAAATGCTGCCGAGTGGAGGGTGGGGGAAGGAGGAAGGAGGGGGCAGGCAGCCATGAAAAGGGAATACTGTGTAACCTGGTTCCTATGTTTCGAGCCTTTGCTGGCTCTTGGAATTATGCTCTGGGGCTTTGTGTATGTGACTGTGTGTGTTGCTCTGTGGGTGTGGCTCTGTATGTGTGGCTCTGTGTGTGTGTGTGTGTTTGGGGCGCTCTGTGTGTGTGGCACTCTGTGTGTGTGGCGCTCTGTGTGTGTGGCACTCTATGTGTGTGTGGCGCTCTGTGTGTGTGTGTGTGTGTGGTGCCCGGTGTGTGTGTGTGTGGCTCTGTATGTGTGTGTGTGTGTGGCTCTGTGTGTGTGTGTGTGTGGCTCTGTATGTTTGTGTGGCTCTGTGTGTGTGGCTCTGTGTGTGAGGCTCTGTGTGTGTGTGGCTGTGTGTGGCTGTGTGTGTGGCTCTGTGTGTGTCTCTGTGTGGCTCTGTGTGTGTGTGGCTCTGTGTGTGTGTGGCTCTGTGTGTGTGTCTGTGTGTGGCTCTGTGTGTGTGTGGCTCTGTGTGTGTGGGTGCAAATGTAATAGGTCTCGCATTTGCGAGAGATTGAGCTATTGGCATTGTAAATGACAATGCTATTTATTTATCCGTTTTCAAAAACAATACATAAATAACAGTATTGTCATTTACAATGCCAATAGCTCTCACTATTGCAAAGGTGAGATTGTTGCATTGTAAGTGCACACTTGGGTTACAGTAAACAATTGGTCCTGCTCAACACTTGGTGTTAGACTGGACAGTGAAATAGTTGAAGGTTATGTGCATAGATTTATGCCCATTAGCTTCAGGTTCAACAGTGTACAATGCTACACACAGTGGTGGCCAAAAGTGGAACGTGTATTCTGTAACATGCGTGTGCTCACTCACAAGTAAAACTTTCATACTGCTGACTACCACATACTTGTTTAGACTATTTTTTACTATTCAGAGCTCTGTACACTCTGTGGTGTCCGTAATATGCTTTACACTAAATGCAGCCTAGTATTGGGATCTGCAAAATCATCAATGTTAGACCTGGCATCCTTGGCGTGGGTCTTCCTTCCCCTCTTTTATACCTGCCTCCTTATGTGACCTATTTTTATGCTGGACTAGAGACTCTCCCGTGATCATTACTGAAAGGCTACCTGTCATCAATAGGCAAGCATTTGCATCTGTGATTATTACCTTCTATAACCTATCTCACCCAGGGAACATGGTAAAATTAGGTGACTAGTGTCCCGGAACTCAGAATTTAGTAATACAACCTGCATGATGGATGATTCCTACATTCAGAGTCGGGAAATGGCAGGTGTAGGAAAGTGACTGTGTCCCTATCCAAAACTCGCCATATGCTGCCGCTGGGACGTGTATTAACTGTCTGGGACTAGTGACAGGGTCTGGGGAAATTCCCTCAGCCGGGTGTTAGTTAGCTGCATTCTAGAATAGGGGGAAAGATAGCCCGGGGCCGTGTCCTGCCCAAAACAAGGCTGGCCCCACTTCCTGTTGAGCGTCTCGGACCCTGCCGCATCACTTCAAAGAACCAAGGGGTCATCCAACCCGAAACCCCTCCAACCGAGACCGGAATGATGGGAACTCCCTGCAGGATCAAAAGACTTCAAAGACCTCTGGTCCTATAACAACTGAACCCCTTTCCCCAGTGGAGCAGATGGTTTTGGACCAGGAGAGAGCGAAAGGGACTGCCCGTTGGTACACGCCGTGAACAGACAACCGCAGAGCCCAGCAGATTTCATCGCGGCTTGCACCAGCTCGACCGTACAGAAGTACGCGTCGTACCTTCATCTCCACAAACCCAGCAGATTTCATCGCGGCTCGCACCAGCTCGACCGTACAGAAGTACGTGTCGTACCTTTATTGCCACAAGCCCAGCAGCTTTCATCGCGACTCGCACCAGCTTGACCGTACCAAAGTACGTGTCGTACCTTCATTGCCACGAGCCCGGCAGATTTAATCGTGGCTCGCAACAGCTCGACCGTACCGAAGTACGCGTCGCACCTTCACCACCACGAGCCCGGAGTACCTTTATTGCCACGAGCCCAGCAATTTTAATCACAGCTTGCCCCAGCTCGACCGTACAGAAGTACGCGACGTACCTTCATTGCCACGAGCCCAGCAGATTTCATCGCGGCTCACACCAGCTCGACCGTACAGAAGTACACGTCGTACCTTCACTGCCACAAGCCCAGCTGAGTTAATTGTGGCTCGTACCGTACATCTCGCAAGCACGTGCCCATCGTACCATCTGGGGGTACACCTCTCGCCTTGGCCACTGTGAGTATCGGAGCCGCACCTGCACTCCTTCTGAACTGAACTGACCCCTTTGAAAGAATACTTATAGTCGCTGCTTAATCGAATCATTGTGGATTTTTGCCATTATGTGGTCTTGTGATCAATATATATAAAAAGAGTACCTATTTTTCCATTCAACCCGTGTGGTGTCTATTTGTAGGGGACCAGGGGGGTTACTGGGCACCGTCATAAACGCTTTTGTACACTGCCTCTAAAATAAGACTGACTGCTCGTGCCACGTTACCAGAAGGCCAAGTTACCAGAAGGGCGAGTACATGTTATCTAAGGGGTAACCTCGTTCTTGACTGGAGGAGGTAGGTCCCTACTTGGTCAGAGGCTCTCCCTCTGCCAACTAGAGACCGCCAAGTCTAACAATCAATCTCTGTATTTAGCTTTGCAAAATCTGTAGTCACCATTCTTTTCTGTGTATAGCCTGCACAGAAAAGACTGTGTGCAATCTGCTGTCCTCTATGTGCTGTGCCAAATCTGTCACCTCATGCTGCCCTCCAGGGCCTAGCTCAAACAGTGGTGAACCGCTTGGGCAGTGGTTAACCATAGCCACTTTGACTTGCCTCATCTCATTTTTTGTTCTCGTTGCTTCAGTGAGCTACCGTTAGAAACAGCTACCAGTATCCCCCCCACTCTCAGAGGACCTCAGGTTGTCATGGGATTCTAATAAACTCTGTTTACAGATTGTCAAAATATCCTTATTCCTGGCAATTCTCTTATCCTCAGCATTGTACCTATTAGATTGGGAAGCCTACATCTGTTACACAGCTTCACTACTGCGTAAAGAGAAACTTTACTGCAATCGTCTATGGTTTAATTTTACACAAGCTAGAACGCTGCTGAAGGGAATTAATTATTGTAATTCCCACAGATAGTTACACTGAAAGATTTATGCAACTGTTTTACAGAGTTTTCTTCACAAACATTCCCTTGCAGTGGTAAATTAAAACCGACATCTTTAAATGTAAACAAGTCTACCATGCTGTCTGAACGTTATACACATGCCAAATGTTATACACAAACCAACAACAGCTAAAGTGAAGCCTTGTTCATGCAGTGGGTCAAAGGGGGCTGTCACCGAGGGTTGCCAGGCGACGGGCAAGGTTGTAACAGTTTCCAACTACAATTGTTTATAGTGTCTGACGAACCCAGCCAGAGGCGGGTTCATTTACAAAGAACTAAATACATTTAAAAACAAGGTCGTCTTTCTCATGCTCAGCCCTTGCAAACACAGGACCCATGGGCCGCAAGGGCAGTGCCTGGGGTAGCAGGGGACAAGCATCTGACAATCCTTAAATCACGTCCATGCGAGAGGCAAGCTCGAATTGATCTTATTCAGCAGCCCAAGGTGAAAAGTATCCCCATAATTACATTTTCACCCATCCATTATTTTATGTTATGCATGGCTAAAAGCATCTGCCTCTGCTTTCAACTACTGTGCAGGGGCAGCACAGTAAAGGGGGGCCATATATAACATCACACATCACACACCACCATTTGTCTGTGCCTGGGCATCAGACTTCAAAGGCTGCCGCTCCCCCGTATCAGACTTGAAAGGAATGCACTCCCCCGCCCCGCCACAGCAATGCCGAGAGCTTGTTTGAAGTGCCTGCTCCTTGCACAATACACTGCCCATCCCTCTTTCTATGCCACCCACCTCACTCCACCTCCACCTGCATCAGCTGCTTGCAGCTCCACACTCTCTAGATGTTGAAGTACAAAGCTTATTCCATACGTCGATAGATGTCTCCTTCTAGATATTATGGAGTGCGACATTTTGACTCCCAACGTGGGCGGCTCTGCTTCATTCCAGCCACTGCCCGGTCACGTTTAACTTCTTGCGATATGACTTTCAGGTCCACTGCTTCTTTACTCTCCAAATGCGCAGCTCTGTAATGCCGCAAAACGTGCACGGTCTGTGAATTTCTTGTCTTAAAACGTGTACGACTTGCAGATTCAGAGTGGTGGCTGCTTCTCGTAGTCACACAGTACAGTGTCACCCTGTTTCTCTGACTTTAACCGTCTCTCTGTATTAGCTGCACTCTAACCCTTGATTTCATTCGGTCTTTCTGTGTCTTTATCACTGTTGCCCTAAGGCCTTCCCTGCCCAGGGCGTAAGTACGTTTCACTCATAGCGCCTGCGCTCTGCATTGTGTCACTCAACTCTTTTCTCGCATCGACAGTTGCGGTGTCAGTCTGTCTATCCGTGCAACTCTGCCCTTCCCTCGGTGTCACCCTGTCACTCTATATTTTCACAACCTCTCTAAGTCTCAGGGTGTCTTCAACCTGTCCCTTCCCCTGTTTCCTCTTCCATGTACCTATCTCTCTCTTCCACCCATGTACATGTTTTTCCTTTAGTTTTTCCTTCAGTCTCCAGTGACACCCTGTTCCAGTAGGCCCCCTCTCTCTTGCACCCAGTGTATCTGCTTATCATTCACTCCACAACGTTCTATATTAACCCAGCGCCCCACTGCCCTTGAGGGGATGACTATGTTTGTCTCTTTCTCTGTGTCACTCTTTGACTCTTTCTGTGTCTCTTTCTCTCAGAGTCTCTGCTTCTCATTATGCCAGCTTCCCTTTCTGTCACCTTACTTCAGCCTCCCCGAGTAACTCTACCTCACCGAGTCAATTTTTCCCCTTGTCGTCTATTTTTCTCGGTGTCATTTTGTCCTGTTCTCTGAGTGTCACTCTCTATCTTTCTTCCATTGCCACTCTGACTCGTCTCACCAGGTCGCACTCTGCCTCTTTCTTGACTTTTGTGTCCTTAGTGTGATCCAGTCACACCAAGTCTGCCTGCTTTCCTCTTTCTCTCAGCCAGTGTGACTCGCTCGTGTCCCTATCACCGTGGCCCGCTCCTCTGTTTTGTTTAACCACTTTCTCTCTATCTTTCCCTGTCTCTGTGTCAATCTCGGACTCTTTCCTGTCATGCCTCTTAGTCTCATGCAGTCCTCCCCACCTCATATCCCCTGTCTTACTCTCTCTCGCAAACATGCACGCGCGCGCAAGTACGCTCGCACTCTTCCGTGAGCAGACACAGGCTCGAGGTCTCGCGTGCACTGTCACCATCTCCGGGGCCTCCCAGAAACGCACAAGCTGTGAGGGCTATTTCAAGCTCAACATCGGACTACATAGAAAGCGTTGTGTGCACAATACACTGCTGTGACGGCCGCTTGTGCACCAAGAGCTCCTTCCTGTAAGGGCCTCTCGTGAACAGACACCGGCTGCATGGGCCGCTTGTGAACTGAAGCAGCACAGCAGGAGATAAATCGTCAAATACAGGTTAGCTTTTTACTGAATTATTTATTCTTAATAAAACAGGTCCTATTTTCACAGATCCTCGCTCCTTCCCGCTCCTTATGTTTCCCATCCCTCACTTCTTTAGCTTTCTCCAATACCATGACGTCGCTCAGATTCGAGTCTGCCCATCATTTTTATCCATGTTCTGTTCCCTTCTTTTCTTCTTTCACAATTCCTAATCTTTCATGCCTTCCCTCTCTCACTAACTCCTCTGGTCCTAGGATTTTCCTCTCCCATCCCTAACGCCCCATTAGTGCACCCCCTGCAGTCATTCCCACGATCTTTATTCACGCCCGTACCTCCCAATCTGTCTTCATGTATCTTTTCTCTCTACCTCACCAATCACAACATTCATGCTCATCTCTTTACCTCGCTTCTCAGTTTCCCTTTCTCTCTATCTCTGTCTCACCTCTCTACTACATTCTGCCTGCCTCTCTCGGTCTCGCTCACATATCTTTCTATCTCTTCTCTCCTTATTTCATCTCATCTCTTCTACCTCACTCCTCTTTACCTCTTGTCTACCCTCTTTCTACATCTCTATGCACCTCACCTACAAAACCAGCCCTGCTTTAACTCACCTCTGTCTACCTCCCAATTACAATACACTTATCAGTGCCACCTCTGTCACTTGCCTTTTGAATCTTTATCAGTCTTCCACCTGTCTCTTTACCACTTTCTTGGCTTCTCGCTACCCCTGTAACAGTTCTCTGTAATTCAACATCTGCAGTTTCCATTACAGCTCGCCGTATCTCGCCCCATCTGCCTCACCTCACCTCACTCTCAAACTCATCTTTCTTTGGCCCACATCTCTGTTTGTATCTCTTTCCACTTCACTTCACTCTGCCTCTGTCTCAACCTTATCTTTTCAGCCACACGCTGTTTGGAGATTGTGCACTTTTTGGATACTGGATTCTGGTGGTGTGGTGTTGTTCGTTCTTTTTTTTATTTATTAAACTCTTCTCTTTTTATTAAAGTTTTTTAAGTTTTGCACAACCTATTAGAAAGACAGTGTCGTTCGAGTGACAACTATTACAATATGGCACACAATAACAATCTGTAGGTTCCAGCCCACTGTAGTGTGTGTTGCTAGTAGTGCGCTTTGGTGGAGCAGCATTGAGGTATACTCTCGCCAGGATCAGAGGGTGGGTCTGGTGATCATGCGGTGAACGCCTGGAAAGGCCCCTTTACAAAATAGGACTGTCTGCGAGACACCAGTAGCAGCTGCTGCCAAAAGTCAGTGTCCGTGATCGTGTGTAAACTTCCTGCATGGAGCTAGAAATCGACCTCTGTAAACACTCTATACCTGATTTCAAAGTGCTACCTAAAAGTGCAAAACAATAAATAAAGCCCTACATAAAACTGCTAAGCAATAAATAAAATAGATGTTTGTTAACAGCAGGAATTGGTTGACCGATCCCTTCCCACACACAACCCCACACACACACACAACCCCCCACACACACACAACCCCACACATACAACCCCACACATACACACACAACCCCACATACACACACAACCCCCCACACATCCCCCCACACACACACCCAGAACCCTCACACCCAGACCCCTAACACACACACCCCATACACACACCCACACCCACCCCCACACACAAGCCCCCCCCACACACACAACCCCCCACAACACAACCCCCCACACACACAAACCCTCACACACACACAACCCCCCACACACACAACCCCACACACATACAACCCCAAACACACACAACCACACACAGCCCCACCCACACAACCCCACACACACACAAGCCCCCCCCCACAGACACAACTCCCATACACACACACCCACACACACAACCCCCCCACATACACACAACCCCACACACACAACCCCCCCCACACACAACCCCCCCCACACTCACACACACAACCCCACACCCCCCACATACACACCCAGACCCCTCACACACACACACCTCCACACACACAACCCCCCACACACACAACCCCCGCACACACACAACCCCCCCACACACACAACCCCCCACACACACAACCCCACACACACACACAACTCCCCCACAAACACAACACCCCCACACACAACTATCTATCTATCTATCTATCTATCTATCTATCTATCTATCTATCTATCTATCTATCTATCTATCTATCTATCTATGAGCCTCACTCTATCTATCTATCGCCCTCACTCTATCTATCTGTCTATCTATCTGTCTATCTAGCTGTCTATCTATCTATCTATCTATCTATCTATCTATCTATCTATCTATCTATCTATCTATCTATCTATCTATCTATCTGTATATCTTGTCTGTCTGTCTATCTGTATATCTTGTCTGTCCGTCTGCCTATCTATCTATCTATCTATCTATCTATCTATCTATCTATCTATCTATCTATCTATCTATCTATCTATCTATCTATCTATCTATCTATCACCCTCACTCTATCTATCTATCGCCCTCACTATATCTATCTATCACCCTCAGTCTATCTACCTATCGCCCTCACTCTATCTATCTATCGCCCTCACTCTATCTATCTATCTATCTATCTATCTATCTATCTATCTATCTATCTATCTATCTATCTATCTATCTATCTATCTATCTATCTTATCTATCTATCTATCTATCTATCTATCTATCTATCTATCTATCTATCGCCCTCACTCTATCTATCTATCGCCCAAATCTATCTATCAACCTCACTCTATCTATCGCCCTCACTCTATCTATCTATCTATCTATCTATCTATCTATCTATCTATCTATCTATCTATCTATCTATCTATCTATCTATCTATCTATCTAGCTATCTATCGCCCTCACTCCAGCTTTCTATCTATCGCCCGCACCCTATCTATCTATCGGCCTACCTCTATCTATTGCCCTCACTCTATCTATCGCCCTCACTCTATCTTTCGCCCTCACTCTATCTATCTATCGCCCTCACTCTATCGCCCTCACTCACTCTATCACCCTCACTCCCTCTATCTATCGTCATCACTCTATCTATCTATCGAACGCCCTCACTCTATCTGTCTATCTATCGCCCTCACTCGATCTATCTATCTATCGCCCTCACTCTATCTATCTATTGCCCTCACTCTATCTATCTATCCCCCTCACTCTATCTATTTATTGCCCTCCCTCTATCTATATATCTATTGCCCTCACTCTATCTATCTATCTATCGCCCTCACTCTATCTATCACCCTCACTCTATCTATCGCCCTCACTCTATCATCCTCACTCTATCTATCTATCTTTCGCCCTCACTCTATCTATCTATCGCCCTCACTCTATTTATCTATTTATCGCCCTCACTCAGTCTATCTATCTATCTATCTATCTCCCTCACTCTATCTATCTCCCTCACTCTATCTATCTTTCTATCTCCCTCACTCTATCTCTCTCTCTCTCACTCTATCTCCCTCACTCTATCTATCTATCACCCTCACACTATCTATCTATCGCCCTCACTCTATCTATCCATCGCCCTCACTCTATCTATCGCCCTCACTCTATCTATCTATCGCCCTCACTCTATTTATCACCCTCACTCTATCTATCTATCGCCCTCACTCTCTCTATCTATCGCCCTCACTCTATCGCCCTCACTCACTCTATCTATCTATCTATCGATCGCCCTCACTCAATCTATCTATCTATCGATCGCCCTCACTCTCTCTATCTGTCTATCTATCGCCCTCCCTCTATCTATCTATCTATCACCCTCATTCTATCTACCTATTGCCCTCACTGTATCTATCTATCTATCGCGCTCACTCTATCTATCTATCTATCTATCTATCTATCTATCTATCTATCTATCTATCTATCTATCTATCTATCTATCTATCTATCTATCTATCTATCTATCTATCTATCTCCCTCACTCTATCTATCTATCTCCCTCACTCTATCTATCTCCCTCACTCTATCTATCTATCGCCCTCACTCTATCTATTGCCCTCACTCTATCTATCGCCCCCACTCTATCTTTCGCCCTCACTCTTTCTATCTATCGCCCTCACTCTATCGCCCTCACTCACTCTATCGCCCTCACTCCCTCTATCTATCGCCATCACTCTATCTATCTATCGAACGCCCTCACTCTATCTGTTTATCTATCGCCCTCACTCGATCTATCTATCGCCCTCACTCTATCTATCTATTGCCCTGACTCTATCTATCTATCCCCCTCACTCTATCTATGTATAGCCCTCACTCTATCTATATATCTATTGCCCTCACTCTATCTATCTATCTATCTATCGCCCTCACTCTATCTATCACCCTCACTCTATCTATCGCCCTCACTCTATCATCCTCACTCTATCTATCTATCTTTCGCCCTCACTCTATCTATCTATCTATCGCCCTCACTCTATCTATCTATCACCCTCACTCTATTTATCTATTTATCGCCCTCACTCAGTCTATCTATCTATCTATCTTCCTCACTCTATCTATCTATCTCCCTCACTCTATCTATCTTTCTATCTCCCTCACTCTATCTCTCTCTCTCTCACTCTATCTATCTATCTCCCTCACTCTATCTATCTATCACCCTCACACTATCTATCTATCGCCCTCACTCTATCTATCCATCGCCCTCACTCTATCTATCGCCCTCACTCTATCTATCTATCGCCCTCACTCTATTTATCAACCTCACTCTATCTATCTATCGCCCTCACTCTCTCTATCTATCGCCCTCACTCTATCGCCCTCACTCACTCTATCTATCGCCATCACTCAATCTATCTATCTATCGATCGCCCTCACTCTCTCTATCTGTCTATCTATCGCCCTCCTTCTATCTATCTATCTATCTATCTATCTATCTATCTATCTATCTATCTATCTATCTATCTATCTATCTATCTATCTATCTATCACCCTCATTCTATCTACCTATTGCCCTCACTGTATCTATCTATCTATCGCGCTCACTCTATCTATCTATCTATCTATCTATCTATCTATCTATCTATCTATCTATCTATCTATCTATCTATCTATCTATCTATCTATCTATCTATCTATCTATCTATCTATCTATCTATCTAGCTATCTATCGCCCTCACTCCAGCTTTCTATCTATCGCCCGCACCCTATCTATCTATCGGCCTACCTCTATCTATCTATCGCCCTCCCTCTATCTATCTATCGCACTCACTCTATCTATCGCATCGCTCAGCACCACCACAGCATCAATCTGTGCAACCATTCAACAACAACTGGTTCAAATATGTTCTCTCAATGTTTCAAGCTTTATTACAAATGTCACAAAAAGATGTTAATATTTCACTTCTGTTCTTGGATTTTCGTCACAATAAAATTCACTGAACATAATCTTCACAAAAGTAATTTACAAAGGTTTAAGCTATTGCCATTTTAAATTACAATAACTTTCATTTAAGCATTAATTATTTAAAAAAATTAAAAGCTATTGTTATTTGTAATATCAATACATCTAAGTCATGTAAATATAACACATATTGCAGTACAAATGCTATAGGTGTCACATTTATGAAAGTTAAAACTATTGGCATTGTCAATGACAAAGCTATTAATTTCGCTATTTTCAAAACCAACACATTAATAAAAAATAAAAAGATTACAATACCAATAGCTCAAACTTTCCTAATGCGAGACCTATTGCATAGAAAATGTTTGTTTGAATGTTATTCCCTAACAATACCATCTCTGTTTCCTTTGTTTTTTTGTGAATTTGAAAAAGTTTTAAAAATTTGTATTTCCTAACTGTAACTTGTAACCTTTGAGAGTGGGTGTGCGAGGTGTGCGAGTGGCTGTATCTGTCTGTGAGTGGGTGTGTGATTGGCTGTATGAGAGCATGAGTGGGTGTGTAAGTGGCTTTATGGGTCTGTAAGTGGGCTTGGGAGTTGCTGTATGGGTGTGTGAATTGCTTATGGATCTGTAAGTGGGTGTGCAAGTGGCTGTATGGGTGAGTGAGTGGCTGTGTGAGTAGCGGTCTGGGTGAGTGAGTGGTTTTGTGTGGCTGTATGAGTGAGGGAGTGACTCTGGATAAGTGAGTAGGTGTGTGATTAGTTATATGGGTCTCTGAATGGTTATGAGAGTGGTTGTGTGAGTGGGTGTATGAGAGGCTGTATGGGTTGTGAGTGGGTGTATGAGTGGTTCTGTGTGTGCTATCATTGATGTAATTTGAGATATCCTTAGTGATGTCCCTGACCATGTCATGAGTGATGTAATATCTGAGATCATAAGCAGTGTATTACAAGGGTGTAAGTGATAGTTACCATAACTGCTGAGTTTCTGTGGTTTTCTAAGTGTGAAATCAGAGCCTAACTATAACATTCGTAACCTTTGTTTTTTCTGTGAATTCCTAGATTTTTTTCATTTCTATTTCCTAACTATACCATCCCTATAACCTTTGTTTTTTTGTGAATTCCTACAGTTTTGTTTAATGTATTTACAAACTATAACATCCCTGTAACCTTTTTTTGTTTTGTGAATTTTAAAGGTTTTTTCAATTTTATTTCCTAACTGTAACCTGTTACCTTTGAGAGTGGGTATGTGAGTGGCTGTATGGGTATATGAGTGGGTGTGTGAGCAGTTTTGAGAGTGTGTGAGTGGGTGTGTGAGTAGCTGTGTGAGTCTATGAGTCGGTTTGTGAGTTGCTATACGGGTCTGTGAGTAGGTAGGTGTTTGGCCTAATGGGTATGCTTGTGGCTGTATGGGTGTGTAAGCGGTCTGTGAGTTGCTTTATGGGTGTAAGAATGGGTATATAAATGGATTTGTGGGTATGAGAGTGGGTGTGTGAGTGACTGGGTCTGTGAGTGGATGTGTGAGTGGTTATTTGGGTATGTGAGTATGTGTATGAGTGGCTGCATGGCTCTGTGACTGGGTGTGCGAGTGACTATGAGTGTGAATGGGAGAGTGAATTGCGGTGTGGATGTGAGAGTGGCTGAATGGGTGTGTGAGTGTGTGTCTGAGTGCCTGTGTGGGTGTGTCAGCAGCTGTGTGAGTGACTGCACTAGAACAGAACCTCACCTGTTACTTTATCCAACAAGAGTCCGCGGCTTTGCACACAATGTCTCCTACTGGAATTGTTTCTACTGGTTCATTAATAAGTGCTACCTCGTTGAATAGATGTCTAGTGTGTATATTACAATACACCTGCATAATGGAACACAAGCAAATGTCTCTAGTGACCATATGTGCCTTTCAGCAATGTGATTGCTCTTCGTGTGTCTTCGTCCAGCATTCTCTGATAACATGAATCCTCCTATAGAAGACAATAAGACTACAAAGAGGTAAATCTGCTCCAAACTAGTGTCCTTCCTCTTAACTATATAAAGTAAGTGCTTCTTTGTTTAGTAGAGATAATTTCATATTCCTTGGCATCAAGAACGCGTCACCAAAATCTGCAGGAAATACGCTGGCCAGCCTTTTGTTAAGCTGTCCATCATCCTGACAAAAGACGAGAAGACCTTTGCACACTACTAAGGAACACAGGATGGGGCTAAAAGGGCAGAGCTACCAGGTGATTTGTGCATTTGCATACTCGGATTGATTTAAAGGGAGAGCCATGGACTTTTCTCTCACCAGGACAGAACAAGAAATAACCCACTCCTCCATTAATGGGGAAAGGGGTTGATTTTGGCCCCAGAGACTCCATCCCCCAGGTCCTGGCTGGGTGCCCTGGAGCCAACCCAGTGCATCCATTGTGCAGTGTTGGGGACTTAGGATCCTTAATGCCTCTGCAGTCCCTGCCAGCTCCCTGCCTCCTGCGGGAGCCAGCATTCCTCTTGCACACAGACAGCAGCAAAAATGCTTCTCCCTGCGTACAGGACCAATCCTTACATCTCTTTTCCTGCCAAGAAAAACAGATGTAAAGTTCATTCCCAGCAAGAGGGAACAGTTTTCCTGCTCCAGCTAGCTGGAAGCAGACTTACTGTTCCTCTTGCCTGGTGGGAACTATCAAAGCTCATGCCAAGCCAGAGTAAACAGCCATGGGCACTCCGGGACATAGGAAGCTGGCCCAGAGGTGGCAGTTTCCAGATCCACTAACAGCTCCAGGAGGCAGCCCATGCCCTACTTTGCTATTCTGGGGCCTGCCCCGGGGAGGTGGTGGTCCATGGGGCCGCAAAATGTCCCAGGAGGAGGGCCACGCAACCCACCTTCCCCTTAGTCTGCAATCAGCCTGGCCCTGGGGAGGTGGTAGTCCCCGGGGTCATAAAAGGCCTTCGTGGGGTGTCTGCATGGCCCCCCTCCCAAATGGTAAAATTACTGGCCTTGTCCTCAGGAGGTGGCAGTCCCTAGGGGCTTAAAAGCCCTAAGAGGGAGGGCTGAATGGCATCCCTCCTTATAATTGCATATTGGCCTGGCCCTCGGAGGTGGCAGTCCGCAGGGCGGATATCACCCTTGGAGAGTGGGCTCTCACCACATGCCAAACACAAGGAGATGGGGCCACGATGGCGGCTGCTGCTTGTTGAGGCATCTGATACGGGCGGCCCAATAGTCCGTTATCTTCGTCCTTTTGGGGTCAGAACACCCCCTCCAGACACAGGATCACCTGCAGCACCAGGAGCGCCAGAGAAACCCGGGTCCTTCACGCCGGAGGAGCGGGAACCCTGCAATGCCCCGACTCTGCGGACCCGAGACCAAGATGGCGGCGAGCCGTCATTGACGGAGAAGGGGGAGAACAGCCGCGTCCTGCCCAGGCTGTCGCTGATCAGCGGAGGTGAGGGGCCGATTCCAGCGCCACGGTGACCTCTCCTGCCGTCGGGCTTCGCACCCGATACTCGCGCCTGCTGCTGGCGGACCGCCGGTGCCGTCCTAGTGAGGAGCGAGACGTCCGACGAGCGCTGAACACCGCCGCACTGCGGCGGACTGCTGCGGGTGGCAGGGGAGACCCTAGCCCCCCCCCCGATACACACCATGTCCCCGGAGAGAGCCGGTGGGTCTGTTTCTGCCCCCTCGGGGGGCACAGATAACAGGCAGGAGCCGCTGGACTTAGAGCCCGCCTGCCCTCAACATGGTGCCCACGCCGGGACACCATCGAAGCAAAGAACACTCCCGACCCAGAAAGCAGTCATCTGGGGGGTGAGTGCTATGCCCAGCAGTTGTTTCCCTGAGCTCCCCCCCCTCCCCACTTCTACCGCAGGGTAGCCTTGATGGCCTGGGCACCCTGCTGGCAAACTGACCGCCAAAATTGCCTCTGCCTGACCCTAAGATGGCGGCCAGGGTCAACTGACTTGGGCAAGGACCCGGCCCCATTCCTGGATACTCCACAGCAGATGGTGCTCCCGGGGGTACACCCGACCATCCCTATTGGACAGGCATCCAACAGCTCTCGAGGGGTGATCCCCCGCTCCCTTTGCCAGAACAGGTGCGCTGTGAGGACTGACGCAAGATTTATCGGGTGCGGTGGGCCCCACCTGATGAGCCGACTGGCGACATGGCAAAGCGGCCCCCGTTGGGGCGCGGGCGATCTCAGGGCGCACTACGCCCCCATCACAAGAAGGCGGCGAGCCATACGACTGCCACGCAGGGGAGCGACATCCCGACCACATTTCCACTTCTAAAGACGACAAACGCGGATGCTACACCCCGGATCATCGCCATGGGGAAGCCAAGAGCCACGCAACAGACGGCGGTCCTCGAAACTGCGCCGGAAAACCAACCTCGCACTAGCACCCTCACCGAGACGCCCTAGCAGCAGCCGGACCCTACCATATCTGACAAACTGAACAAAGTCCTGGCGGCCATTGAACTCTCCAGGGCTTCCATCAAGGAACGCCTGGGCTCTCTCACCACAGACATAAACCTACTCTGTGACGACCAGCAGAAACTAGCGGATAGGGTCCGAGAGGGAAAGAAGACCTTGGCAGACGTACACCCCACTTTGAAGACCCAGCAAACAACAGTCCGTTCAGCCATGGACCGTCTGGCCACTGTGGAGGACCGGGTGGACGAGTTGGAAGGCCGCTCCCTGCGCTGCAACATACGTGTAATAGGATTACTGGAGGGGGTCGAGGGAACGCACTCCATCTAATATGTTGAGGCCTGGGTAAAATCCTTTACTCCGACAAAGGACCGTAGCGCCTTGTTCTCGTTGAGACAGCTAACCGGCCGCGCCCCTCGTCATCTGCTGGCGAAATTCCTCCATTTCCAGGACCGGGACGCAGTGTTGCGGACTGCCAGACGTGCGGGCCCTCTGCAGGTCGAAAACCAAAACGTAATGATCTTCCCGGACTACGCCAAGGCGGTGCAAAAACGTAGGGCGTCCTTCCTGGAGGTGAAACAACACCTACGGGAGAATGGCGTACAGTACTTTCTGCTCTTCCCTGCCCGACTGAAAGTAATCCACGCAGGTTTCACGCACTTTTTCGCCACAGCCGAGGAAGCGTGCGACTGGAAAGATCTCCACTGCATGCGTGGATCGGCTATGACCCAACCACAGCAGCGCAACCACAGGACACCCCGCAATAGGAAGAGAGCCACACAGCAAACGCAACAGCAGGGACAACAGAACTGGACGCCAAGACGTTGGAGCAGGTTATGCAGGAGCGTTGCAGATCCCTTCAAGCCGTAGCTGACCTTTGGGCTACCCAGTCAGAGGAAGACGTCGAGGGGAGCCCACACCTTTTTTCATCAAGTAGTGAAGAGGACAGCAATTCACCCCGCCCCACTGCAGATTCCATCACCCTGCCCCCGGTCACACCCTTGATCGCTGACTCTGCCCAATAGCGATATCAATGACTGCACAGCTGGAGGATCACTGCGGGTGGGCACCTCTTCTGGGGTCCACCCACAACCCCTGTCAGGACACGATGGACACAGTACACCCCGTATGGATGTCCACTTCTCCTGCAAATGCCCGAAAAGGAACTTGCCTCGCAGGCCCGGCCTGCCACCCCCAAAATTTGTCTGTTCGCTTCCTGGTTCTAGGAGAGCTAGTTTGGACGCATCGAGCTCGCCGATGCGCCCCACGTATTGGGACAGTTTTCCCATTCAGTTGTTAGTTTTGTTTACCCTGTTCTCTCATCCCCTACGCCCCACAGAAGACATGAGCATAAGGGCAGATGACGCTCATAGAGGAAGGCAAACGGGGGATAACTCCACACGCAGCACCACCACACTCACAGGCGTGCCCATATATCCCGTATTCGGGAAGCCGGATCCCGGCGCAGGCCACCCTTCTCATACCATCCCATGGAGCACGCAGATGTTAGCATACTTACCCTGAACGTGTGCGGCTTACACATGCCACGTAAGAGATACACGGCCTTTGCATACATTAAGCGACAACAAGCCCAAATCGCGTTCCTACAAGAAACACATCTTACAGCAGCAGAGACAGACAAACTAAGATCCCGCTGGCGCGGACTCATTTGCGCCACATCCTATTCGGCATTTGCGCGCGGCACGCTAATCTGTGTTCGCCCTGGTACCCCCTTTCGGGAGACGCGTAGGGTGGTGGATAAAGAGGGAAGGTATGTCCTGTTGGAGGGTCTACTAGACGGGCAGCCAGTCCTATTAGGTAGCATATACGCACCCAATATTGAGCAGGATAGGAACTGATACTGCTTCTCGGGCGTGCTCGCCCAATTCGCCACGCTCCCGTGGATACTAGGGAGCGACTACAACTGTTAGCTCGACGTTACACTCAACAAATCACGTCCACCACCTCCACATTCCCCAGCCTACACACGATCCGGGAGGTTCCATCGTTGGGTTACACACTGGTCACTAGTAGACGCCTGGAGAGCGCACTATCCCGATAGTCGGCTATATTCGTTCCACTCCATCCCAAATAATATGCGGACCAGACTCGACAGGTTTCTTTGCACCCCGTCACTAATACCCAAGGTCCAACACACTGACTACTTAGGCCGCATGATCTCAGACCACGACGCACACATCCTACGTCTCGCGTGGAGACCGCCCCACCCTCCGGTGCCCACTTGGCACCTCCCGAAAGACTGTCTCACAGATCAGGTTTTTAGACACGATCATGTGCAGACGATCTGAGAATATTTTACTTAGAGCACCGGGACCGTCGCCTCCAGACTCGTGGAATGGGACGCATTCAAAGTAGTGGCACGGGGCGCTTTCAGTAAGCAGACAGCGGGGGCCCGCCGCACGCTTGAACACACACTCGCCGACAGAGCGGACGCTAGCAACCCTCACCAAGAAGGAGGATGCTCAGTCGGCAACAGCGGCCCAGGTGGCCGAGGCCGAAACGAAATATGCAACTGCTCTAGCGGATATGCGCAAATTCAATTTCCAAGCTTATGCCAGTTGTGTCCACAAGGAGCGGGACAAAACGGGCACACTACTGGCGTGGCTGGCATGTCAAGACTCGGACGCGACACCCATTACCGAAATTCAGACCCCCGTGGGCTCTCTGGTGCGCTCTCAGCAGGACATACTTGATGCGTTCCAGCACTACTATGCTGCCGTGTACAGCACCAAGACACACAATCGGCAGGAAGCGATCTCCCAATTCCTAGATCCACTGCCACTTCCCCATATGGCGGAGGCAACCATGGATAAACTGGATGCAAAAATCACAGCGGCCGACGTCTCTAGTGCGATACGCTCCCTAGCTCGGAACAAGGCCCCAGGCCTCGATGGGCTACCTCTCGAGTACTACAGTACCTTCTCCACATTGTTGACTCCCCGGTTAACGGCCACGTTTGCGGATGCTCTCGAGCGTGGGGAACTCCCAAGTTCTCTCTGGGAATCGGTGATTGTGTCCTTTCTCAAACCGCACAGGGACCCGCAACTGCTATCCTCCTATCGCCCCATCACGCTTCTCTCAGCGGACTGCAAACTCCTGGGGAAAATTCTAGCCACCCGATTTGAACAAATACTTCGTCCCCTAATACACCCAGACCAAAACGGTTTTGTCCCCGGCAGGAACACCTCCCAGAACATCAGGCGAGTCTTTCATATTCAGGATCAGGTGGGTGACACCTTTCCACGCGCGGCCTGCATTAGCTTAGATCTCGAAAAAGCCTTCGACACAGTAACCTGGCAATACCTCTTTGCTGTTCTCCGTCGAACGGGGATAGGTCCCACCCTTCTACAATACACTCGGCTGCTCTACACTAATGTAACGTCCCGGATCAGACTCGGCAAATACATCTCGGCCCCGCTACGAGTCAGAAGGGGCACAAGACAGTGCTGCCCCCTCTCGCCGCTGATTTTCGCCTTGGCTGTAGAGCCATTGGCAGTTCGTCTGCGCCGGGAGGGTGCAGTATGGGGCATTCCCATAGCCGATACGATCCACTGCGTCTCTATGTACGCAGACGATCTTCTATTATATGTTCGGGACATCACCAAGGACCTAACCCCCATCTGGACGATCCTGTCCGAGTTTGCAGAGGCATCTGGCCTCCGAGTGAACTGGGAGAAATCGGTGGTATACCCCCTACATCCTTCCCTGGGCCCTCGGGGAAATCCGGATCGGTCTGCAGAACCTCACTTGGGCCACGGGCGCCCCTTGTTATCTGGGTGTCCGCCTCTATCGATCACCCACCGACATTTACGAGGGCAATCATCGTAGAGTCCTCGGCAGCATCCGTGCCTCGGTGGGCTTCTGGAAAAAACTCCCACTGGCCCCTATCGGTCGAGTGGCACTCGATAAAATGGTCATCGTCCCCCGACTGTTATATTACTTCACCAACCTTCCGGTTGTCCCACCCAGAAGTTTCTTCCAAGAGCTGGACACGCTGCTGCGCACACTCGTGTGGGGAAACGGCCGACACAGTATAGCCCTCGCCAAGCTCCAACTACCCACCACACAGGGCGCCCTGGGTGCCCCTGTCTTCAAGTCGTACTTCCTGGCAGCGCAACTTCAGTGGCTGTCATATTGGACTGCCGGCAGACACTCCGGGGAAACTCATACTTCACACAGCCCTATTCCCACACCGGAACTCTGTCGCCTACTGCTCCCGGGCACCAAGCCCCGCCGGACATATCCCTTACAAGTGTCTGTGGCCCGCCAATGTATGTTACGTTTACACCGTATGGCGCCAGGGAATCCTTGCTATTCCCTGTGACTACCACTAGTGGGTTGTCCCCGAGGGGACTCATATTTCACAAGCGCCATGGTACACACATGGACAGAATCTGAGATCACGGAGGCAGAGACACTATTTGCGGAGTGCCAACTTCGCCCGTACGACCGACTCATAGAGGACCACGGCCTCCCGCCCGGACAGTTTCTGGCGCATCACCAACTCATTGACTGCTTTCGCCCACACAGCGACCTAACAGCAGGCGAACCCGCGACACACCCTGTCATTCACACCATCCTTTACATGGGTTGTGGCAGACACCTTGTCACTTGGCTGTATAAGTCAATCAGGGAACTCACACAAAAACCTTTACTCACTCTGAGGGCTACTTCGGAGGATGAGTTCGGACGACAATTGCACGACCGGGAGTGGGATAGGGCGCTGGAATTCCCGAAGAAAGTCTCGCGAAATGCAAGGTTCAAAAATATACAATTCTATATCTTACACAGGGCCTATCAATCCCCTACACGCCTGCAGCGGTTCTTTCCCGACACTCAGTTCTTATGCCCCCGATGTCAATCTCCAGACGCGCACTTTCCACTCATGTTCTGGAGTTGCCCGACCCTTCAGGCCTACTGGTCGGCCATTCTTGTCTCGATTTACACCCTCACAGGCTTTGCAGACCTACGCTCCTGGGAGGCAGTTGCATTAGGAATCTTCCGCAGGCCAAAGACACATAAGGTACAGGTCAGATATGCTGCGCTATCCCTGCTTTTAGCCAAAGGGAACATAGCCATGCAATGGCGGGCAGCTGCCGGACCTTCCTTTGAGACATGGGTGGGAGCGGTGAAAAAATGGGCTTTGGCAGAGGAAGACGCACTGCGGGAGGAGGAGGCAAGGGGCCAGCACAAGCGCCCCATATCTTTGGAATGGGCCACACTGTCCCACCAATTCATGCTAGCCTACCAACGCGACACCCCGAACAGCTCGCAATGCGCCGCTGCGTCCCCGACAGCACCAACACCTCTCTAATATGCACATGACCTAATCTCTCCTGCCTTCATCACATTCCGCCACCCCTCGCTGCTCGCCCTGTGTCCCTCCTCCCCCCCATCACCTTCCTAATGGATGCGCCCTGTACAATTTGCTTAATTCTGCCCCCCTGGCCTCAGTCTTCGCCTCCCGATCCTCCCCCCCTCCCCTGGTTTTTCTTCCCTCCTTGGGGTGATTTCTTCCCTCTCCCCTGCAATCCACGGCCCAAGCTCTCCATCTCCTTCTTCCCATAAGGGGTTCCTAGCACCCCCCTTTTTTCCCCCCAAGTGTTCCCCCCTGTTCTCACGCTGCATCAGTTATTAGCGGCCTCATGTCCCTAATCCGTGTATCCACAGATTATTGTATACACCCTATTGGCATGACTACACTGTTGTACCACCTCTAACAGCTAATGATGTATTGTGAAAGCTTTTCATTTGATATAAAAGTTAATAAAAATAATTTGGAAAAAAAAAATGCCAAACACAAGGAGATGATGGACGGAGCTCTGAAACTTTTCAGACACTCACCCTGAGTCACAAATCTGGGTTGAATCCATCATCATTCTTTAGCTCACTTCGCCACCTCAGTTCACCACATGCCCTCACCAGAACATAAATTTAAATATGCCTCCGGGACCTGGCCAACCAGGGGATTAAATAAATGAAGCGCAGGTGTTTTTTTTAAATTTTGCCACAAATTTGCTTATCCACCCACGATTTTGCAGCAACTTGTACAAAAATATATGCTTTTTGGCCCTGGCCGGGTACCTGGAGGACCCCACCACCAGGCCTAGGGAGTCAGGATATTCCTGAAGCTAGAGTTCTCTCTGATGTCATTGAAAATCTGTAGTTGCACAACCTCGCCTTTAATCACAGTCTCCCATCATTAATTGTATGTAATCTATGGCCCATCCATTTCATATCCCACTGCTGGTATCAGCTGTGTACAAGAAGAAGTCTCATGGTGAAGCCATGCATAACATGGCCTCACCTGTGCATCTTCCTGCCCCATATTAAACCTGCTGTCCTGCGACTCACACTCAGTATCCTTGGGCTATCGTTCTCCTGCACTACTCACATTGTAAAAACAGTACGAGGCAGCCTACCTTCCTCACACACCACTGTTAGCATTACCTTCTCTTCCCTGCCAGAAATATTAAAAAACACACTTTTTGTCTGGCCACCCACCACCCTTTGCTGCATTTACCCTACTATTCCCCACAAAAGTTTTTTTTGAATCTGGCGTTTTACCTCCCCTCACACCACCCTCTCTTCAATTCACCTCCTTACCTCGCCAACATTAAATGAAAAATAATACTTGGCCTACTGCCACCCACACCTACCACACAGTGCATCTTCACTCACACCAGAAAAAATTACTGACACCCACCTGCGCACCCCTACTCTTAATGTACATTTTCCTCTGGACAAAAATTACAAAAATAAGGCCTTCTCTCCTTCATCACCCTCTGTGTGTTCCCTCCCCCTCCACTCCCCCTACTCACCCACAGCTGTGCTCTCTGCTCTTCATCTCTGCAGATAGACAGTGCTGCACTCCCTGGCTTTCTGATAGCCCTTTTAAAAAAGACTGGAATTCCATGTAACATCACAACAGTAGGAAAATAGTTTTGTTTCCTATTGCTGTGAACAAGTAACAGCAAATTACTGGTTTGGAATCGATACTCACAATACAGTCTTCCAGTAAAGGCTATATATATTACACAGAATTATAGATACGTAAGTGAATTACAAGGATATTTCTCACTGAGTTGGTCGAGAGCGAAGCTCAAATTGTGAATGATCTCACTCAGAAACCTGACATGAAAAACATCCCCATAATTTACTTTTTACCCATCCATAAATGTTATGCATGGACAAATTCAAATGCCTCTGCTTTTAACTGCTGCACAGGGGCAAAGCTGTATGGGGGCGACATACATAACATGGCCTATCCTCCCTGTCCCAGATTAAAATAAGGAAAACACATGGCCTCATGCCACCCATACTATGTGTTCCCTTCCCTTTCATTCCAGAACCTGTACTTCCTGCTTTCCAGCACCACCCGGAGAGGCTGTCACAGAGCCGAACCAGAGCATCCTTTATGGCCTTGCAACCGTGGCTAACAAATTCTGTTACCCACTGTTGCTATGTCAAAGCATTTAGTTACTGAATTTGGAATCCAGTTGTTCACGCTATTGGTGCTCATGACAGCCTTGCATAACATATAGAATAACAGATGATAACAATTAATTACAGTGATGTTTTTCACCGAGAGAATCTCAAGGTGAAAAGCATCCCTGTGATTCCCTTTTTACCCAACTATAATTTTACGTTATAATGGCTCCCAAAATTACCTGGCCCTGTTTTCAACTGCTATGCAGAGGCAGAGGAGTATTGGGTGATCCTTATACAAAATCACATCTCCTAACAAGCATTGGAAATGCAATAGGTCTCGCAGCATTAGAGTTAGTGCTTTTAGAATTGTTTATGGGTTTTTGTGTAAATCTTTAGCATTTTTGTTTCCTGTAGCCAATGCTAAAGAATTAAAAAAAAAAGCCATAAACATTTCTAAAAGCTCTAACTCAAATGCTCCGAGACCTATTGCACTGTGTGAGGGTGAGGGGTTGAGGGTGAGTGAGGGTGAGTGAGGGTGAGGGTGGGTGAGGGTGAGTGAGGGTGAGTGAGGGGTTGAGGGTGAGTGAGGGTGAGGGGTTGAGGGTGAGTGAGAGCGAGGGTGAGTGAGGGTGAGTGAGGGTGAGTGAGAGTGAGGGTGAGTGAGGGTGAGAGTGAGT
This sequence comes from Lissotriton helveticus, assembly GCF_964261635.1. NCBI lineage: Eukaryota > Metazoa > Chordata > Amphibia > Caudata > Salamandridae > Lissotriton > Lissotriton helveticus. The sequence goes on from NW_027611978.1 coordinate 61,208, forward strand.
GAGGGTGAGGGTGAGTGAGGGTGAGTGAGGGTGAGGGTGAGGGTGGGTGAGGGTGAGTGAGGGTGAGGGTGAGTGAGGGTGGGTGAGGGTGAGTGAGGGTGAGGGTGAGTGAGGGTGAGGGGTTGATGTTGAGGGGTTGAGGGTGAGAGGGTGAGTGAGGGGTTGAGGGTGAGTGAGGGTGAGGGTGAGTTAGGGTGAGGGGTTGAGGGTGAGTGAGGGTGAGGGGTTGAGGGTGAGTGAGGATGAGTGAGAGTGAGGGTGAGTGAGGGGTTGAGGGTGAGTGAGGGTGAGTGAGGGTGAGTGAGGGTGAGGGCGAGTGAGGGTGAGTGAGGGTGAGGGTGAGTGAGGGTGAGTGAGGGTGAGGGTGAGTGAGGGGTTGAGTGTGAGTGAGGGTGAGTGAGGGTGAGGGGTTGAGGGTGAGTGAGGGTGAGTGAGGGTGAGTGAGGGTGAGTGAGGGTGAGGTTGAGGTGTTGAGGGTGAGTGAGGGTGAGTGAGGGTGAGGGCGAGTGAGGGGGAGTGAGGGTGAGGGCGAGTGAGGGTGAGTGAGGTGTTGAGAGTGAGGGTGAGTGAGGGTGAGGGTGAGGGTGGGTGAGGGCGAGTGAGGGTGAGTGAGGTGTTGAGGGTGAGTGAGGGTGAGGGTGAGTGAGGGTGAGGGGTTTTGGGTGAGTGAGGGGGAGTAGTTGAGGCTGAGTGAGAGTGAGGGTGAGTGAGGGGTTGAGGGTGAGTGAGTGAGGGTGAGGGGTTGAGGGTGAGTGAGGGTGAGGGTGGGTGAGGGGTTGAGGGTGAGTGAGGATGAGTGAGAGTGAGGGTGAGTGAGGGGTTGAGGGTGAGGGTTTGAGGGTGAGGGTTTGAGGGTGAGGGGTTGAGGGTGAGGGGTTGAGGGTGAGTGAGGGTGAGTGAGGGTGAGGGGTTGAGGGTGAGTGAGGGTGAGTGAGGGGTTGAGGGTGGGTGAGTGAGGGGTTGAGGGTGAGGGGTTGAGGGTGAGTGAGTGAGGGTGAGGGGTTGAGGGTGAGTGAGGGTGAGGGTGGGTGAGGGGTTGAGGGTGAGTGAGGATGAGTGAGAGTGAGGGTGAGTGAGGGGTTGAGGGTGAGGGGTTGAGGGTGAGTGAGGGTTTGAGGGTGAGGGTTTGAGGGTGAGGGGTTGAGGGTGAGTGCCACAGATCTGAATGTATGTAAAACAACACCCTTCTATTATTTATTGTTATGTATGTAACTGGGCTGCACAAAGAACACATCCGTCTGACTGTGATTGGTAACGGTGGCAAAAAATGAGCCTGGGCTAGCGAGAACAAATTCGAAAACATACCCAGCTGTAAGCCATTAGAGTCTACAACAATTTAACAATTGCTTTCTCTCAGACAACGATCATCATTTCTCATTAGATGAATATGAGGGGCCCCTCCGCTCTATACTGGGAGCTCCCTTGGCCTGGGTCTTACAGGCGAGGGTGACGTGAGAGGATAAACATGAGGGGCCCCTCCGCTCTACAATGTGAGCTCCCTTGGCCGGGGTCTGTGAGGCGAGGGGGAGGGGAGAGGATGAATTTGAGGGGCCCCTCCGCTCTATACTGGGAGCTCCCTTGGCTGGGGTCTGTGGGGCGAGGGGGACGTGAGAGGGTGAACATGCGCAGCGCCTCGATCACCTCTCCTGCATTAACAAAAGCTGCAAGAACGCGTGGAACCGGCTGCTGCAGCCTCCAGTGCTGACAGCACGCTACATAAATAAAGCATTAGCCGGTGAAAGTGAGAAAGGCCATACAAACGACGCGGCTGGAACACAAGCTCCTGAGAAGGCGGGAGATCGGGTTTCACCAGTGGGCCCAACGCGTTCCATGGGAGCTGCAATCAAACGTGGGAAGCATCGAGCCGAAGGGATAATGAACCTGGCAGCACACGAGCTGCGCGGCGACAGCGGCGGCGCTGGGACTCGAGAGGTGGAAAGTACGGGAGCGCCTTCTATTTAATAAACTTGAAATCTAAACTGAGGAATGGTAACGGCTGGTCACCGACGGGACAGCTGGGCCTGCTCAGGATAGGTGTCAGCTGTTTACTCGAAGCCGGGAACACTCCGACATATACAATAAACAAAGGGACAAAATCATTATCCGACAAGAAAGATGTGTCCGTTCTTAAAGTCGCCAAAGCATAACACCATTAATATTCTCACCGGAAGAGGTCGGGGTATCGAGCAATACTGCTGCTTGCTACCGCTAACATTTTGTTTGCTTTCTAGCGGCAGGCAGGCAGGGGAGGAGAGGAGGAGGGGGGAGGAGAGTAGGGGAGGCACGGCCTAGCGGCCGTGCAATCAAGTAGTGAGGGGGCGGAGCTGGGGGAGGCTGTGGAAGAGAGTAGGCAAGGCGACACGGCGGGAGGGGGCGGAGCGGGTAAACAAAGACGGACATGCACGCGCCCGTGACTTTTAAGGTCAATGCGCATGCGCATAAGCTTAATGCGCATGCGCATTGACCTTAAAAGTCACGGGCACTGCAAGGAATCGCCACGATTCCTTGCAGTGTGGATAAAGAGTGGATAACTCGCAATACTCTCGCCTTGCTCGATGCGCATGCGCATCGACAGGCGAGACCTAAAACAACTGACCTTCTGCCACCCAACTCTACCACCCAATGTGCCTTCTCTCTCCTTCCCTTTCCCTCTCAAATGTTTTTATCTGCACTCCATCTGAGCCTGTACTGTGGTCACAGGCTCTGTGAGAGCCCTGGTCATAAACAAAGTCTGGAATTCTTCTATGAATCAACAACATTGGTTAGCAAGATTTCCTAACCACTGTTGTTACCCCAAAGCAGTGAAAAAACAGGTTCAAAATCTGGTAATTTGTGATAGTACCTCTCAGTGAGAGCCATACATACCAATGATGATGAATGTGTCTTGGATGCCTAAATGAACATGTCTTGTGAATTGAGGAAATCTGATTGCCTGGGGCGAAGTGTTTCTCAATTCATTTAAACCTTTACAGCGTCCTGATTATCCACGAACATTATGAGATGGACACAGAAAGTCATGCAGACGAAGGATCAAAATCACCATATGGTACACGGATGCATGATGAATACTTGGCATGATCAACTAGGAAGGTTCCTGATTTCAGAGAGGATGGTCCTAACATAGAAGAGATAGGGAGAAATGGGGGCCTAGGCGTAGTCGGTAGAGGAGAGAGCAAGGGGGTGTCAGTCTAGTCTAGGGTTTTGTGATAACCTAGATCTCCAAATATACCATGGGATCCTTGGTTGTGTGCCCTAAGTACTTGGAACTGATATCAGCAGGTTTCTATGATTGTTGTGTCCAGGCACCTAAGGTAAATGGGACACCTATTGTGGCATATCTATTGATCTCAGGAAGTCACCCCAGACATGAGTGAAGATTTTAGTATTAAGTGTATATGTAATTTCCTCATGACCAGCTACTCTGTATAGTTCAGGCATCCACTCCTGAACAGTTGGGACTGAGGGCTGAGGGCTTCTGCCAGTAGCGCAAAATAGACTACAGGCCAGAATACAGGTAAGTTGGGGAGATGGGACTATCTGCACCAAATGGTGGAGGTGCAAGGATGCCCATACCTCCACCCAGTATTGTACTAAGGCTGAGCAAGTTCAAATGATTTGATAAATCACCCAGTGAAGTAATCCCATCTTGAGCGCAATCATGGGGTAAGAGCTTGGCTCTTTTAAACTTCCAAGGGGACCAGTGCTGGTCATTCAGTAACTTGAAGTACAAGAACTTCAATCTGGACTGTCTCAAGGCCCCTGTCATGGTCAATAAGTAGCATTTACATTTTTCCGGGGTGTAATCTTTGCCTAAGACATCCTGCCAGTGCAACTAGGTAGTGCTAATGGTTGGACCAGAGCGTATGGACTTCATAAGAATGCCATAAATTCCAGAGAACACCCCTCAGTGTTGGCCTCATAATTAAAGGTATTGAACTATCAGAGAATTAGCGAGTTTTTAATTGGGGGGTTCTAGTGCAGCATGTGGGCAGTAAGATATATCTGGTGGTACAGTCACTGATGTACTTTTTCGCTAACCATACCAAAGCAGGGAATATTTTTTCGAGAGCCTTTCTTGAGCATCTGATCTAACCTTGTTAGACCAGTTCCATGCCCGGTACCTAGAAAGCCAGATTGGGATCTATTTGTACCACTGCATTATGCCACAGCAGGCCTTGTGGTACATGAGGCGATGAACATTCATGAGTTTGTGTGCCTCCTGCCATGTTGTCGCCATGGCAATCAAGTTTTGGTTGGTGGTGACCACATGGTCAGAGTTGTTTAAGTGCACAGATAGGTACACGTTCGGGTGGCACAAGAAATGTCTTTCCAGTCAAGCCCACAGTAGGACTCACTCAGGGCCTGCAGGAATGGTGGCAGTTGAGAGAGCTGGAAGGACCGAGGCCAATGTAGTAGCGTGTGGAAACTGTAAACTGTAGGCTTGAGTATTGGCCCAGGGTCTAGATGGCTGTAGGCCAAGCTTACACCCGCTTCAAATAAAATGTAAATGTAAATGTAAATGCTTCAAATAAAAGACCTAATGTCCATCACCATTCTGCCCAAGAGCTGCCTCGGTATCCATGGGACAGCTTGCTAAAGAGATCATTGTAATTGGGGGCCACTGACATCTTGTTTGCACCTTGCTCCAAAAAGACAAGCCAAAGTGTACCCACTTTATGAAGTAAAGTTTAATTCAATCAATAAGATAAGAGGAAGGAGGTTGTCCTCTGCCATATGGCCTAGCACTCTATTGATCCATAAGCCCAAGTTGTGAAGACCTTTGGGCACCCAAATCATATTATAACAGTGCATACTATCACTAGCGGTGCCACTGGATATGTGTAGAATTTTGTCCACTTGATTTTATATCTCAAAAGTCAGCAATGTTGTGCTATGTTATGTTCATTTTGTCAATCAATCAATCAATCAGGGGTTTATAAAGTGTGCTACTCACCCTTTGATTCTCTCAAGGTGCCGGTTTTGAGCCAGTTCTTGAAGATTTTCCTGAAAGTGTGCAAAGTGGGGCAGTGTATGATGCTGACTGGGAGCTCGTTCTAGGTCTTTGCTGTGACGTAGGAGAAGGCTCTTCTGCCTGCTCTGATTCTGCAGGTGCGTGGGGTCTTTGCCAGGGCGAGGTCGGTTGAGCGGTGGTTCCTTTTGGGTACGTGGAAGGACACTTCTTAGTTGAGGTATTTGGGTCCGATGTGGAGGGATTTGTAGGTGATGGGTCATGTGCTTGTGTCGTGGGGTTCCGAGGACGAGTCTGGCCACGGTGTTCTGGATGGTTTGGAGCTTATGTAGCAGGGTTTTGTTGATTCCGGCATAGAGAGAGTTGCCGTAGTCCAGTCTGCTGGTTAGGAGTGCGTGTGTGAGGGTCTTTCTGCAGTCGGGTGGAATCCACTTGAAGGTCTTGCGGAGGGAGTTGAAGCAGGTGGAGGTGATGGCGTTCATCTGGTGGGTCAAGGTGAGGGAGGAGACTAGGATGATGCTGAGGTTCCGGGCATGGTCTATCGGGTGGGTTTCTGAGGGCAGGGGCCACCAGGAGCTGTACAATGCAGAGGGTGAGGGTCTGAGGACGAGGACCTCTGTCTTCTCTGAGTTCAGTATTAGGCAGCTGTTACTCATCACGGCTGCCACGTCTTTCATTCCTTCTTGGAAGTTGAGTCTGGTGCCTTCGGGGTTCTTTGTGAGAGAGGATGAGCTGGGTATCGTCGGCATAAGACACTATACTTAGCCCATGCTATCTGACGATGGTGGCAAGGGAGGCCATGTAGATGTTGAAGAGCGTGGGGCTGAACGAGGATCCTAGAGGTACTCCAGAGTTTCTCTCTGTGGGTTCGGAGAGGAAGGGAGGGCGTCTGATCTTTTGGGTTCCGCCGTAGAGAAAGGAGCGGATCCAGTTGAGGGCAGTTCCTTGTATACCAGTATCGTGGAGTCTAGTTGTGATAGTGCAGTGAGAGATGGTGTCAAAGGCTGTGAAGAGGTCTAGTAGGAGAGGGCCGCAGTGTGGCCCTGGTCGAGTAGCATGCGGATGTCATCAGTTGCAGCGAGGAGGGCAGTCCTGAGAGGGTATCCAGTTGCTAGGGCAAGGTGTGTAGGTGTGGTCCCAAGCAACTTATATAAAAAGCGACGTCTTCAGCTTCTTGCAGAACTCAAGAAGTGAGGAGGAGGTTCTGATGTGTTGAGGGAGGTGATGGACATGACCACAGCGAAGCAACTCCATAGGTGAGAGACGAGGAGCAATAAGTCTTTTGTAAATTGCTGGGCTTTTACTTCATCAGTTGCCAGGGTATGCCCTTTACTTCTCGAGAAAGGCAGAGTGCTGCAACGAAGGGCTCCGGGGCCAATGGAAATAGGAGCGGGGAGAAAGGGCTGTTTGGTGCCCCAGCCAATCTGGATGGAGGCTGACAGGAAGCCCCACACATGATCTCCGCTGATTTCTAATTATAAAGAAACCTCACTTTACGCATGAAATCATCCCCATGTCCCGTTTAGGACAAGATGTGAAACCGGTATGGCTACCCCACTCAATCAAATGCCGTCTCCGTCTCCAGTGCTAGTGCTATCATCTCCTCAGGTTTATCCTTTGTCTGTAACAGACGATGTTCCAATGTCTGCAGGTGATTGCAGGTGAAACTACTCGGGACAAGGCTACCTGAGACTCATGTACGGGCTGTTGAACTACCTTGCTCTGTCTTGTTGTCAGTATGTTTGCCATACATTTGAGATCCACATTAAGCAACAATACCAGCGGTAAGTGGCACATTCAAGCCGGTGTTGATGTTCCTTAAGGAGGAGGGTAAATCTGGCTTTATTTGATATTGCCCCCAATGAACCCACAGCTGTTGCCTCTCAAGAGTGGGTAACAGGAGGAGTGCACCAGTCTTGTAAAATTCCCCTGGAAATCAATCCTCCCCCAGTGACTTGCATGTAAGGAGTGCAGCAATGGCATCAGCAGCCTCCTCCTCTGTGAACTGCTAAAAGGCCATGACCCTCTTCTGATAAGAATGGAAACAAAATGGGGCAAGTAATGTATCTTCTTGATCTGGTGTGGAAGGAGGGTCCATCCAGTGGAGGGAAGTGTAGTAGGAGGGCAAAGAGGTCTACAATATCTATGATATCTATGGGGTGGACTAGCTGCAATACCCTTTGCCAAATCTGCACCACAAGGGGTGTCCCAGCAAAGTAGTATCTGCACCAGCACAGCTTAAGCAAGGTCTTTTCCACTGCTGATATGATGAAAGAGTTTTAGGGTACAAGGTGTACAAGGTGGTCACGTATTTTTCAGTGAGATCTGGTACAGTCGCCTCAAGATGGGGAAGATACAAGCAGGCCCTCTGTTTTGCAATTGCAGAGTCTCTCATCAGCTTTCCCCTGAGAAGTCGCTTTACTAGAAATTGACACTTTAATGTCAAACAGAATGCTCACAGCCCCACACAAGTAATCAATCTAAACGAGTTCCAGGGCAGCTCACCCACCCTCCCTCTAGATTGATGCATGGCTGACTGGAAGGACAAAAGGGGAGGCAGTCCAGGTGTGAGCTACACGTTGTACGTCTTTAAATATCATGCACCCTGGATTGATGGACAGAAACCTCTCCTTTTCAATGTTATCAAGTCACCCCTAAGTAACTTTACTTAGGGGTGACTTAATAATATTGAAAAGGATAGTTTCAGGCCTGTCAAAAGGGGGTATTTTTACAGTTTGAATTTGCAGTACAAGCCTACATAGCAAGGCTACTGACTGTAGACCCGCAGTCATGTCTGCATTGCCACTGTAGTGGGAGGCAAAACGAGTGTTGTAATCTACTGGTAACTTTTAACTTACGGGTCGTGGGTACCCTGTGGGTATCAGATACTAGGGACATGTAGGTAAGTTAAATATTCCAATCAAGATATACCAATTTCTTCATGTTGAAGGGAGGTGCACAAGCACTGTTTAGCAGGGGTAAAATGCATATAGTTTTATAGCCAGCAAAAATAGGGTTTGGAAAAAGGCATAAAATCTAGGGGAATAGTGAGCAAAAGATTGTTGTCTCAGAATGCCAATCATTTTAAGTTTTCTTTTCTTTTCTCTTCTTGCTTCCCATATATTAAATGTTCATACTGTTGTGTTGAGATGGTTCTAAGCAACTGCAGATAGGCTCGGACTGCTATGTATCAGATAAAAATAGGAATAAATAGAACGTTACATTTTAGCAAGGGACCTCAAATGTATTGGATAATATAAAATTAAGATGTAAAAGAATAATGAAGAATCCAAGTTTAGGCCTTATATGGAGTAGCAGGTTTTAGGGGTTTCACAAACTGGCCCAGATCAAAGATTTTCTAGCAGCCAACTGCAGGGGTGTCAAATGTTGGCAGCCTATGGGCCTTACGAAAAAGATGGGTTTTTACGAGCTTCCTGAATCTCAGAAAGTCATTTTCTAGGCTTAGTTGCGATGGGAATGTATTTGAGATGGAAGATCCCAGGGTGTCAAGGTGTCTATTTTGAAATGTCTTGAGGTGGGACAGGCAGATCAAGAGTAGTTTCTGGTTCATGGATCTTAGATTCTGTAGGGGTGGTACTTGGGAGATTTGGACATATGGACAGACACCAAAGTGCTTTTCCTTTACAGTGGTGGGCTTTTAGGATGGGAGTGATATGGTCAAGTGAATCAGGCAAAAGAGAAGTCAGCTTGCATGGCTTTGGGCACTGTGGAGTTTAGCAACTGATTTAAAATTGGCGATAGTCAAGTGGGAAGATCACAACAGCAAAGATAATAGCAATATTGTTGAGGTAAGTGCAAGAGAGAAAGTACGCCTTCAGCAACAAGGTGATGGAAGGCAGATTTGGTGGCAATATTAATCTGCAGGTTCTTCAAATATCTCGGTGTGCACATAAATGAATGAAGTGGCAAAGGGGCACAAAATGCAGGACTCAAGACAATGGTTAAACATCTGATGTTTAACCATTGACTTGTGAAAACACAAGAGCATTGCTGTTGGTTGTAGGGTGCAAAGTGATGCCTATTATCTCTTATGGAGAAAACATGTTTAAAGACCAACTATTCACCTAGTTAGATAGTCGGCAATATGTGCTATAGCCTATTTGCCCTTCCAGACTTTACCAGCAAATCCCAATCAGCATGGAGTTCAATGTGGTGGATTCTCTGCCGGTGCATACCGAATGTCTTTGTTTTTAAAATATTGAATTACGTAACACTGAAAATATTGAAACCTGTGACTATGTCTTATTAGCTCCTTATCTCCTGGCAATACTTCGCTTTGGGTCTTGTGCTGTTTGCTGTGACTACTAGTTAGTTTTATCCTGCACCGTCATTATTCATTTAATTTGCGCCGTATTTACTTAAACATTTTATTTTTCTGACCTGATCTGACTCGCCTCTGTCCTCGGTCCGCCACGGCTCGTGCCGATTGTGCGGAGGGACGGGGAGGCGTTAGTCGCACTTCCGGTTTGTCAATTTGCCAACCGGAAGTGCAGTTAGTGTTCCGCTCTCCATTACCAGCCTTTCATTCCTACAAAAGCAGTGCTGGGCAGCGGACGTGCGTGGTGGATTCTCTGCCGGTGCATACCGCATGTCTTTGTTTATAAAATATTGAATTACTTAACACTGAAAAAATTGAAACCTGTGACTATGTCTTTTTAGCTCCTTAGCTCCTGGCAATACTTTGCTTTGGGTCTTGTGCTGTTTGCTGTGACTACTAGTTAGTTTTATCCTGCGCCGTCATTATTCTTTTAATTGGCGCCATATTTACTTAAACATTTTATTTTTCTGACCTGAACTGACTCGCCTCTGTCCTCGGTCCGCCACGGCTTGTGACGATTGTGCAGATGGACGGGGAGGCGTTAGTCGCACTTCCGGTTTGTCAATTTGCCAACCGTAAGTGCAGTTAGCCTTCCAGCTCTCCATTACCAGCCTTTCATCCCTACAAAAGCGGGGCTGGGCAGCGGACGCGCGCAGCGGCGAGCCAAATGCGCGCCCATCGGCTCCCGTCTGCGCCTGACCGCTGCCAGCTGCCTGGACCCCTGCTCGTTTCTTTTTATTTATTTCATTTTTTTTTTTTTAAATAGTTGTTACCAATATGTCTCTGATCAAATATTGTAGCCAGGAGCTGAAAGATCTCAAAACTTTACAACCTAAAAAGTTAGCCGGACTTGGTGCTGGTTTAACTAGTGCGGTACATATGACTGCAGGTCTTAACCTACCAGTTCTTCCCTGTGAGGCTCAGGTTTCTTGTACATCTACACATATTAAAACCTCTAGACCGCTAAAAGCATTATACTTTAATGGACGTTCCATCTCGAAACAGGCTGTGAGCATGGAGTCTTATTGACTCTGAATTACCAGACATATGTTTTATAACGGAAACCTGGTTACATGAGAATGCCTCTTCAGCTGTGGCCATTGCGTTTCCTCCACAATATAACATAATAAGAGTGGATAGGAAAAACAGTAGGGGAGGTGGCCTACTCATAGCCACAACTCAGGAAGTAAATATCACTTCCCTTGAATCCATAAGCACAAACATAATGGAACTATGTATTTATAAGATGGAAGGTCTGTTGGGAGGAACATGGAGAGGAGCATTAGTGTACAGACCTCCAGGTCCCAAAAATGACTTTCCATATAAGATATTGGAGCTTATTGTTCCACATGTATTAGCCTCCGACTCTTAACTTCTGCTAGGTGATTTTAATTATCATGCAGAATTATTACATGACCCTGACACCGATCAATTAATCATGAGTCTCAGTATTTTGGAAATAGCCTAGTTGGTATATGGGCCTACGCATATTGCGGGCCATACGCTTGCCTTATTGTTAACAAATTCTACTGTGGTCAAGGTGGAGTCTCCACTACCTTTACTGTGGACGGACCATTTTTTATTAACATTTGCAATTCTAGATCGTTCGATCAATGCGGGCCCCTGTAGGGAAGTGGTCTGGAGATGATCTTGGCGTAAAGTCACCCTACCTCTATTTACTACTACTTTCAGGTCAGCTCTACCTAATACAATCGATAACATTGATCAATGTGCAATTTCTTTAGATAGAACTATGACAAAAGCTTTGGACAAAAGTGCTCCTCTCACTAAAGTCACAATTAAAGCCCGAGCCGCTCCATGGTTTACTGAACAACTTAAGTTAGTGAAGCTCTCCTGCAGAACTGCTGAGCGAAAATGGAGGAAAACTAAAGACCCAATTGATCGTAAATCATATAAAGATTTTCTGAAGGAATTCTCTAACCCGCCTGTTTAGACACAATCTTCTATCTCTCAGGACTGGGTAGACTCTCTCTCAAAATTCTTTGATGATAAGATCATGGCTATCCACAATTCTTTCCCTGCACAAGATTTTAATAATGATATAGGATATTGTTCTGTAACTATTCTTAATCCCCCTCACAATTTGGAAGAATTTACTCAATGTGGCTCGGATGAAGTGATTAAAGCATTTATAAAAGTAAAATCTGGCTCTCCAATAGACCCTTTGCTACCGAGAATTTTCCCTATTGTAGCTCCAGCTCTCTTGGACACTCTCACGGATTCATTCAACAAATCACTGTCAGAATCAGAATTTCCCACCATATGGAAAACTGCCAGAGTTAGTCCTATACTAAAAAAATCTACAGCAGACCCAAAACTTTTTTCCAGCTATCGTCCTATATCTTTGCTCCCTCATTTCGGTAAGATGCTTGAGTCACTGGTTAACAAACAGCTTGTGTTCCATCTCGAGAGCTGTGATTGCTTGACCTTTCTCAATCTGGCTATAGGGCAGCCCACAGTACCGAAAAAGCTTTGCTGGAGGTATCTGATAACATCAGGCTTGCACTAGACAGGGGACAGTCATCTATCCTCGTGCTGCTATATTTATCTGCAGCGTTTGATACCATCTCCCATAGCATTCTTGAACATCGGCTGTGGGAGATTGGTGTCAGAGGTAAGGCTTTACAGTGGCTCAAAAATTATCTAACAGATAGAACTATGATAGTACAGGTAGGAAAGACCAGCTCCTGTAGTAGACCAGTCAGGATGGGAGTACCACTGGGCTCTATCTTGGGTCCCACACTCTTCAATCTTTATGTGACCCCTCTGGCCAAAGTGATCAGGTCATATGGTTTTGATGTTGTGTCATACGCTGATACTCAGATACTGGTCACTCTTGGTCCAGACCCATCAGAAACCAAGTCCCGGTTTAAAGACTGCATGTCCTAAATTCATAAGTGGATGTGTACAAACCATTTACAGCAGAATGGTGAAAAAAACGGAGATAATGCTCTATGGCAAGGCTCATGAGCATTGGTCTCCCGATTGGTGGCCTTCAAGCCTTGGCCCTTGTCCTATTCCTACTCAGTCAGTGCGTAATCTGGGCTTTCAAATGAATAATAAGCTGTCAATGAAAGACCATGTTAATAAGACAGTTGGCTCCTGCTTTGGTGTTATGCGTAGCCTGCGTAAGGTTTTTAAGTGGATTCCAACTGAGGCAAGAAAACTCCTAGTCCAGGGACTTATTATTAGTTGTATGGACTATGGGAATGCCCTGCTATCTTCTACCATTGAAAGCCTTGTTTCTAGGATGCAGGTTCTGCAGAATACAGCTGCAAGGCAGGTACCTAATCTCCCACCAAGATCTCCTTCGGCACCTAGTTTGAAGCCTTTACACTGGCCTCCTGTAAGAAAACGTATACACTGATTTTTGGGCCAAAAAGTTAAGCTGGTATCAACCAGGTAGGACCTTGAGATCCTGCAACCAAGCACTCCTTTCATCTCCCAGAATTCGTACCACTATGTGTGGAGGGCAGTCTTTCTCGTTCCTTGCTCCGTCCTTTTGGAACAAACTGCCTTTATCTCTTTGCACCACTTGTGATCACACCTGTTTTCGTAAGAACTTAAAGACATGGCTGTTTGACATCTAGTGCACTATATCAAGTCCATCTCTTAGTCACCCACCAGCGCCATGAGACTTTCGAGTGATATGTGCGCTTAATAAATACTCTATGATTTGATAACCAAACAGGGTCTGGTGTTACGCATAACATATGTATCATATGGCTTAAAATTACAATCAGCAAACACCAGAACAATAAAACCATTACTCTGGAAGTAATTTCAGGAGCCAAACTCAGTGTGGGGTATTTTCCTATCTGACTGTATGAGAATATTGTAGGCTGAAGCCATTATCAGAGCAACCTTTTCTAGCAAAGTGAGAACAAAACGTCTAATGAATAATATAAACTCCATGTTATCTGAGCAAGATTTGAGGCTCTCAAAATCTAAGCCCCATTGTAGCTGGGTGGTAGACCTATATGCCACAGGTGTCCTACTACCTGAGCATCCCTCACCGTACTGCATGAGATTGCAGTTCAGTCTGATCCCAATAAGATGTTACTGGTACAGCCGTATCAATGGAGAAGTCAGTAAACATTGCAGATTGTGTGCCCAATCAGACAAATCATTAACCCATGCAATATGAATGTGCAATAGACAAATGTTCTGCAGGGATACCGTCTTATGCACTTTAAAAGGGGAATGTCGATTCTCCAATTAGCATGCAGAGAGAATCTTGATTTCATTAAAGACAACGGAGGCTGACATTATGCAATAACTTTTATTGCTGCCAAGATATGCAGCCCTTTAAAGTGTAACAATTACATCATAAACAGAACATTCCACAGAGCAATACAAGTGCCATAGCAACCAAGTAACTTCCTCTTTTATTCGCTGCTCATGGAAAGATAAGTACTGCTTCTTCCTTTCTCCCCCTCTGGGGTATTTTGTATGAGAATGTACTTTGATATTTAACTGATTTCTCTTACAGAATTACCTTATTAGGTAGGTAATAGTCTTACTATATGATTTGAGTATGTATATTGTCTTTTAATTGATTCCCCTTACAGAATTACCTTGTTAGGTGGGTATTAACCTTACTGACTCTAGTACATGTAATTGACGTCGTATATATAACCCTTTCCTTGCCTGCCCCTCCAATTTATGGTCGGGTTATTTGTTTAACGCTATTTGTTTGCCTTTATTATTGGTAACTTAATATTGTCTAAATAAAGCGGACACTGTCTCTGCCCTTCTCCGCTAGATAAAGCGGACACTGTTTATTAAATGCGCGTCCTTTGATGCGGTTAAACGCGCGCGATTTGAGGGTTTCCCTTCAACCTATGAATGCCCCGGTACCCCGTCCTCCGTTAACGGAACGTTTATAAAAGTAAACAATGCTTACTTAAGAGGCCATTCTCCGGAGCTCGCTTCAGACGCGAGTAACTCTGACGCTTCTTCCGCCTTCCCCGTGACCCGCTCGCGGAAATGAGCGGCTCACGGACCGGCAATGCAGAAATTTCAGCCTATTGAAGAGTGCTCAGGCTTAAGGACGCCGGCAGCTCGCGCTGTGCGTTTCCATGTCAACGCACAGCGCAGGGCAGCTCCTCACTTTACAACGGTCGTTTTTGATGAAACTACTACTCGTTGCCTTCTTTGTTAGCCCTGGGGAGCAGATTCTTATCAGTGAATTTGGGATATAGATTTATCTATTGACCGAGTCACCCTTTTAAGGTACACATTGTTTTACCTCCCATTTAAAACCCGGTAGAATGGCTGAGAGGTCTAATGAAGCCTGCGAGGCCCCTCTTACAGAGAATTCTCTCATGAATCTTTTTCAAACACAGCTTAAATCCTCCCTAAAGGAGGCAGTTGAGGCGGCATTATCAAAAAGGAAGAGAGATATTCCTCAGGAGAATTTGATTTCTTCGGATGAGGAAGACCCTCTCCCCACTAAGCGTGGAAAGGCCCTAAAAAGGCTAAGCATCTTGAAACTAACGGTAACCCGTGTGGTACCAATGAGCAAGGTGTCCCAAGCGGCACAAATAGATCTGGCGTCCTCAATGGCGCAAAAGCTACAGGTGTCCTTCACGGCACAACTGGACAAGGTGTCCCCCGCGGCACAAGAGACGTCATCCCCTATGATGACGATGATGAATACATGTCCCCTAGCGAAGATTTTGATGCTGATGAATACATATTTGATCCGTCAGAAAAACTTGACGACCTATTGGGTGACGATTTGACCCACCCCTCCACCTCATGCTCTATTAAAGACCCCTCTGGGGCGGAGATGTTCAACCCTTCCAATATTACTCACCCAAGAGGTTCTGACTGGTGGCCCCTTGACCACGTAGCTAAATTTATTAAACTTTGGATCAGGAAGCCCCTTGAGAGGGACTCACGGAACCTAATGAAATCGGAATGTCCTAGACCATTCCTTGACAACAAAGCTAGTTTGACCCCTATACTAGACCCTGAGCTACTGACCTTTCTTTTTAAAACCGGAAGAGACCCTCGCAAAGGTATCGAACGCTGCCTTAAGCAGTGTCAGGATAAATTGCTGGACACCTTAGGCCCTCTGGCGAGAATCCTAGACCTTGCGGAGGAATCCTCCATTAATGGTACCCCAGTCGATACCGAACTCTTGAGAGGTTGGAGTCAACGTGCCCTGTGCCTCCTTGGGAATGCCAATGCTAGCCTCACAGCCGAAAGGCGTAGAGGAATCCTGATTAGGATGAATCCCAAATTGGGGGACCTAGCTAATAAAGACGTTGAGGGAGACCCTAATGGACTCCTCTTCGGAGACTCCTTTGTCAAAGATCTTGGCAAATACGTATCTACCTTCTCTGCTTTTAGCAGAGCTCAAAGTAACATGAGAAGAATGTTTGGAGGCAGACAAATTTTTGGAAGGGCTGACAGAGGAGGGCCAGCTGTCAGCCGAGGTTACAACAGGTCCTTTTACTATCAAAACCAACACGGAAGATACTTCAAAGGGAACAACTCCTTCTTCCCTCAGAGAGGACACAACTACCGCAATCGTGGAGGTGGAAACAACCGGGCAAAGTTCCAAAGTCAAGGAAGTCAAGGTAAGAACCCCTCCTTCTGGTTCTTCCCTTCCAAAGGTAGGGGGGCGGCTGGCTACTTTCAGCCAAAATTGGCTATCGATAACAAACGATGCATGGGTTCTAGAAACAGTGAAAGGTTTCAAAATAGATTTTGTTTCCATCCCTCTCCAGACCTCACCCCCCAGAGAATTAATTCTAGACCAGGATCAGTCAACCCTAGTAGACGAAGAGATTCGTCAGATGTTGGAAAAAGGGGCAATTTTCATTGTATCCAAGGCCGGCCCCGGTTTTGTAAGCACAATTTTCCTTGTGAAGAAAAAAGACAAAGGTTGGCGCCCCGTAATAAATCTCAGACTCTTGAATTCCTTCCTCGTATACAGACACTTCAAGATGGAGGGTATCCATCTTTTGAGAGATATTCTTCAAGAGAGAGACTGGCTCATAAAACTAGACCTGAAAGACGCCTACTTTACTGTCCCTATGGATACCGACTCTCAAAAATATCTGAGGTTTGTATGGAGAGGTACAACCTACCAGTTTCGATGCCTTCCTTTCGGCCTTTCTTCAGCTCCTTGGTGTTTCACCAAGATTCCGAGACCGGTCGTTGCATCTCTAAGGAGAAGAGGAGTTCGTTTGATTATATATCTAGACGACATTCTATTGATGTCCCAGAGTCAAGAAGAACTTCTTCTCCACATGAGATGGACTGTAGACCTTCTAGAGTCTTTAGGCTTCATTATCAATGTAGAAAAATCAGTCATGATTCCTGCTCAAGATCTAGAATTTCTAGGTTTTCAAGTGAACACGTCCTTAGCCCAACTCCAACTTCCCTCGAAGAAGTTGACAAAAATAAAGAAAGAGGTCTCTTATGTTTTATCAAAAGATTTGGTCAGTTTAAGGGAACTGGCAAGAGTAGTGGGTCTCTTATCATCGTCCATCCAAGCGATCTCTCCAGGACCGCTTCACTACAGAGCCCTTCAGAGGTTGAAATCCGCGGGCCTGAAGAAAGGTCTTTGGTATTCAGACCACATTCCCTTATCTCCAGAAGCTCGAGTCGACCTTCTTTGGTGGCGGAACAACCTAGACAGCTGGAACGGGAAAGCCATATTTGGGAATACGCCGGACCATATTCTGGAATCCGATGCGAGCAATCTTGGCTGGGGTGCCAGACTGGGAGATTTGGAAACTGGTGGGAAATGGTCCCAAGAGGAACTATCTCTACACATAAATTGTTTGGAGATGATGGCGAGTCTGAATGCTCTTATGAGCTTCAAATCTGTTTTGAAGAACAGTGCAGTCTTGATCAGACTAGACAACTTTACAGCCGTCTCCTACATCAACCATTTAGGAGGGGCAAAGTCTATTCTATTGGCAGATCTGGCCAAAAAAATGTGGTATTTCTGCGGGGACCAGAAAATTACGTTGAGAGCGGAATTCCTTCCGGGCCACCTAAATACCAGGGCGGAATGGAATTCAAGATTCCTCAAAGACGCAAGCGATTGGAAGTTGAATCCTTTAATTTTCAAGAAAATTCAGGACTTATGGGGTCCATTCGAGGTAGACCTCTTTGCCAGCAGACTCTCCTTCCAAATAGATCGTTATTTCAGCTGGAGACCAGACCCGTTTGCCTTGGCAGTGGATGCTCTTCTCCAACCGTGGAACACTCTCAATTGTTATGCCTTCCCTCCTTTCACTCTAATCCAGAGAGTCCTTCTGAAAGTTCGTTCAGAACGATGCCGAATCGTCCTAGATCCTGAGTTACTTACCTTTCTATTTAAGACCGGAAGAGACCCTCGTAAGGGTGTCGAACGTTGTCTTAAACAGTGTCAGGATAAATTGCTAGACACCTTAGGCCCTCTGGCGAGAATCCTAGACCTTGCAGAGGAATCCTCTATTAATGGCACTCCGGTTGACACCGAACTCTTGAGGGGTTGGAGCCAACGTGCCTTATGCCTCCTAGGAAATGCCAACGCTAGCCTCACGTCCGAGAGACGTAGAGGAATCCTGATTAGGATGAACCCCAAATTAGGGGACCTAGCCAATAAGGACGTAGAGGGAGACCCTAATGGACTCCTCTTCGGAGAGTCCTTTATCAAAGTTCTTGGTAAATACGTATCTACCTTCTCTGCTTTTAGCAGAGCTCAGAGTAACATGAGAAGGATGTTTGGGGGCAGGCAAATTTTTGGAAGGGCTGACAGAGGAGGGCCAGCTGTCAGCCGAGGCTTCAACAGGTCCTTCTACAACCAGAACCAGCGTGGAAGATACTTTAGAGGGAACAATTCCTTCTTCCCTCAGAGAGGACGCAACTACCGCAATCGTGGAGGTGGAAACAACCGGGCCAAGTTCCAAGGACAAGGAAATCAAGGTAAGAACCCCTCCTTCTGGTTCTTCCCTTCCAAAGGTAGGGGGGAGACTTGCTTCTTTCAGCCAGAACTGGCTATCAATAACAAACGATGCATGGGTTCTAGAAACAGTGAAAGGTTTCAAAATAGATTTCGTCTCCTTCCCTCTCCAGACCTCACCCCCCAGGAAACTAGTTCTAAGCCGAGATCAGTCACCCCTAGTAGACGAGGAGATTCGCCAGATGTTGGAAAAAGGGGCAATTTTCATCGTATCCAACCCCGGCCCCGGCTTTGTAAGCACAATTTTCCTTGTGAAGAAAAAAGACAAAGGTTGGCGCCCCGTAATAAATCTCAGACACTTGAATTCCTTCCTCGTATACAGGCATTTCAAGATGGAAGGTATCCACCTTTTGAGAGATATTCTTCAAAAGAAAGATTGGCTCATCAAGCTAGACCTGAAAGACGCTTACTTTACTGTCCCTATGGATACCGACTCCCAAAAATATCTGAGGTTTTTATGGAAAGGCGTAACCTACCAGTTTCGATGCCTTCCTTTCGGCCTTTCTTCGGCTCCTTGGTGTTTCACCAAGATTCTAAGACCGGTCGTTGCATCTCTAAGGAGAAGAGGAGTTCGTTTGATTATATATCTGGACGATATTCTATTGATATCCCAGAGTCAAGAGGAACTTCTTCTCCACATGAGGTGGACTGTAGACCTCCTGGAGTCCTTAGGCTTCATTATCAATGTAGAAAAATCCGTCATGACTCCTTCTCAAGATCTAGAATTTCTAGGTTTTCAAGTGAACACGTCCTTAGCCCAACTCCAACTTCCCTCGAAGAAACTGACAAAAATAAAGAAGGAAGTCTCTTGGGACCATTTCCAACCAGTTTCCAAATTTCCCAATCTGGCACCCCAGCCGAAATTGCTCGCATCGGATTCCAAAATGTGGTCCGGCGTATTCCCAAATATGGCTTTCCCGGTCCAACTGTCTAGGTTGTTCCGCCACCAAAGAAGATCGGCTTGTGCTTCCGGAGATAAGGAAATGTGGTCTGAATACCAAGGACCTTTCTTCAGGCCCGTGGATTTCAACCTCTGAAGGGCTCTGTAGTGAAGTGGTCATGGAGAGATTGCTTGGATGGATGATGATAAGAGACCCACTACTCTTGCTAGTTCCCTTAAACTGACCAAATCTTTTGATAAAACATAAGAGACCTCCTTCTTTATTTTTGCCAATTTCTTCAAGGGAAGTTGGAGTTGGGCTAAGGACGTGTTTACTTGAAAACCTAGAAATTCTAGATTTTGAGAAGGAATCATGACTGATTTTTCTACATTGATAATGAAGCCTAAAGACTCCAGAAGATCTACAGAGTACCTCATGTGGAGAAGAAGTTCTTCTTGATTCTGGGACATCAATAGGATATCGTCTAGATATATAATCAAACGAACTCCTCTTCTCCTTAGAGATGCAACGACCGGTCCCAGAATCTTGGTGAAACACCAAGGAGCTGAAGAAAGGCCGAAAGGAAGACATCGAAATTGGTAGGTTACACCTTTCCCTACAAACCTCAGATATTTTTGGGAATCGGTATCCATAGGGACAGTAAAGTAAGCGTCTTTCAGGTCTAGCTTTATGAGCCAATCCTTCTCTTGAAGAATATCTCTCAAAAGATGGATACCTTCCATCTTGAAGTGTCTGTATATGAGGAAGGAATTCAAGAGTCTCAGATTTATTACGGGGCGCCAACCTTTGTCTTTTTTCTTTACGAGTAAAATTGTGCTTACAAAGCCGGGGCCAGCCTTGGATACAATGAAAATTGCCCCTTTTTCCAACATCTGACGAATCTCTTCGTCTACTAGGGTTGACTGATCCTGGTCTAGAATTAATTCTCTGGGGGGTGAGGTCTGGAGAGGGATGGAAACAAAATCTATTTTGAAACCTTTCACTGTTTCTAGAACCCATGCATCGTTTGTTATTGATAGCCAGTTCTGGCTGAAAGTAGCAAGTCTTCCCCCTACCTTTGGAAGGGAAGAACCAAAAGGAGGGGTTCATACCTTGATTTCCTTGACCTTGGAACTTTGCCCGGTTGTTTCCACCTCCACGATTGCGGTAGTTGCGTCCTCTCTGAGGGAAGAAGGAATTGTTCCCTCTGAAGTATCTTCCACGTTGGTTCTGATAGTAGAAGGACCTGTTGTAGCCTCGGCTGACAGCTGGCCCTCCTCTGTCAGCCCTTCTAAAAAAAATTCTGCCTCCAAACATCCTTCTCATGTTACTTTGAGCTCTGCTAAAAGCAGAGAAGGTAGATACGTATTTACCAAGAACTTTGATAAAGGATTCTCCGAAGAGGAGTCCATTAGGGTCTCCCTCAACGTCTTTATTGGCTAGGTCCCCCAACTTGGGGTTCATCCTAATCAGGATTCCTCTACGCCTTTCGGATGTGAGGCTAGCATTGGCATTTCCAAGGAGTCATAAGGCACGTTGACTCCAACCTCTCAAGAGTTCGGTATCAACCGGAGTACCATTAATAGAGGATTCCTCTGCAAGGTCTAGAATTCTGGCCAGAGGACCTAAGGTGTCCAGCAGTTTATCTTGACACTGCTTAAGACAGCGTTCGATACCCTTACGAGGGTCTCTTCCCGTTTTAAAAAGAAAGGTCAGTAACTCAGGGTCTAGTATAGGGGTCAAGTGTGGAGAAGTGTGGCTCACTGGTTAGAGGCGGCAGACCCGTAAGCAGAGAACGGCCCGGGACCAGGGTTTGATTCCCGACGCGGCAGGGTCGTGGACCAGGGTCAGCGGACTCGATAATTCTCGCCTCGGTGCCTACTCTAGTCAGAAACCACACTCGGCAACTCTGGGCATCAGCTTGCCTCATCTTCACAACGGCCCCCCCAGACCGCCGGGGATGCTTGGTCGCACCTTAGAGATACCCATCAGGGACCATCTCTCAGGGTGAGCCAGGACGGGTTCCCCAGCGGTCGAAGCGTGGAGATACTCCTCCGGGAGTTTGATTCCTAGCGCTATATAAACCCACAATTAAATTAATTAAATTAATTAAATTAAATTAAGCCTGCTTTGTTGTCAAGGAAGGGTCTAGGACATTCCGATTTCATTAGGTTCCGTGAGTCTCTCTCAAGGGGTTTCCTCATCCAAAGTTTAATAAATGTAGCTACGTGGTCAAGGGGCCACCAGTCGGAACCTCTAGGGTGAGTAATATTTGAAGGGTTAAACATCTCCGCCCCAGGGGGGTCTTTAATAGAACATGAGGTGGAGGGTTGGGTCAGATCATCACCCAATAAATCGTCAAGTTTTTCTGATGGATCAAAAATGTACTCATGAGCATCAAAATCATCGTTAGGGGACAAATATTCGTCATCATCATCACAAAGGATGACGTCTCTTGTGCCGCAAGGGACACCATGTCTAGTTGTGCCGTGAAGGACACCTGTAGCTTTTGCGCCATTGAGGACGCCAGATCTATTTGTGCCGCTTGGGACACCTTGCTCATTGGTGCAGCGTGGGTTACCGCTAATTTCAAGATGTTTAGACTTTTTTAGAACCTTTCCGCCCTTGGTGGGGAGAAGGTCTTCCTCATCTGAAGAAACTGAGTTCTCCCGAGGAGTATCTCTCTTTCTTTTAGATAATGCCGCCTCAACTGCCTCTTTTAGGGAGGATTTAAGTTGTGTTTGAAAGAGATTCATAAGGGAATTCTCTGTAAGAGGGGCTTCACAGGCTTCATTAGACTTTTCGGCCATTTTCCAAGGATTTAAATGGAAGGTAGAAACAATATGTACCTTAAAAGGGTGATATCAATTGATAGGTAGGTTTTTAGCCAATGCTCACTGACAAATAACTAATCCCCAGATTTCACGAAGGAAGAAGGAGTTTTGGTTTCATAAGCAACGACCGTTGAAATGTGACATGCAGCCCTGCGCTGTGCGTTGACATGGAAACGCACAGCGCGAGCTGACGAAGCCCTTGACTTTGAGCCTTCAATAGGCTGTAATTTGTGCATTGCCGGTCAGTGAGCCGCTCATTTCCGTGAGCGGGTCACAGGCAGAAACTGGAAGAAGCCTCGGAGTTGCTCGCGTGTGTTCGAGCTCCGAAGAATGGCTTCCCGGAGTTCCTAAGTAAGCGTTTTGCTTTTATTTCAATAAATGCCCTTTTAAATGATGACGCTTCCTAGTATGCGTCGGAAAGGAGCACACTCAGGCTCCGAGGAAACAATCAACTTGAGCTCTGATCGAGATATCAGGTCGGGCTCGTGAGGTAAACGCTCGTTTAGTTAATTGAAAGATGTGTATTAATGATCAGTCCAAATAATAAAAACGAGCGAAGTGAAGAAAGCAGAAACACTCATTCTGATATAAAAGACGGTTAAAAAACAAGTAAATAAGGCTAAACAAGCAACCCAACCATAAATTGGAAGGGCAGGCAAAGAAAAATACATAAAAATGTTAACTACATATATCAGAATGAGTAAAGACTATTACTTACCTAATAAGGTAAATCTATAAAACAAATTAATTAAAAACAATGTTCATTCTCATGTAAAATACCCCAAAGGGGGAGAAAGGAAGAAGCAGTACTTATCTTTCTGTGAGCAGCGAATAAAAGAGGAAGTTACTTGGTTGCTATGTCACTTGTCTTGCTCTGTGGAATGTTTTATTTATGATGTCATTGTTACACTTTAAAGGGCTGCATATCTTGGCAGCAATAAAAGTTATTGCATAATGTAGCCTCCGGTCTTGTAATGAAATCATGCCAACTCTCTGGGTGTTTCTTAAAATGTATGAAAGCGGTGGCTGCAGAACAGCAAGATACATTAAAACAGATACAAAACAATGAATGTCCGCCCAAACAGAAGTGGATTAAGATACTTGCCTTAGGCGGAACTAGTTTGGACTCATTAATGGCCATTGAATTCCTATGACAACCAAGCATGGAGCACTTTAAACACTGATCAACATTGTTACTGGCACTCCCATGTTATCTTGGATGCAAGTGAGGGCCTTTAACAATTAGAGAAATGTATCATTTAACCCCCTGTACCCAGGGGTTTAATGGGCGTAAGGACCTCTTATGCAAACATAAATGCCAGTTACGATCTTGATTAATAAGTGAAATGTGCAAGTAAATGGACTCCTTCATTGATGCCTGCCAGGGTTTTTAACTAATAAGGGAAATGTGCAATGTAACTCTAATCACATAAGGAGATTACTGGATAACTGATATGATGAGATATAAGGTAATGTCTCTAGGAATTATCTACATTAAGCACTTAGAAATTCTTGTATAATAGCTGGGTTGATACTTTTTATCCTGTTCAATGATTCATAAATCAACGCATCAAGGTTACCTTGGATACCACCAGGGGTTTTAATAAACAAGGGAAAGGTGCAAGTTTATGTATCTGAGGGATTTTCGCTTAATGGACCCATGGGAGATTCATGGGTAACAAGGAATGTTTTTGGGAATTGGGCATTGAGTCCAGCGGTTATCATGGATTTCAGTGAGGGACTTAACTAATAAGGGGAATGTGCAATCTAACTCTAACCATGCGGGGGGGGGGCTCTATTTTATAATGGACACAACAGAGGCATATTGACTTTTATTCCATCATTGATCCAGTGAGGGTCTTAATCAATAGGTAAATGTGCAATTTAACATTATGTACATAGGAGATTATTATATGATGGACAAAAATGAGATTTATGAGTAGTAAGGGAATGTTTTTTAAGAGTGGTTTATATTAAGCATTTTGTAGATCCTGTATAATAGTTGTTTATTTTCATGCAATGTTCCATAAATCTCTGTGCTCGTTTTTTATGTCAGTAAGGGTCTTATCTATCAAAGGAAATCTGCAAACAAAATATGTAACTAGGGGATTATCTGGTATCAGACTTAAAAGAGATTTGTAACAATGGAATGCAATTTAGGATTTACTCATTATATTAAGGCCTTTTAATGTCTTCTATGATAGATAGGTCAAAACCTTTCTATGTAGTGGTTTTGACAAATAGAAGAAAAATAAACTTACTTACTTACTAATATGTGGTAGAAAGGAAAGCTCAGGGTCAAACAGAACATCTAGGGGCCTAAAATGATGTCGGTCGGAGTTTCCTCCGACCGACACGTGGCGGAAATGGGACCAATCGACCTCTGGTCAGTGGTTCTGACAGCCTCATTACGATGCGACTGAACACCGTTTGGTCGCAAACTCCCATTTGTCTATGGGAGCTTTTGCTATGGCCGTAAACCGGCGGTAAAAGAGGCTCCTATAAAGAAATAGGGGGTGTGTGGAAAACCATGCACCCTGTGGTAGGCACCCCATGGTGTCTGCCACACAGTGCAAGGGTTTACAGGGGGCACTTTAGGTAACCCCTCGGCCACCAAACGTAGGCCATGGAGGCAAGGGGGGTCTGCTAGGAGTGGCCAAATTCACTTTTCGATAGCCTTTCTGTGTCAGAAAGGCCAGCACAGAAAGGCTGTCCAAAACCGACATCATAATCTCGACATCCGAAACGTCATCCAAAGGGGATTACGGTGCGGGTCCGACCGGCCGGAAGACTCCAAGAGCCGGTCGGAATGGCATCGGGCTAACCAGCTGTTTAAGCTCCAACATATATTGCCACTGTGATGATAATTTTAACCTGTATGTTGTATGTTGTACATGATTGTTTTTTACTTTACCTTTAGTATTATTGATTTATACTTATGTTGTTTTACTAACTGTTTTTAAAGTGATTATCCAGACACCTATTAAATGATATTGGTTTTTAGAATCATTGAGTTCTTTTGCTTTTTGCCACTTCTCCCTTCCATTGTGTTGACAATATGCCAATAAGTTTCTCACATTGTAAGCTCCAACCACCAACATCGTAATTTGGCAGTCAGACCATAAACTAACCGTGTCAGTCGGAAAGCCTCCGACTGTGGTCGGAAAGTTTCTGACTAGCGGTCAGAGGCTTTTCGACCGACATCGTAAACATCCCCCTAGTATGTGAGCTTTAGATAAGGTTACGGTGGGACGTCAAAGGACTTTAGCCAAGCCAAAATCAGATGGTGACATTTGTTCATCATTATGAGAAGAATGTCAGTTTTGTCACCATCCAAACAAAGTTAATGGTAAGCCTAGGAGAATTAATAGGATGGATTGGCTGCTTTAATTGTGGTGGAGTTGAGCGCAAAACCCGCAGCCAGAGGTTGAGTGGAATGTTGAGCGCTCCATTAATGGCTTTCTTCTGGCTGGTAGAACCCGGGAGAGCAACTTTCCAATGTTTTCTTACATTTCACAGCTGTTGCTGTGAACAAAGACCTCTCGGAGCCCGAGGGGATTTAAATTCTCTCAGACTCCGAGAGGCATTAGTTTTTACAATTTAGAACATTCTGCCCACTAGGGGCAGAATGTTCTAATAGCCTTAGAGCCCTCCGTAGCAGGCTCTGCTGGTCATCAAAGGCCCTATCCCTTGTTAAAGGCCCGAGTGGATTGCTGGAGCGAGCCTTTACTGGCCAGTAGAGCCAGCTACATTGGTCTCTAAGGCTATATTAGTGGACATTGATATGAAAGAGCCCAGTTTAATTTGTTACATTTTTATGTAATTCAACCATACAATACACTGTACCAACTGTTTTTAGGATCAGCATGAGACACTTTAAACAATAAAGATAATTTCAGGGAAACTTAACTATAAAGAGTGGTAAATTCTAATTGTTGAATGTGACACTCCTTACCTTCCACCTTGCAGTCTTTCAACTGAATCTTCTGGAACAACTGGTGTCGTGCAGCACCTTTGTTAGGATGATAGAAAACAGGTGAACAATTTCACATCTAAACCCATTACAAACGTTCATTTTAAATTGTTTACAAATAATTAATTATTTAGTTTCATTTTGTATATAGCATGTTAATTGTGTTTTTGTAACTGCATTGCAAGATCAAGCATTTCCGGACTTTGGCATCTGAAGGCTGTTCAAAACACAGATGCAGAGGCCATAGAGTGACAAAGCTCACAGAGCATATGAGCAAAGAACAAAGCGGCACATACGAGAGAGGTGCAACGTAGGGGACGGGGTATGGGGCTATAAGGGACAAAGAGACTATGAAATTACAAGAACACCATCGCTAATTAGGTGTGAGTGTCTTATGAATGATAACGTAACATGATGTAACCAATAAAAAGATACATGAGGTTTCTAATTACGTACAAAATGGCAAATAGAAAAAAGGCTGTGGCGCCACTGATCACTAATAGGCGTTGTGGATTGAATTGTAGAGAGTTACAAAGGCTGCAATTATACTGATCATTAGCAAAAGATCTTGCTTCACATACTGTACTATGAACATGACAGTTAATACTGCACCAATAAATTATCAAAGGGCTGATACTTAGGACTAGGGCCATGTGACTTCCAAAGGACCATGGCCCAAATCAAATATTGTAAATCCATGCAGGACAATTTTCCAACTCAAAAACAAGAAGGATTGTTCAAAATTAAGAATCATTAAAAAGCGCAAAAAGGTAATTAGTCAGTTTAAATCAGCATCAATATAGCTCATAATACCGGTACTATTTTTCTATGCATTAACTGAAAAGGATAGCTCAATAAATAAGAGGCAGAATCCGTGGTTTCTGAGTCATACGGGCTTTAATCAGAGGGCTCGAGCCAATGGACCATCGGGTTCCATCACCTGCAAAGGTTCAGGAAGGGACAGACACAAGGAAAAGGGGAATGAAAAGCCTAATGTCATATTAACATCATACAGTATATATAGTAAAACAGTACAATTGCATTGAATACAGTAGGCGTAACAAGTGACAAACGGAAGATAAGAACATATGGGCGTGAAAAGAAGGCGTGCACAGGGCGTGCACGAAGACATGTGATGTAAACGTCACAGAAGTATCATAAATGGGTGGATACATGGAGGGGGCTACCTGGGCAGCTGGAACCTTTAACCCACTGGTGCGCGCAAACGGGCCATGACGTGTAACTGGGGAGAGCTGGGGGCTCTGACTTCTGGCACTAGAAGAGGAGACTAAAGTCTGGGATGTCAGGACGACATGTACCTATAGCATATCTGATATCTCGTGTTTGGAGTACATGTTGATAGAATCTAAAAGTCATCAGGGCAGAGGCTACTTGTCACTAAGGCTGGTGCATGCATATATTTCTTATGTATTGCGTGTGCTATGAATCTTCTATGGATATTAATTCAGTAATTCTCTTGCATGGAGACAGGAAGACTAGACTATAGATGAAGATGTTTATGCGGTTCGTTAGCTAGGAATGTGAAGCCGGGGAGCTGAACTGATAACTGTAGGCATAACATATTCTTGGCAGACAGGCAGGCAGGCCAGGCCGGGCACCGCGCTGCTTGGCAGAGAGTAAGTGAAGGGTCAGGGATGCGGGAGGGGCTGCATCGCTCCTCAGAGTGGTTTCAGGAGACTTGAGACTCGAATCTGGTGTCCGGGCCCTGTGAGGCCTAGAAACGGGGACAACTCGATGATTTAACGTGCACAATGTAAAGACGTTGGCAACATAGGCCTAATACTTGTTGCTTTCAGGAGGACTGGATAACTGACATACTAACGTTGGACACAACTGTAATTGCGTCTTTATTGGGGCAAGGGGGTAACATATGCATATCGATCATGCACATATAACATATAATGGGGAACACGTAGGGACACATGACAGGACAAAATTCAATTTTCCTCATTCCCTCCTTGTTCCCTACGTTTCCTTCATGAAACATCAATATTCATGAGACCATCTATCTGTTCATAGAGCATCATTTGCTCGTCTTTAATCTTCTTGGAATGGGACTTTGGACTTGGAATACAAGAGGTAGCGCACAAGCCGCAAATCGCAGGGCCACATTGTAAACATAGGCAACAACTGAATATGATCATTACTACTATTCCTAGGAATGACAATACTTTCCATCCCCAGGCAGATATTATACTCCAGAGCCAACCGGACCATGTCCAGGTGCCTGGATTCTGGTGTAACTGATGGGCTATTTTATGAAGTCTTGTTATAGCTGAATATACAGACGGTGCGTTATTAGGAATGAAAATGCAACAACTAGATCCGATGACTCTACAAGCTCCGCCCCTATCGGCCAGTATGACGTCAAGAACAAGGCGGTTCTGAAGAACGACAAATCTCATAGCAGATTGTTCTTCGGTTAAGTTACCTAGAGCGGAAGTAGTCTCATTCACTACTGCTTCAAGGGTTCTGGTTAACCTACGTATTAATTTACTATTCTGGATAGGTCCTATGAAGAAAAAGAAACCTTTATTGAAGTCCGTATACTGTTCTAATGCAGTTTCAGTTTGATCGACAATTGGGGACTCGATCTCCCTTCTATGTCTGACGTGTACTAGATGTGTATTTCTGTGATAATCGGATGGGGCTAAGAAAACTGGTGGCAGTAGGAAGGCAATGTAACATGTTCCATCCCAATCTAGGGGAAGACGTACATATGCGGTCTGACCACATACAAAATACGAATGACGTGAGGCTTTGAAATTAGATTTCCCACTGTCACTATACTTGACCACAGTAGTACAATCACTGTGTCCTAGATGTACTGAACCATTCCTTCTAACACATAATTCGCCTTTCACTGGTAGAACTGTAATAGCAGGCAAGTCTGGAGTAGTCTCGGACTGAACATTCAAAACCATGAAATTCGAGGAGTAATTACCTAGATCATATACTTCATTTTCTAGATCTAACCCTGTCCTATGGGAAAGACCTTCCTTGTCTGGGAAACATGTTCTATTCAGAAGGGACTTATCGTCTAAGGATGATGTTAACGTAAACCATGCTCCACACGAACCATTGTGTGAGAACGGATAGGGAAAAAGTGGCAGAACTCCCTTCGGTGTCTGGTAAGGGGGGAGTCGACCACACACCCAACAATTAGTGGCGTTGCTGGTCTGGTGTGAATAGTGTAACATACGTATAAAAGTATTGTTGCGCATGGCAAGTCGATAGGATAACTCGTGAGGGGGTAGTTCACTAAAAGTGTGCTCTACTGTATCATTAGAGGAAAGATGTTCATGCGAACCAAGAGGAGGAAAAAATACATGTAAAACATAACTTATGCATGTAATCGTAAGACTCAGAAATAACATAAACAATAACGTAATAATACATCTGCTGCGCAGATTCTTACAATAACGTATTTTCTTGGAGTTTCGTCTAACTCTCTCACTATGGGGGTCTATCTCATACATGTCAGGAACCTGTCTAACCGCTTCACCCGAGAGGGACTTAAACAATTAAACTGTCTGACTTGCTAGACCTTAGTTTGAGTTTATACTCCTGCTGCGGAGTTTTCTCTAACAGGGGAAGTTTAGAGTCAGTATCGGGGCAGTCCTTGAGAAAAGTCTTTGGACGGAGTCCACGAAAACGCTTGATGTGGCTGGAGTGTAGCCAGCCCTTCCGGCCCTCCAGTTTCACAGCGGTCCTTGTGGTCATCAGAACAAGTTTCGGCTCTTTCCAGCGGGGCTCCAGCGGGCTTGAACGATCAAAGGTCCTAACAAGAACGAGGTCACCTGGAATGACCTCGTGCGGTTTCACTTGGGTGTTGTCTGGAAAGGCAGCCGCGACCTGTGAACGACAAGAGAGTAGTGCAGACATCAAGGAAGCTAGGTAATCTGTCAGCATATTACTGTCAACATCGGTAATTTTACGTGGCATAGGTGTACCCCACATGTTCGGGGGACGACCAAATACAACCTCAAAAGGTGACAGACCAGAACGGGAGTGAGCGACCATTCTCATGTAAAAAAGGGCGACTGGCAGGGCTACCATCCAATCTACGCCTTTCTCGGCACAGACCTTTGCAATGCGGATTTTCAGAGTCTGATTATGTCTCTCGACGAGGCCAGCTGCCTCGGGGTGTCGCACACAGTGGAACTTCCACTGGTACCCTAACAGAAGTGATACTTGTTTCATGAGTTCGGATGAGAATGGCTGGCCGTTGTCTGAATACACGACCCTGGGCAAACCATAGCGTGGGAAAAACTCACGAACCAACTGCCTGGCAGTGGTCGTGGCAGTGTAATCTGGGACTGGATATGCTTCTGTCCATCTGGACAAAGCGCATACAACTACGAGGACATACTTGAAACCTCGGCATCGATCCATCTGGATATAATCCATCTGGAGGACTTCAAAAGGGTGGTCAGGAGGATGGAATCCACCTTGTTCCACCGGAACACCTTTACCTGGATTGAACTGACAACAGATCATGCAGGTATGCACTTTCTGCTTAGCTGCTGCTCGTAAATGCTTGTTAAACCAAAGGTTCTGGATACTGTCTAACATGGCTTTTTCTCCTAAATGTGCTGGACTATGTGCTGTATTAATAATGACTTGAACCATAGAGTCGGGGAGAAACCATGTGGCTTTTCCCCTCGTCAACCATCCCTGATCTGTCTGGACCCCTCCTTGTTCAGACCATTTCTTGATTTCGTCTGGGGTAGCATGTGTCTGTATGTCTAGTACGTCTTGTGTAGGGTCCTTAACTGTCATACAAGTCGTCTGAACTGGAACATCTGTCTTTGTCGTGTTAACTGGAATGTCTGGAGTCTGAGCTGTAAGCTTGGCTGTTCGATCTGCTAGATCGTTACCTTGGGAAATGGTGTCGGTGGCTTTCGTATGTGCTTTGCACTTCATAATGGCAATGGCTGTCGGTAAATGTATTGCTTCTAACAGGGCTTGAATGAGGGGGCCATGCTGAATCTTGGCTCCATGAGAGGTCATGAAACCTCTTTCTTGCCATAGGACTCCAAAGTCGTGAACGACTCCGAATGCATAACGTGAATCTGTGTATATGTTTACTTTCAGGTTCTTAGCTCGTATGCAGGCTTGTGTCAGAGCGATGAGCTCTGCTGCTTGAGCAGACAAGGTGTCAATACGATGTGTTTCTATAACTTCAGTTTCAGTAGTCACTGCATACGCGGCTACTAGTTCTCCTGTACTTGTTCTCATACATGAACCATCCACGTTAAGTGTCAGGTCTGGATCAGGTAATGCAATGTCAGTCAAGTCTTGTCTTGGCTTTGTCATGGTGTTAATAACTTCCACACAGTCATGTGTGGCAGGATCTGATGTAATCGAGGGTAACAGTGTAGCAGGATTTAATATGTTGCAGCGTCTGATTTCTATGTGTGGCTGAAACAGTGTCAGTTCATATCCTGTTAAACGTGCAATTGTCAAGTGCTGAGTCTGTGTTCGGTTTAAAAGAACTTCCACGGAGTGTGGAACTTGTACTGTCAGGGAGTGTCCTAACACTATGGAATCACTTTGTCTGATAGCTAGAGCTGTGGCTGCAACCGACTTGAGGCACGCAGGCAGAGCCTGGGCTACTGGATCTAATGTGCTAGAAAAATAAGCACAAGGCTTGTGTTGTCCTGCTTGATCTTGCGTAAGAACAGATAATGCTGTACCATCACGTTCAGTAACAAAAAGTGTAAAAGGCTTACTGTAGTTTGGTGTCGCTAATACAGATGCATTACATAAAGCTTTCTTTAATTCATTGAAAACAAGTGTATGTTCCTGGGTCCAAGGGAGGACAGTCGATGTGGCTGCCTCCTGTGTTGTCAACTGTATCAGTGGTTTGGCTAGATATGCATACTGAGGAATCCATTGTCTGCAGTAAGAAGTGAGGCCGATAAAAGCTCGTACCTCCTTCTGTGTCTTGGGCTGTGGAAGATGTGCTATTAACTGGATACGGTCAGGTGTCAACTGTCTACCCCTCTTGGACAGTAAGTGTCCAAGGTATACCACTTGCTGGACACAGAATTGCAGTTTCGAAGGGGACACCTTGTGCCCCATGTCTGCCAGAAAATACAAGACTGTCAGTGACGCACGTTCGCAGTCACGTTCTGTACGGGCTGTGATCAATAGATCATCGACATACTGGAGCAGGGCAGTGTCAGTTGGCATGGGAATACTGTCTAGCTGTCTCTTAAGTGCTTGACTGTAAATACTAGGATTTTCTGTAAAACCTTGAGGAGCACGTGTGAATTTATAGCTTCTTCCATTTAAACAGAATCCGAAAAGGAACTGGCTGTCTGGATGAATGGGGACACTAAAGAATGCGTTCTTGAGATCAATAACAGTAAAGAACGTAGCTTCAGAATCAATGGCAGTCAATAGGGAAGAGATATCTGGAACTACTGGGTACTGGGGTATGATACATTTATTAAGTTCTCGAAGGTCAATCACTACTCGATAAACTGGAGGTGCATTTGGGTCAGTACGTTTAAGAATCGGAATGATAGGAGAATTACATATATTGGAGTCAGTTTCTACAACCACTCCTTGAGCAATGAGCTCGTCAATAATTTTCGATAAGGCTGCTACAGCCTCAGGTGGCAATTTATACTGTCGGGTTCGTGGTAATACAACTCCTTGTTTCAGAGTGACACGATATGGTGTAATGTGCATACAACCTACATCAGTTGGACCTTGCGCCCATAAATGCTGTGGTACATTCAATAATCTTGGATCAAAATCTCGTAACACATAATGACCTTTAAAATCACGTAAAAACAATCTCACTCCTTCCGGAGAACAGCATATAACGGCTCCTAATTCTTTCAATGTTTTAATACCAAGTAAATTTTCAGGACATGATTTCGTAAGTAACAAGTCTGTAGTTCGGGACAATGGACCAACTTCTAGGGAAACTGGTTTCGATATTTCATTAACAATCGGCTTTCCTGAAAATCCCAGGGAAACATTTCTTGAGCCTGAGAGTGGAGCCCCTGGAACCTCGTCATGACTGATGGTAGTCCTACTTGCCCCTGTATCAATCAGAAAGTTTCTGTCTTTCCCTAATACTTGACTGTGTACATAGGGACCCTCTTGATCTACAGGAATCTCAATGAGAGGCAAGCCAACCTCCCTCTCTAGGCTGCTTCATGAATACTGCTGATATTCTGGATAATCTGACTGTGCGTACTGGTACATCTGTTGTGTAACGTGTTGTGTGGCAGCTATAGGCTGCGGTACTGTAACTGTCTGTTGTGCGTTCTGCGGTGGCTGCGAATTTTGCGGAACATGTTCCTGTCTAGGAGGACGCGGTCTCTCTTTCGTTTTACCTGTAGCTATGTTGTGTTTCAGAACGGCACATTCGTTTATATAATGACCTGGCTGTTTACAGTAATTGCATGTCCCTTTAACGGGAGCTGCAGAATGACTAGTCTGATTCGTACCCCTCTTCTGACTATCTGGTGGAACAGACTGTGCAACTAGTACTTTCATTTTCGTGTCTTTCATACGTCTCCTTTCGTGTTCTTGCTCTTCCCTGATTCTGTTCTGGTGATACTGTAACATCTGGAGCATTTGTGACGGGGTATTAGCTTGCCATGTACTCTCGACCTTTAATACTCGATTTTTAACTTGTGGTAAAGAATTCTCAACTAGTTTGGTAACAAAGAGATGTGGATACGACTCACTACTTGTTTTCAGACCGCTATTAATAATGAAACATTTCTCAAATCTGGAATAAAAATCACTAGTGTCTTCGTCTTGTTTCTGTTTACAGGCTGAGATGGCATCCCAATCTTCCTTTTTCGTGGCTAGTAATCTTGGCAAGACTTGTATTAACAATTCGGGCAACTCTTTGGCTTTATCCCCAAGACCAGTACCTGGGACTCGTGTGTTATCTTCGTTCTCTAACGTGGTCCAATCAATCTTTTTCTCTCCCACCTCCCATTCTTTTTCTTTGAGTTTTTCATATATGCCCGCAGGCAACAGGACCTTTAACATTTTGATGATATCGGGATACGTGTATTCTCCCATACGGAGCATGTCTTTTAATTCTCGGTGGAACCCTGCTGGATCTTTATCGTGACAGGGCACTAACTTTTTCATTTCTAGTAGTTCTATTTTCGTGATAGGGGTGTAAACAAATACTCGTTCAAGATTACCCCCCGTTCCCTTAACAGGATGTACTTCTCGCAACGGATTCTGTCTATCCATGTAGAATGGGGGTGAAACAGGAACAAAATGTGGAGTCAGGAACGTTCTGTATCTGTGGCGTTGTTCTAGAATGACGTTAATCAGATCGGTACCTAGCCCTTTCCATCTGTTTAGGAGTAACTCGTTCAATACATTATATAAGGGACCTGGATCAGAATGCTGACTCTCGTACAGTGTAATGAGGTGCTGGATCATGTACATACCCACCAGTCGCTGCTCGCCTGGGGGCAGTTTCAGAAACATTTGAGCCACTACTTCGTCTGAAAACGTGGTAGAATCACTAGTCCATCGAACTGCTGATCGGGCTAGTTCTTGTTCATGCATGGTACTAAGCTCACTGTAACCTATTCGTAATTTCAGAACTTTATCGGTAGCCTGGAATACTTGTTCAAGAGAACACTGTTCTGGTACGGGAGGAGGAAAAGCTTTCTTGTAATCTAGGCGTGTGTGTCTATCGGAAGGTCTCGTTCTACCTACATACGCTATTCTGGTGGGATTCTCGTTGTCTATATCTTCGTCTGAAGAGTCATTCTCTTTCTCGGCTACTCTCATTGCTTCCTCCTTTTGGTGTATGCTTATAATTTCTTTACGAATCTTTCTATACATGGTTTCTATACAATTTTGTGTCCTGTGTTTTCCTTCTGCTATATTGTCACTCCATCTTGTCAGGACTTTCATATCTTCCTTGTTTTTATCAGGATAATCCTGTTCTCTTATTAAACAATTTATTAAAAATTGTAAAATCATGCCTTGAATCTCGACTTTTCTGTGTACCATAGCTTCGTGAATACTTTCTGATTTCTCCCCGGTTCGGATAAAGTGATATATTCTGTCTAGATGTTGTTCCATATTTGATATGGTAACCAAGAAGCTTGCAACTCGTCGTAAACGTATGGAATATATTATCATGCTATCTTCGCCTGGCACTGGGTCATATCTACAATCAGATCCACACTCATTAAGATACTTTTTGAGGGCTTCGTACGTAGTCAGTTTTGGCGTACGCTGTAACGCTACATCTCTCAGCGTCCGTCGCCTTATTTGAGGCGGGGTGATAGGAGTACCTCCCCCTGCTCCTCCTGAACTGGAATCGTCAGTTAATACTGAATGTGCGGCTGCTGGTAACGTGACTGGCAAAGTAGGAGTACGTAATGTGGGTTGATCCTGGGGTACTGGCACATGGACAGGACCAACGACTGGAGGCACAGTAATTACGTTATTAACAGGAGGTGGAAGTTGAACAGGCGTAGGATTCGTATTAACATATTCTAGGACAGTGTCGTCTAAATAGGAAGAAAGGAAAATTTCAGCTGCGGTCGGTTTATGACGTAGCTTAGTCGGAACCAATGGTGGCGGTAAATTACAGGGTGTTTCCGGGGTCGCCTTCGGCAAACCCTCGGCGAGAAGAGGATACATACCTTTAATAAGAGCATTTCTCTGTCTGACTGTTCTGCTCTAACTCGTTCACCTTCTTCTAGTAATTCCCTTTCTTGGGCTTTTTCTGAGGATTCCCTACTTAATTCTGCTTTTCTGAATTCTTTCTCTGTTCTTTTATGGGATTCTTTACGCCATAATTCTATGGCATCTTTCTGGGATTGTCTGGCTTTCTTTTTCCATAATGCTTCTTCTACTCTCATGATGCACTCGGCATCCCATGTTCCTGAAACAGGCCATCTATATTTCTCTTCGAGATCCTTTGTGTAGTCCACCCATAAATCTAGATACAGTATGGCATCTAAGCCATGCTTATGATACATGAAATGTCCAGGACTGTCCCTAGGAGGGACAGGAACTGATTCTTCGAGTAACCCTTTTCTGGTTTTTATCTGACGTAACTTCGAAAACAGCGGCATATTTGAACCGTACCTGAACTTGAACACAATACACAATGAACACAGTAATAAATAGCAAACAATCACTCATACCACGACATCAAGAACACATTAATAACAGTTCGAACAGGTGCTACCTAATACATTGAAAACATAATACTTGAATTTCTCGAGAACAGACTTACTAGAATTACTGGATGCACTGCTAAAACAGTACAGAACATACCGGTCTCCTAAAGAGACACGTCATACCGTATCCACCTAAGTGAACACGTCGGACCGGGCACAAATTAATGAACCCGTCTAGATACGTCCCAGCAACGGTACTCACCGGGAAGCAAAACTGAAGGCCTCGGACTGGACTGGACTGCTACGACGTCTGGTTACTGCTACGCACTACGCATGCGCCTCGGGCTTCGGGCTTCGGAAACAGGTGGGCCTCCGGATACCTCGGACCTTGCTCTCTCGGCTTGGGCTCTGGTCGGGACGATCCGCCTTCCTCACCGCCTCGTCTGGATGCCGGACCGCAGTCTCCGTCTCCTCCGTGGGCCTGAGGGAGACTTGAAGCAGAAATATCTGCACGTGCACAGTAGGGTTCCGTCACGGCTGTAGAAGGGTCAGGGGGCCTGCATTACATCGCCGGTGCGTGGGGAAGGGGCTCGTTCCTATTCGGGCGCCATTTATGTGGTAAATAAATAATTAAATACCGGTACTATTTTTCTATGCATTAACTGAAAAGGATAGCTCAATAAATAAGAGGCAGAATCCGTGGTATCTGAGTCATACGGGCTTTAATCAGAGGGCTCGAGCCAATGGGCCATCGGGTTCCATCACCTGCAAAGGTTCAGGAAGGGACAGACACAAGGAAAAGGGGAATGAAAAGCCTAATGTCATATTAACATCATACAGTATATATAGTAAAACAGTACAATTGCATTGAATACAGTAGGCGTAACAAGTGACAAACGGAAGATAAGAACATATGGGCGTGAAAAGAAGGCGTGCACAGGGCGTGCACGAAGACATGTGATGTAAACGTCACAGAAGTGTCATAAATGGGTGGATACATGGAGGGGGCTACCTGGGCAGCTGGAACCTTTAACCCACTGGTGCGCGCAAACGGGCCATGACGTGTAACTGGGGAGAGCTGGGGGCTCTGACTTCTGGCACTAGAAGAGGAGACTAAAGTCTGGGATGTCAGGACGACATGTACCTATAGCATATCTGATATCTCGTGTTTGGAGTACATGTTGATAGAATCTAAAAGTCATCAGGGCAGAGGCTACTTGTCACTAAGGCTGGTGCATGCATATATTTCTTATGTATTGTGTGTGCTATGAATCTTCTATGGATTTTAATTCAGTAATTCTCTTGCATGGAGACAGGAAGACTAGACTATAGATGAAGATGTTTATGCGGTTCGTTAGCTAGGAATGTGAAGCCGGGGAGCTGAACTGATAACTGTAGGCATAACATATTCTTGGCAGACAGGCAGGCAGGCCAGGCCGGGCACCGCGCTGCTTGGCAGAGAGTAAGTGAAGGGTCAGGGATGCGGGAGGGGCTGCATCGCTCCTCAGAGTGGTTTCAGGAGACTTGAGACTCGAATCTGGTGTCCGGGCCCTGTGAGGCCTAGAAACGGGGACAACTCGATGATTAAACGTGCACAATGTAAAGACGTTGGCAACATAGGCCTAATACTTGTTGCTTTCAGGAGGACTGGATAACTGACATACTAACGTTGGACACAACTGTAATTGCGTCTTTATTGGGGCAAGGGGGTAACATATGCATATCGATCATGCACATATAACATATAATGGGGAACACGTAGGGACACATGACAGGACAAAATTCAATTTTCCTCAATAAGTAAAAGATTGCAGCAAAAGTTAACCTTCAGAATAAAAAGCTAGAGTAAAAAATATTTCAAGTACAGAAATCAAATAACAGTTCAACATAGAGACTGGTCTGTATGAAAGGAAAGAAAGGTCTATGAACTATCTCAGTAGAAAGTGAGAGAGGTTTGACATGAAATCTGCCTTGGGAGAGTAGGCAGAAAGCAAACACAAGGAGATGATGGATGGAGCGCTGAAACTTTATAGACACTCACCCCCTGTCACAGACCTACATGCAAATCAGTCTTGAGTCTGACTCTTGCCTCATGGGAACAGTCCAGCTCAAACTACCAAGCCATGTCTTCCCTGGACCGGAAACAATCATCCTGGGACCGGTTTCAGGCTAACAGCCATCATCAGCCAGGCTAGCTTGAATCCAGTGGAAAAGTGAGAAGGAGACCCACGTCTGGGCATACCCTGCGAACGTAGGGTGAACAAATCAAACATAAGGATATGATGGACGGAGGGCGGAAACTTTTCAGATACTCACCCCAGTCACAGATTTGGATTGAATCAATCATTGTTCTTTAGCTCACTTCACAGAATAGCCAGAAAGCTCTGGCACACATCACAAATAAGGCACTTTTACAGGTATTCAGTCAGTGAAAGTCACGCTCATGACATGGTGTGAAATGAAGTAAAAATGACAACAGGTAAGATATTTTCATAAACACATGATACATTACCTGCAACTGTGCTAGAAAACCCTTCAGAATGAAAAATTAATACTAACTCTCAACCTAAAATAGTAGAATAACACTACAGCTTTGCTTCTATTTAGTATTCTCGAACCCAAAGAGTTATCAGCAAGAAAAGGAAAAGTCCTTCATTCGTTGCAACGATATTTTGGCTTAATTAAAACCCTGAAAACATTCTTTGACCTGATTCCGCTTGGCGCAAGGGAAACGGTGGCAGTGGCTCTAATACTCTCGCGGTTATATGACTGTAATAGTCTTCTGGCAGGGACTAATAAAGCAACCCTGAGGAGACTACAGGTAGTACAACGAGCAGTGGCCAGATTGGTCTTAGGGCTCCCTCGTAGAACGTCTGCTGCTGTCGCCCTGAAGACTCTTCATTGGTTCCCGGTACATAAAAGAATTTTGTTTAATCTTCTGCTGACGACTTTTAGAGCAATTCGCCGGCTAGGACCTGTCTATCTTTCTACAAGATTTATGCCATACACGACAATGAAGACACTTAGATCCACCTCAGCAGATCTGCTCAAACTGCCAAACTTAAAACTTAAAACCAGGACAGGAAATCAGCCACGGTGTTAGGGGCAAGGACGTGGAACTTTATGCCAAATAAACTCATAGTAATGAAATCTGAAGTGCAGTTTAGAAAGGCCCTAAAGACATAGATCTACGGAACATCTGACGTCTCATGCTTTGCCCTTATCTTGGCTCTAATTCTTTACAGCTGAAGCCTGTTATCTGATAGCACCAGGAGGCTCCTGTGGGAGTGGCAGTTTGTGCTTTATAAGCACTACATTACATTAAATTACACTCTCCTAATGAGGCACTAGGGACCCCACATATAGAAGAACCAATGTATGATAGTGAGGTCTTGGCGGGTAGCCAGTGCAGCTCTTAAAGATGATGAAAGATGTGCACCCTCTGAGGGATATCAAAGATAAGATTTTGAACCAATATGAGTTTCCTGGTCAATGTGTCAGGGGGGACCAAATACAAACTGTTGGCACAGTTACGTTGCGAAGTTATTAGAGCATGAACCCAATCCTAACCGTCTTTAGAGGCAGAAGATCCAAAAAGATCCTAAGGAATCTGAGTAAATTAAAACAAGTGACAGCCACAGGGATGATCGGAGGTAAAAAAGACAGCTTGTCACCTATTTTACACCCAGATTTCTGGCTTTTGAAGATGCACCAGAAAGTAGAGGCAAGTCCTTGGACCAGCAGCTTTACAAACATTGCTCCCTCACTCGTCTTAGCACGAAACTTGGGGGTCATGATCGATCCGGCCCTTGCGATGGGCCATCAAGTCAGTAGGACAATTTCTACTTGCTGGGGCATCATTAAGATCTTGCGGAAAATCAAGTACTATTTGTCCGCACAAGCCCGTAAGCAAGTTGTGGTTGCTTTAATAGCCTCTCTCCTTGATTATTGCAACGCCCTATATGCTGGAATAAATAAGTGCTTGCTACAACGATTACAAATGGTGCAGAACGCCGCGGCTAAGTTTGTACTGGACTTGCCCAGGAGATCTTCAGCTACTGCTGCTAGAAAATCCTTGCACTGGCTTCCAATTGAAGCCAAGATCTCTTTTAAGGTTCTTTGTTTGGTATATGGGGCCCTGACCAGAAAAGAGAAAGGAGGAATATAAGATCTGTTGATTCCCTATGCTCCTTCCAGAAACCTAAGAAGCTTCTTCTATCAGTTCCCCGAGTTCGAAGAGCCAAGTGGGGAGGCAGAGCCTTTTCCAGTCTTGCTCCTAGATGGGGGAATACTGTACCTTGTGATATTAGGACTGCCATCGATGCAATCTTTTAGAAAGGCCTTGAAGACCTGGCTTTTTGCCAAAGCTTACCCTTAGTTGTCTGGATCTGCCTCTTATGATTTTTTTCTTAGGCGCCTTGATGTCTTTTGGCAAAGTCGCGCAATATAAGTTTTATTTCATTTCATTTTCATTTCATTCATTTCATTTCATGGCCAAATAGAAGTTTATTCAGCATTACATAGCAGGTGGTTCTCTCTAAACGAGTGCAGAAAAGCAGTCCTTTGAAGGACCTCAGCTATATTGGAGGAAGAGGGATTGACTGTCAGGAGCAGGAGAGTGTTGCCAGCATAAGAGAGGGTCTTAAAGCCATGGGGTTTGAATTATTTAGTCGGGGGTGCCAAGTAGATGTTGAATAGCTTTGGGCTCGGAGAAGAGCACTAGGGCATTGATATGTAGGAGGAAAGCCACACTTCTTGTTCCAACTCTTCTAGAAATGATTTTAACCATCTCCATGCTGTCCCGCAGATACCTACCTCAGAGAGATGCTGTAGTAAAATGTGGAGTGTTACCCTATTAAATGCCACATATACATCCAGTAAAATAAGGACAACACTTTCCCGTTTGTCCAGGGTGGATTTGATAGTCTCTATGATCTCTAAAAGATGTGTTTCCATGCCATGATGTTGACAGGTTCACTGACAGAATATCGATCCCCAAAACATCTCCTTACCAAACTATTGTGACCAAAATATTGTGACCAAAATTATCATCATCCTGTACTTATAATGGTAAGTACAAAAGCATCAGGTGGAAAATATCATTATAATAGATATCGTTGTATCAAATATTGTTTTTAAATATCTATATACTAGAATATTAAATATATTGAATAGTAACATTAATAATAAAAATAAAGGGAGGAGCTACGACACCAACCAAGATGGCCGCATAGTCTCCCGGCTCCGCTGACCTCCGTCCTACGCTCGCTTATCCTGTCGAATATCCTGATCTCCTGCCCCGGATTCGTGTGGGTGAACTAGTCGGCACCCCGATGGTGTGACCACGGAATTTTTCTGATGTTCTGGGGTGAAGTAACATCGAAAATGTTTTGAGGCCTAACCCAGACTGGAAGCCGGGGACTCGATTGCTGGTCTACCCGGGTCCAAAGTGAACAACAACGGACTGAGGAGAGTGGTTGGGTCCGGTCCTTGGAACTTTTGAAAATTTCTCTGGACTACTTTGCAACCATCTGCTGCCTGGTGCTGTACCTGAGGTGAGGTGACGGGCGGCGCGCGGTGCTGCGTCGCGGGGGGCCCCGGCCCGGAGGCCCGGCACTACCACCACTGGTGCCCCGGGGTGGGGGTCCCGCCGCGCGTTGCTGCGTGCCGCTGGCCCGTCCCTCACGGCTTGTTTCTGCTCTGGCGTATCCTGCCCCGGAGAAGGCGCCTTTCCGTGGGGATCGTTATGTCTGCGGACGTATGGAACTTGGCGGAACGGACCCAATGTGGCCCTTCCTTGCGGATGGTAATGGCAGAACTTGCGGTGCTGCACGCGATGGTGAGGGCCCAGGTCAATCGTTTACTGTCGGCAGCAGATGGGATCATAGGACCGAGAGCAAGCCCTGACTTGATTTTTGAGACCCGGCAGCCGACCTGCCTCCTGTTGGGCGCCCTAGTGGCGCGTTTGGACCCGGTGCTGGAAGCTGTGCCTGCCCCCGAAGAAATGGAACTCATCGTGTGTGCTGAGATTGGTGACTCTCTTACGTTCTCGGAACCATCGATCCTACAGTTATCGGAACATTTCACTGCTTCCCTCATCCTGGACACTGTTGGCCCACACTATAATCTGTATCGGAACGAGTCGCACCCTCTCCCAAATCGGTCTCACAACATGGCGGATGTTGCGATGCTTGGCTTCGGAGACGGGGAGGGACATCGTTTGTGCAAGCCGTGTGCGTTGGGATCTGCTATTCCTCTCCCGTTTGCTGGCCCAAGCTCCGGCTGCTTCTGTGTAACTTTTGACTTCTCGGGGATGGGGCTTTATTTGTCCGAGAGACTTGGCAACTTTGATAGACAGGGCCAAGGCTGAGATTGTGGGTTGAGTTGTTTATGATGGCTCTATTGGTAACGGGACTGCTTCATTAACAGACGGATTCCGGGGCGGGGGGTATGTGGTTCCCCCAGGGCATTTTTGTATGGTGGACAACTTTATTCGTGCTGGCTTAGGGGGGCCCTTTTTGTTAGGGCGGGGGGGAGAGACCGGAAGCGCATAGACTATCGCCCTCCTCCACTTCCCCATTGGGTGGGGTTTCCTTTCTTTCTCCTTTTTCTCTGTTTCTTCTATATTTCGGGTTTGGTTCTCGGGCGACAGGCACACTGCTGGGGCGGGGCCGTAGTCATCTGCAGGGGTGCAGGGTGGGGGGTTGGGGGAGGGGATTTTTCATTTTTATTTTTGTTTCTATGGCCTTTTTTCTCTTCTCTTATCTTTCTTTGTCTTTTTCTTTTTCTGGGTCAGTGCAGTGGGTTTCCTTTGGTATCAATCACTGCTTTTTCATCTGTGCCTCAATTTTCGTGATGTTCTCTGGGTCTTAGGGCAGGTGACTAGCGGGCGCGAATTGACCGTACTATTTCCTCATATCCTGAACCGCCTGTTCCAGCGCCATTGATTTGACCGATTACTGTTTACTGTTGACACGTTTACTATTCTGCCTGCCGTTTTTCGCTATTGGGAAATTGTTTGGCACCTGATCCTTCCATCCTATACTATAAAATGAAAACCTTTTACATCCTGTTTTTCTAATTGTGCTGTTCAGTGACCAAGAGTATGCTAACATGGTGATTCTGCTCCCCGAGATGCTGCATGTGATTAACAATTGCTCTCTGTTAATCTAACTGCTTAGCCGCCAGCCCCGGGGGTTG
Organism: Lissotriton helveticus; assembly: GCF_964261635.1. Taxonomy (NCBI): domain Eukaryota; kingdom Metazoa; phylum Chordata; class Amphibia; order Caudata; family Salamandridae; genus Lissotriton; species Lissotriton helveticus. The sequence goes on from NW_027611978.1 coordinate 104,559, forward strand.
TAGGCCCATACTTGTATTTGGTTGAAATGTCAATAAAGGTTTTTAAAAAAATAAATAAATAAATAATAATAAAAATAAAATGGAATTAAAATATATTTTAAAAATGTCAAACTTAATTAAAACAAATTAAACACACATATATAATTAATATATGAAAATACAAAATTACTTTAAAAACAACATTCATACACCAATAATATAAAATCTTTAAAGAACAAACAATTATAATTAAATTAAATAAGTAAACAACTTCAAATTCAGTAAAAGAATCTACCCATTAAAAAATTAATAATGAAAAATATGATTTTGACAAAAATATAATAGTATACATTTATAAAAATTCAAAATAAAATATACAATTTAATACATATATTATTCCCATTACAATTTATTCAAAACCACCCAAACAAATATGTTAAATATATTAAACATATACTTCTCAGTCAGTCAGTCAGTCAGGAATCTTTATTCGATGATTAAAAATCACCATAAAAGGTACAAACATACAATATACACTCATATCATTAAAAAACAATTAAATTGACATGAATCCTATTATTAATGCGACGATATCACAGTATGTTAAGAAAAAAGGGTCATTATGGAACTTTAAAACCAGGATCAAAAATCTCACAATTCACATTCCCCCCCCCTCTAGTGGCCCTCAATCGAGCAGCCACTTTAATAAATTTAATAATACAGCACAGTGTAAATGGATCATTCGCCTGTTGTAAATAGATCAAGGCTTCACGGGCGCTTTTAATGTTAGATTTTTTACAAATGTCTACCCAAAATCTGCGCCTAGGTACAGAATAGAATGAACATAACAATACAAAATGAAGGGAATCCTGCGGAGACCTATTGTCGCAGCCGCAGGTTCCCTTCTGCTCAACTGTAGTGGAATACCCTAAAGGTGATCCCAATAAATATGGTAAAAGATTGAGCCTAAAACGATTCATAAAAAACCTATCTTGAGCATTGTGTATTAAATATAAATAGGGTTCCATTCCTTCCCTAGTCTTTACAAGGTTATAGGCACACACAGTGGATTTGGCCCTGTCTAGCTCTGTTCTTTAGGTGGCTTTGTGTGCCAAAAACACTTTTTTGACAGTCGTCTTATGGCGAGGGGTGATTGTTGCCGGGTCAGAAAAAAGATTCCCGAGGCCCAGCGTGTCTAGAACGGACTTTACATAACTGAGCCACAGGATTCGTGTCCATTTTTCTCTGCCCAAGCAATCCTTCATTATTTCCCTACTTAGGGTTGCCTCGGGGTTTGTCCAAATTTTTAGCCAAGCTAAAATAGGCCTGACTTTCACCGAGTCCTCAAGGTAGGATATCCCTAGCTCCCTGTGTGCAATGGCTGCAGCTAAACTGTGCGGGGCTTTCAGGATGGAGCGTAGATGTTTATTCTCCTCCTGCTGAAGTTGGCAAATATTCACAAAGCCCCACACCTCTGCCCCATAAGTAACTTTAGAGCAGCACATGGAGTTATACAGGTTCAGCACCTGCTCAGGGCACCACCTCCCCAACCTCCTACCATAGCTTGCAATTGCTCCATTGGTGGCATTCATCTTTCGACAGCGTTCCTCCACCAGGTAGTTAAATCTTAAAGACCCATCAAATAGTAGGCCCAGATACGAGAATGATTTGACCTTCTCTATCTTGTGGCTCCCTATTGTAAATGTGCATTTATTGCATGGTTTACTACCGACAGATAAAACATATGATTTTCCTAAATTAACAAAAAGATCCAAAGAACCCATAAAGGATACAAAACCATCAATTAAAATCTGTAGGCTCTTTGGTGTTCGCCCGAGGAGGACCGCATCATCTGCGTAAAGCAGCACGGGAACATGGCGCGTCCCTACTCGTGGGCAATCTGATCCTAGCTGTAAAAGGTGCTGCTCTAAATTATTGATATACAGGGAAAATAAAAAGGGTGCCAAAATACAGCCTTGGCGTACCCCACTTCTACAATAAAAAGAGTCGGTACATTCACCCTCCGTATTATACCTTACTTGCGCTGAGGTGTTACTGTGCAATTCTCTCAAGATTTTAACAAGGCCAGCCTCTATCCCCATATTGGTCATCATGTCCCAGAGCTTTTCCCTATTGACGTGGTCAAAAGCAGCTGCCAGATCCATGAATCCCATATAAATGGATTCCGTACTGGCCTTAGTGTAATTTGCTGCTAGCATATAGAGGTTCAAGCACTGGTCACTCGTGGACCGACCCTTCCTAAAACCGTACTGTGTGTCAGAGATGATATTATTCGCCTCAGTCCACTCTGCCAGCCGGTTTAATATCCCCCTCCCCAAAATTTTAGCGGATACATCAATCAGGGAGATCGGGCGATAACATTGCGGGTCGTCCCTATTGCCCTTTTTAAAAATCGGCACAATAATGGCTGTTGACCAAGAGGGCGGTAAGCCCTGGCGAATTGCAGTGTTGATGACTCTTGTCATTATAGGAGCCCATAATTCCACTGAATTTAGGAATAAATCTTTCGGGATTCCATCTGGGCCTGGGGCCTTGTTCTTAGACAGCCCCTCAATCCCGACCTTAATCTCCTTTAATGAGAAGGCTACAGACTGAGCTTGATCAACATTCCCTTGATCAAGCGATGGGCGCGTTCCATGGTTACATAAGGCCCTATAATGAGCAATCCACGAGTTGGGTGTTATATTTGTTCCTAATTTAGGGACTGTATCCTCCTGGAAGGTCGGCCTATTGATAATTCTCCAGAATTCAATCATGCCCCTCTTTTCCCCCGCCTCCCTTAAATCCGCCCAACCTTCTGCTTGTAGTGCATTTTTCCTCCTGCTCAACTCCCTCTTATACTTTTTCCTACTTAAAGCAACTCGTATGGCATCTCTTGGCCTTATTTTAATACTATCTTTAAGTTCTCTCAAGGCTTTTGAACAGTCTCTGTCAAACCAACGTGGTTGGCTACCAATAACTTTTGTCCGGGCACTAGTTTTTAACAGCCCATCTACTAAATCAGTAATATATTTAAAAGCTATAAGTAGCTGCTGTCCTTCTGTTGCCATGTCTAAGCATGCCTCAAAAGCTAACTTCCCCTTCTCCATCAGTGATTTGTAGAACCTATCTCCATCAATCTGAGACCACCTGAGGCGTCTACCCTGATCGGTTGCCCTCTCAATTATTGCAACGTGCTTAGTCCTGCTAGAATCGGCACGATAGGGAACATCTAATACCAATGGATTATGGTCACTGAATGGGTTCCATTCAATCTCCACCCTAGAGATCCTATTTTTAAAAACCCTTGAGGCGAGAATGAATTCAATATATGACGAACAACCTCTACCCTTGAAGGTCGGTGGCAAGGTCTCATCTTGCGGTAAATACACCATGTCCATGGTGTGAACCAGGTCATAGTCGTGTAAAATTTTGTTAAAGCTTGACCTTCTGACAAGTGCTCAAAATGGGCTCCACTCTCCACTGGGCATCGAGACCATGTTTCATCAATTGGAAAAAGGGCTGGGCAAAGATGACAGTTAAAGTCCCCCATTACTAGGATGTTTTGTGCATGGGCCCTTGCTTCATGGGTGGTAACCTGACACAATCTGTACTCCAGTTCTTTAATCAGTACATCGCATCCTCCACCCGCCACATTATTGTAGACATTAAACATTGTCAATTTGAGTCCTTTACCATTAAACCGCACCTCTTGGATGTCATGCGAGTTGCGGCTTGAGGTTGACCATGTGCCGTGGAGGTTCAGGTCTACATATACAGATAACCCACCCACCGCCCTACCTGGTCTGGATTTCCTTGCTGGAACAAAAAAACATTTGTACCCTTCTAACTGTAGGGTACTATTATCAACTGCCCAAGTTTCTTGTAGGCAAATTACAGTGAATTTAGTTATGTACTGGCGCCATTCTTTATTGTTAAATTTCGCAGCCAGACCAGCTATATTCCACAAAACTATTCTAATTGCCTCGTCCCCTGCCTCCCCCCTTTTGCCTACCCAACCTGAGAGTTGCGGAGAAGTTAAATACACATTATGTTCAACCACCTTTCCCATCCCTATATTTTGAAGACAAGACTGCTCTCAAACAGGGACATGGGCATTGCTATTTCGGCCTAACTCTACCAGAGTAGGGGAAACAATTTGTAAGCCAGCAGTGTCATTGTCTGCTACACAAAGTCAATCAACTCCCTCCAAACCCGCCAATACAGAAAAACGATTAGAGGTAGGCAGGGAGTAATCAGCCCCGTGCCGCAGAAATGGTCTAAAACTGCCCCCCTGCATTTGAAAAGGGGGACCAAAACCAAAATTCTGGTGACCAGATAAAGCGTCACTATAATGGCTTTGTTGATAAATTGGGGGCCTAAAGTTAGTAACCGGAGCAAATAGTTCTCTGGGATAAAAGTAGGTCAGATCACGTGCAGTGATTGAACTACCAACATTTTGGGAAAACCCATCTACAATGTATCTGGCGACTTTTTCATCTTGGAAATTTATTATCACTATGTCGCCTGATAATTCCTTAGTTCTTTGGCCCAGCCAGGGAAGACGCCTAACGTTAAGAATTAGCCCATTTAAATGTGGAGGGAGTGGGCAATTCTGTCTCAACCAATGTATGGTCTTGTTTTTTAGCCCTCGCTGATCTTCTCCCCACCCATCCGATAAGACTGGCACTCCGGTAAGAATGACTACGTACGGGGCCGCTTCCGGAGGTAACTCTACTCTATGCCTCTTAGCTAGAAAAGGCCTGTCAAGTGTGCCTTGACCAATAGATTTGGGGGCAATTCCAGGAGGGTTCGGTTTTGGTGCTTGTCTAAGTGGTTTTAATATTTCTCCTTTCTTTGTCTTCTTAGCATTATTATCATTATTATTTGGCCCAGCTACATTGGAGAGCAATATATTGCGAGGTTTTGGTATAGGTAGGTTAGTTTTAGATCCGTTTTGAACTTTAGCATTAACGATAGAGGGCAAAGTGGACTTTTGGGGCTCTAAGACTGGTTTTGTTAAGTCCTTAACTGCGGCTTTAATTTCCCCAATGGCCTTATCTAGTTTCTCAAGTTGGTTAGTTAACGCCTTCATTCTCTCCACTAATGGTGTTGTAAAAGCTTTTATTAATAATTCTATTCTGCTCATAAGATTATTACTACATGAGTCGTTAATCAGCGTAGGAGATGGGTTGGTCGTTATAGATGTTGTGGATACCCTCAAAGAGGGTTTTTTAATAAGGCCCTCGTTATTGCTAGTAATCTTATTTATTTTTTTCCTGAGAGAGTCACCCCTCTTTCTCCTTCTTTTAGGTGGTGGGCCTTGAGGTCTAGGGGTTTTGGGTGTTGCTTTAGCTGTTTGAGTTAAATCCACTTCAGGTGGCAAAGTGTCTAACAGGATTGCAGCCTCTGGCATAATGTAATTGGAAGCTGATTTATTTGAAGACTGGTCGCTGACAGCAACAATTGGGGGGGTCCTGTCTCGTAAAAGCAGAGGGATACTATCATTTCGAGAAATCACAGAATCCTCAAAATCTCCTTTCACAGGGGAAATACTGTGGGTGCTGTGAATAGGAGAGATCGTTAACTTTAGCGATCCCAAAGATGAACGCCTATTTTTAATCAGTTCAATAGAACGGCGTCTCTCCGCCCGTCGTTCGAAAAGGGTGATTTCTTTATCAGTTCCAATGTTGGGCCTCAGTAAAAAGTTATCCAGCGTATGTGGCTAGCCCCTCCTATTGGGATTAGTTTCTCCTTAATGGGAGATGACATCCTCGTATGCCGTTGGGATTTGCTCAAGCACGCTGGCATGCCCCGCGAATCAAACAAATGTCTTATCAAACTACCCAACTAGGTACAGGCACCCTCAGCTTGCCACCACACTAGAGGATGTCTTGAGTTCAATATGTTTGGCGAAAATCGGGGGGCCCAGCCCGGTCACCTGCGGTCTCTGAGGACCTCAGAGGACCCGCCCTTTGCCCGGGCTTCGCCCGGCGCTCACGCGCAGCGTGGGAGTAGTTCTTAGATATAGGGATTAGGCGACCGGTGGGCGGGGCTCTGAGGGGGCGCAGACCAGATGGCAAAGGTCAAGCAGGGACTCCTGGGAATGTGAGTCCCTGCAGCGCACCACCCCTGATTCGGCCCGACCTCTCACCCCAGGCAGGCTCGGCGAAGACCCTCGGCGGCAGATCCAAATCGCGCAGCGGCACCCGCGAAGCGGGTGCGGGCAGCTGTGAAGGTGTTCAGGCGCTCAAAAGAAAGGCAGCGTCCCAGGTACAATCTCTCTGGCGTTTGTCTCTTTAAAGTTCCCGCTTATTCCAAAGTGTGCAAAGCTTTTTAAGCTACTTGCCGTCTGGTGGGCGGGGCCCTCAGGGGGCGCAGACCAGATGGCAAAGGTCAAGCAGGGACTCCTGGGAATGTGAGTCATTGCAGCGCACCACCCCTGATTCGGCCCGACCTCTCACCCCAGGCAGGCTCGGCGAAGACCCTCGGCGGCAGATCCAAATCGCGCAGCAGCACCCGCGAAGCGGGTGCAGCCAGCTGTGAAGGTGTTCAGGCGCTCAAAAGAAAGGCAGCGTCCCAGGTACAATCTCTCTGGCGTTTGTCTCTTTAAAGTTCCCGCTTATTCCAAAGTGTGCAAAGCTTTTTAAGCTACTTGCCGTCCGGTGGGCGGGGCTCTCAGGGGGCGCAGACCAGATGGCAAAGGTCAAGCAGGGACTCCTGGGAATGCGAGTCCCTGCAGCGCACCACCCCTGATTCGGCCCGACCTCTCACCCCAGGCAGGCTCGGCGAAGACCCTCGGCGGCAGATCCAAATCGCGCAGCGGCACCCGCGAAGCGGGTGCGGGCAGCTGTGAAGGTGTTCAGGCGCTCAAAAGAAAGGCAGCGTCCCAGGTACAATCTCTCTGGCGTTTGTCTCTTTAAAGTTCCCGCTTATTCCAAAGTGTGCAAAGCTTTTTAAGCTACTTGCCGTCCGGTGGGCGGGGCTCTCAGGGGGCGCAGACCAGATGGCAAAGGTCAAGCAGGGACTCCTGGGAATGCGAGTCCCTGCAGCGCACCACCCATGATTCGGCCCGACCTCTCACCCCAGGCAGGCTCGGCGAAGACCCTCGGCGGCAGATCCAAATCGCGCAGTGGCACCCGCGAAGCGGGTGCGGCCAGCTGTGAAGGTGTTCAGGCGCTCAAAAGAAAGGCAGCGTCCCAGGTACAATCTCTCTGGCGTTTGTCTCTTTAAAGTACTCCCCCTTCATAAAAAGCAAAAATAATCAAACTGGTCAAATTTTACAAATCTCCCTCCAGTAAATGCAACAATAGGGAAAGTGGTGGATTGCGAAGGGGTAACATGTAATATTCCCACTCCAGTCAATACAATAGTAGGAAAAGTGTTGAGATAGCAGAGGGGTAAAATGTACTATTCCCACTCCAGTCAATACAACAGTAGGGAAAGTGTTGGATAGCCGATGGATAACATTTACTATTCCCACTCCAGTCAGTACACCAGAATGGAAAGTGTTGGATTACGAAGGGGTAAAATGTACTATTACCACTCGAGTCAGTACACAGTAGGGAAAGTGTTGGATTGGGGAGGGGTAAAATGTACTATTCCCACTCCAGTCAGTAAAACAGTAGGCAACGTGTTGGATTGCTGCAGGGTAAAATGTACTATTCCCACCCCAGTCAGTACAACAGTAGGGAAAGTGTTGGATTGCAGAGGGGTAAAATCTACTATTCCCACTGCAGTCAGTACAACGGTAGGGAAAGTGTTGGATTGCAGGAGGGTAACATTTACTATTCCCACTCCAGTCAATGTAGCAATAAAACCAAAAAAAGGGGCTGATTACGATGTCGGTTTTAATTCCGACCACCTGATTACGATACAGCTGGTCAGCATTGAAACCGCCTGGTCATTCCGGCTGGCTTCCGACAGGCTCAAGGAGCCCATCAACCAGTCGGAACTGGCCTGTAATCCATAAGGACGGAGGTTTACGCCGTCTGGATTGCGATGCACGGTTTCCATCAGGGTTTCCATGGAAACCCTGTCGGAAAGCGTGTTTGGGGGCCCCTAGCATGGTCCCCTTTCCTTTGAGCATCCAATTGGGGGCCAAGGGGGCACCCATGGTGCCCCCCTGTTAATTCCTGCATCTTGTGGCAGGCACCTTGAGGTGCCTGCCACGGAGTTCAGGGATTGACATAATCTGCCATTTGTCTATGGGAGCTTGTGTTACGGCCGGTTTACATCCGTAACACAAGCTCCCACAGCGAAATGGATGAAAGCGAATGCACCATGTGCGGTCACATTATAATTAGGCAGGTGGGACCGCCGACCGGAGGTAGGTCGGTCCCGTTTCCGCCACGGTGTTGGTCGCAGGAAACTCTGACCAACATCGTAATAGGCCCCAAAATATCTTGAACAAAATAAAATTAAGTACATAAAGAAATATATTAAACAAAACTACAAATATTATAAAAAAATACAAAAATAATTTTCATACAAATAACTTATTCATTGAGGAATTTGTTTGTTATTTTCCAAAAAACCCAAAAACTCACAACCAGCACCTAAAACATAACTTTAAAAAGCAAAATATTTACACTATGAATATAAATATTTATCAAACTAATTATCATTAATTAAATAATAATCATTCATTACAATTAATTCACTTTCCCCAATATACGCCCATAAAACACACAACACACTAATATTTAACAGAAAATGATCTACACATTAACATAATTGATTATCATTTAATATTTCATATTAATAAAAAAAGTAATTATGAATTACTTAAAATGTATTTACTTCACACCTCCTACCACTAACAAACTGACCACCCAAATCTAAAATTCTAAATAAAAAATGTATTGAACAATTAACGTACAATAATTAATTCTCAAGTAAGCAAATTAATTAATTAATAAATAAATATGAATTCATTAAAATTAATTAACTTTAGACCCTTTGCTCCTATAAACCCCACAACTCGCAGCTAAAATAAAACATAAAAAATGGAATTACACAATTAAAATAATTAATAGCATTTAACTAATTATTAATAAGTTTTAATTAATTTTCTCCCCACCCTTTGCCCCTATAAACACCACAACCCACACCTAAAATAATAAAACAACATTGTGGAGAAGTGTGGCTCACTGGTTAGAGGAGGCAGACCTGGAAGCAGAGGTCAGCCTGGGACCAGGGTTCAATTCCTGGCTCGGTGGGGTCTTGAGTCCTAAAATGTCCATGGACTTGACAATTCTCGCTCCGGTGCCTACTCGGTTCACGGGTTCACACTCTGCGACTCTGGGCAATAGCTTGCTTAATCTCCACAACAGCCCCTTGCGGCGGGATGTCTGGCTTTCACCTTGCGGATACCCTGCCGGGATTATCTCACAGGGGAATACCAGGACGGGTTCCCTAAGCAAGCGCTTAGAAACCGCTCGGTGATTTGCGCTATATAAATTCCTGTACATTTACATTTACATTTACATAATTATCAATTAATTAATATTATTTTACAATTAATTATTAATTGATTAAACAATAAAATACTTCTCACCCTATACTCCTATAAACCCCACAACCTGTACCTAAAAACATTTTATTACACAATTAACATAATAATCAATTAATAATAATTAACAAATATTTATTAATTAAAAATAAATAATGTCCCACCCTTCACTCCTATAAGCCCTACAACCCGCATCTAAAAAATTATCAATTAATTGATTAATAACAACTAATTATTACTTAAGTAAAAATAAATTACTCCCAACCTTTACCGCTAGTTTACCCCCATAAATCCCACAACCCACACATAAAATGTAAATTAAAAAGAATAGCACAATTAACATAATTAAATATCAATTAAATCAATATTAATAAATAAAAAATGATTCTATGGTAATTATTAATGTATCATAATTAAACTACTTCCCACCCCATACCCCTAAAACCCACAACCCACTACAGCACTAAAAAGCCCAACAATTAATTAAATGTAATTTAATAACTACTAAAATGTAACAAACAAAAATGTAACAAACATATTAAAAACCATGAACAATAATTGTACAAATAAATGACATCATTTGATTTAAAATACAAAACAATAATTAAAATACAATATTTTAAACAACTACATTTTTGCAAACAATATTAATAACTTTGATAAAGTTAAAATATCGATATGACTTACCCTAATAGCAGTGTTCTTGACAACGGCATTCTTGCTAACAATATTTCCATATCACAATATTTTGTACACAATATTTTGGCATGTTGATATCTTTACTTCGACATTTTGTCTGAATACCACGTTGACGGAAACCTGACTGAGTGTAATGGAGGAGAGATTTGTCTTTGAGATACGAAGACAGCTTGGCATTGATTACTTTTCCAGGAATCTGGAAGCTGCAGGTAGCAAGTATATGGGACAGAAATTGTGCAAGACTGCAGGATTGGCCGACGGATTTGTTAGGAGAGAGACCACTTTGGCCCTTTTCCAGCAGAGAGATACTCTTGCTGAGTCCAATGAATCGTTCAAAAGTTGCTAGAACACCGGAGCGATAGCCTCACTAACTATGCTAAGAATAGCTAGTAGACACAGGAACTCCAGATCACCCAGATTTGCATTGTGAGAGGCCATGAATGATTTGTTCTAGGAAGAAATTTTGACAAAAAACAGGAAATTACGTTGGTTAGCCGGTCCTCACTGCCATTCATTTTAGGAGCTATCGCTGTTGGGGTGCAGCTAGGACAGAACAGATTATTTTGATTATTTCCTCAAAAAGTTCTGAAAGCTTATCACTAAGGTCAGAGGAGGGAGACAATGTGGGGCGGCAAGCTTTAGAATTCGAAAAACATTTAGAAATTTTGAAGAAGATTTCTCGTGATGATTTGTTACCCAACTAAATTTGTCCTGCAAAGAATGCGCACTGAGCGGTTTTAATTGTCTTGTGGTAAAGCTTCAGCAATGTTTTGTACGATTCTTTGGCCTTCATGTTATAGCTGGCGTCACTCCAAGTTTTTACACCCCTTCTATAGAAAAATAAGTTCCAAGGAAAACCATGAGGTAGAAGGGCCTCATTTTTTGGGTGAGAGGACTTCGATGGGTGCAAAGCTATAATCAATCAATCAATTATTCATTTGTAAAGCGCGCTACATACCGTGAGGGTCTCAAGGCGCTGGGGGGGGGAGAGAGAAGGGGGGGCTGCTACTGATCGAAAAGTCAGGTCTTGAGAAGTGTTCTGAAGGTCAGCAGGTCCTGGGTCTGTCGTAGGCTGGTAGGGAGAGTGTTCCAGGTCTTGGCGGCGAGGTAGGAGAATGATCTGCTGCCGGCGGTGGTTTTCCGGATGCGTGGGACTGTGGCGAGGGCGAGGTTGGTAGAGCGGAGGCTGCGGTTGGAGTTGTAGATGCTGAGTCGGTCGTTGAGGTATGCTGGTCCGGCGTTGTGTAGGGCTTTGTGTGCGTGGATGAGGAGCTTGAAGGTGATCCTGTTGTTGACGGGGAGCCAATGCAGGCCTCTCAGGTGTGGTGTGATGTGGCTGCGTCGGGGGTCGTCGAGGATCAGTCACGCCTCTGGGTGACTGTTTTTCTCGTGTCGAAGGGGATCCATTTGAAGATCCTGCGGAGCATTCGGAGGGTGTTGAAGCAGGAAGAGGAGATGGCGTTGACCTGCTTGGTCATGAAGAGGGCGGAGTCGAGGATGACCCCCAGGTTGCGTGCGTGGTCGGTGGGTTCTGGGGCTGTTCCCAGCGATGTTGGCCGCCAGGAGTCATCCCAGGCTGAGGGGGTGGGGCCGAGGATGAGGACCTCTGTCTTGTCAGAGTTCAGCTTCAGCCTGCTGTCCTTCATCCATTCGGCGACGGCCTTCATTCCTCTGTGGAGGTTGCCTTTGGCGTTGTAGGGGTCTTCGGTGAGGGACATGATCAACTGGGTGTCGTCAGCATAGGAGATGATGTTGAGGCTATGTTGTCGTGCGACGTGGGCGAGTGGTACCATGCAGATATTGAACAGCGTCGGCCTGAGGGATGATCCCTGTGGAACGCCGCAGATGATCTCGGTGGTTTTGGAGCGGAAGGGTGGGAGGCGGATGCTCTGGGTTCTGCCGGAGAGGGAGAATGTGGTCCAGGCCAGGGCCTTCTCTTGGATTCCGGCGTCATGGAGGCGTGCTGCTAGGGTGCGCTGGCAGACCGTGTCGAAGGCTGCTGATAGGTCCAGAAGGATGAGGGCGGCTGTTTCTCCTTTGTCCATAAGGATTCTGATGTCGTCGGTGGCGGTGATGAGGGCGGTCTCAGTGCTGTGGTTGCTGCGGAAGCCGTACTGGGATGGGTCCAGGATGTTGTTGTCTTCGAGGTAGCAGGTCAGCTGTCTGTTGACGATGTTCTCCGTGACCTTCGCCGGGAAAGGGAGCAGGGAGATGGGGTCCACCTTGGGTTTCTTCAGTAGGTCGTTGGGGTCCGCCTTGGGTTTCTTCAGTAGGGCGTTGATCTCGGCATGCTTCCAGCTCTCTGGGAAGGTTGCTGTCTTGAAGGAGATGTTGATTGTTTTTCGGATTTGGGGTGCGATGGCTGTGCTGGCTTTGTTGAAAATGTGGTGAGAGCATGGGTCAGATGGGGATCCGGAGTGGATGGAGTTCATGGTCTTAATGGTGTCTTCGTTGCTGACGTTGGACCAAGCGGTCAGGCGACTGGTGCGGGTGGCGGTCGCAGGGGGGGTGGTCTCGGCGGTGGATGTGAGGGTGGCGGTGTCAAAGCTGTTGTGGATGTCGGTGACCTTGCGGTGAAAGAAGGTGGCCAGTGAGTTGCACAGGTCTTGTGATGGTGGAATGGCGTTGGTGTTGGAGCTGGGGTTGGAGAGTTCTTTCACGATATTGAAGAGCTCTTTGCTGGTGTGTGCGTTGCTATCTAGGCGGTCCTTGAAGGTGGTCCTCTTGGTGGTCCTGAAGAGTTGGTGGCGTCTGCGGGTGGCGTTCTTGTGGGCTGTGTAGCTGTCTGGTGTTCGGTCGCGGAGCCAGTTCTTCTCCAGCTTCCACAGGTGCGCTTGGAGGTCCGGAGGTCTTCGGTGAACCAGGCGGCTTTCTTGTTGGTGTGATTGGTGGCGGAGGTCTTGAGTGGGGCGAGGGTGTTGTCGCAATCAGGGAGAGCCGGCAAGGGGAGCGCACAATGGGCAAAAATGGCACAAAATGAAAAATTATCGCAATAGCAGCACAGTAAAAGCAAGGCACAATAGGAATATGCTACTTACCAGTATGCATCTGTTCTTGGCATGTAGGGCTGCTGACATTTATATCTATACATAGATCGCCGCCTAGTGTTGGGTCCAGATGATTGCACATTGTTGTCCTGGAAGAGTCTTCGAAGTATCACGAGATAGGTGCTCCTCCCTTGGACTACAGTGCGCATGGGCATCCTCTCCATGCTCAGATTGTTTTTCGCCATTGTGGCAGAGATGGAGTATGATACAGTAAGTGATGACCATGCTTGAGAATAATTCTGAGTGCTACAGCTGCGACAGGCACCGGGGAGGAGGGCGGGCGATATAAATGTCAGCGGCCCTACATGCCAAGAACAGATGCATACTGGTAAGTAGCATATTCCGTTCGAGGCATGTGGGCTGCTGAATTTATATCTATGCATAGAATAAATAGTAGTACCCTCCTTAGCGGCGGTTGCCCGTGCCAGCTGTAGCAGTCTGAAAAAGAGTTCTGAGAACAGCCTGACCTACAGCAGCTTGCTGTTTGGAGTGTACATACATGCAGTAGTGTTTGGTGAATGTGTGTATGGTGGTCCATGTGGCTGCTCTACATATCTCCTCTAGAGGAATGTTACCTAGGAAAGCCATGGATGCCTCTAACTTGCGTGTGGAATACGCTCTTGGGGGAACTGTTAATGTGTGTTTAGCCTTCTGATAACAGATCTGGATGCACTTAACAATCCATCTGGCTATACCGGATTTTGAAATTGGGTTGCCTTTGTGCTGTGGAGAGAAGGCAACAAACAGTTGCTTAGTTTTCCTGAAATATTTAGTTCTGTCTATGTAATACAGGAGAGCCCTCTTAACATCTAGTGTGTGTAGTGCTCTGTCTGCCACTGAATCAGGATTTGGGAAGAATACTGGCAGCTCAATAGTTTGGTTAATGTGGAACTGTGACACTACCTTAGGCATACATTTAGGGTTGGTACGCAGCACCACCCTATTAGCATGAATCTGAATGAAAGGCTCCTGAATAGTGAGGGCTTGCAGCTCACTAACCCGTCTTAGCGATGTGATCGCTACCAGAAAAGCCACTTTCCATGTCAGAAATTGTATCTCACAAGAGTGAAGAGGTTCAAATGGTGGACCCATGAGTCTGGTGAGAACTATGTTTAGATTCCAGACAGGCGAAGGCGGGTGTCTTGGAGGAATTACCCTTTTGAGTCCCTCCATAAAATCTTTAATGGCAGGCACTTTGAAAAGGGAAAGGTGCTGTCTGCTTTGAAGATAAGCTGCCATCGCAGCTAAATGTATCCTGATGGAACTGTATGCCAGATTGTATCTGTATAGGTGCAATAAATAACATATGATGTTTTGCGTTGATGCATCTAGCGGATTTATGTTATTATTGGAACAATAGATGACAAAACGCTTCCATTTTGCCACATAGCACGCCCTGGTTGTAGGCCGCCTAGCCTCCTTGATGATGGCCAAGCAGTCAGGGGGCAGGTCCAGGTAGCCAAACTCTATGACCTCAGGAGCCATATTGCAAGGCTCAACTGTTGCGGATCTGGGTGCTGAATGTCTCCATGGCTTTGAGTGAGGAGACTGGGTGTGAGTCTTAGTCGCTGGTGGGGCACCACTGAAAGTTATAGGAACGTGGTGTACCATGCTTGCCTTGCCCACGTTGGAGCAACCAGGATGAGGGTCATGGAGTGCTGCCTCAGTTTGCGCGCTACCAGTGGTATGAGCGGTGCTGGCGGAAAAGCGTACGCAAATCTGTTCGACCAGTTCATCCATATCGCATTGCCCTGAGACTGCGGGTGTGGGAACCTGGCGGCGAAGGTGGGGCATTTTGCGTTTTCTTGTGTGGCGAATAGGTCTATCTCTGGATAACCCCACTGCTGCAAATACGGTAGTAGCACTGAGGGATGTATCTCCCACTCGTGCATTTGATGGCTGTGTCTGCTGAGCAGGTCCGCCATCTGGTTGTCCTTGCCTGGGAGGTATTCCGCCATGAGGAACATGTTCCTTTGAATGGCCCACTTCCACATGCACTGTGCTAGGTGTAACAATTGTGGAGAGTGTGTCCCTCCCTGTTTCTGGATGTAATACATTGCAGTCATGTTGTCCGTCCGGATCAGCACGACTTTGTTGCACAAATGCAACTTGAATGCTTTCATTGCCAGGAAGATTGGCATCAGTTCTAGTATGTTGATGTGCATCTTTTGCTGCTGTGTTGTCCATAGTCCCTGCACCGTGTAATTGAGGACAAGCGCTCCCAGCCCTGGAGAGATGCGTCCGCAGTCAGCACTATCTGTGGTACAGGCTCTTGGAACGGTCGTCCCCAGAAAAGGTTTTGTGTGTTCCACGAATGCAGAGAGTTGTATGCACGACCGGTCACCAACACTAGGTCTCTCAACTGTCTTTGAGCCTGGTTCCACTGTTGCGCCAAGCACTCCTGAAGCGGACGCATGTGCAGCCTCGCTTGTGGGACTATAAAGATACAGGAGGGCATCATGCCTATTAGTTGCATGAACACTTGCGCTGGGAGTGAGTGTTGGGGCCTGAATTTTTGAATGAGCACCTGCATGCTGTTGACTTTTGCTGAGTTTGGCCGTGCTGTTGCTGTCAGAGTGTTTATTTCTGCGCCTAAGTACTGTTGGACAGGTGCGGGTTTTAGATGGGATTTTTGGTAATTTAGGGAAAATCCTAGACTGTGTAGGAGGTGAATTGTGCGAGACATGTGGCTGGCACATTGCTGGGACGACTTTGCTTGGACAAGCCAGTCGTCCAGATATGGATAGACATGGATGTGTTGTCTCCGAAGGTGTGCAGCTACTGTCGCTAAGCACTTGGTAAACACTCTGGGGGCAGTAGTGACCCCGAAAGGCAGGACTTTGAACTGGTAATGCTGGTTGTTCATGGTGAACCTGAGATATTTCCTGTGACTGGGGTGCACGGGAATGTGGAAATATGCATCCTTCAGATCTAGTATTGCTAGGAAATCTCCCTGACTGAGCAATGGTAGAACTTGCTGCAAAGTGAGCATGTGAAAGTGTTCTGACAGGATGTATTCGTTCAAGGGTCTGAGGTCTAGAATGGGCCTGAGAGATCCGTCCTTTTTTGGGATTAAGAAGTACAGTGAGTACACCCTTGTACCCTGTTGTTCTAAAGGCACGAGTTCTATGGTCCCTTTTTGCAGCATGGATATGACTTCTTGCTGCAATAAGTGCATGTGCTCTGCGGACATAGGACGGTGCCTTGGGGGTATGTGGGGTGGAGTGAAGGTTAGTTCTAGACAATAACCGTGTTGTATAAGTTGTCTCACCCACCTGTCCGTGGTAATGCCTTCCCAGACTGGCAGGAACTGCTGAAGTCTTCCCCGACCGGTGTTATATGGTCTGGGGGCAGTGACAAGACGTCACTGTTTATTAGTGGCTGAGGATCTGGCATTGTTATTTCCTCGTCCTCTGCCCTTGGTACTGTTCCCACGGTATCCATCTCTATTGTTTTTGTTATAGGTGGTTTGTGTGCCTCCTTTGCTGTATTGGGTTTGCTGCGACGTTTGTCCTCTAGACGCTCCCCTGTTACCGGAGCGACGAAAGGAACCGCCCCTGAACTGCTGTGACTGTAGAGCTCCCATGGACTTGGCAGTTTCTGTGTCTTTTTTTATTTTTTCTAGGGTGGTGTCTACCTCAGGACCAAATAGAAAGTCAGGGTTAACTGGCTGATTAAGCAGAGTTGTTTGGATCTCTGACTTGAAACCAGAGATGCGGAGCCAGGCATGCCTCCTGAGCATTACACTAGTGTTGATGGCCCTAGCCGCTGTGTCAGCTGCATCTAACGTACATTTAATAGATGCGTTTGAGATTAACTTCCCCTCTTGTATGAGCATTTCTGTCCCCTCCTTATAAGCATCAGGCAGGTGTTGCAGTAGCTGCTCTAACGTGTCGTAGTGAGCCCTATCATATCTTGCTAATAGGGCCTGTGTATTTGAGATCTCCAAATATTAGCCGCTTGAGCTGTCACACGTTTGCCAGAAGCTTCCAAGATCTTGGATTCTTTGTCCGAAGGAGGAGCATCACCACTTGTTTGAGAGTTTGCTCTCTTACAAGCATTAGCCACCACCAAGGAGTCCAGCGGAACCTGGCCCTTTATATACGTAGGGTCTACAGGTGCAGGTCGGTACTTCCTCTCAATCCTGGGGTTTATTACCCTTGCCTTTGTTGGCTCTTTAAAAATGTCACCAGCATGTTTGAGCACACCTTTGAGCATAGGCAGAGTTTTTACAGATCTTTCTGAGGTTGAGAAGGTATCAAACAGAAAGTCTTCCTCCACTGGGTCAGCGTGCATGTCCACATCATGGTTAAGGGCTGCCCTGTCAATCAATGCGTTAAACGCAGCAGTATCCTCAGTAGGCGATGTCTTGACCACATAGGACTGAGTGTCAGGGGTGGTGTGTGGTTCATCAGGGTCAACAGGGTCAGTCCATGGTTGGGACTCCTCCTGGCTTGTGTCAATGGGATAATTAAACTGGTCCTCATTGTACCCTTCCTCCACATCCTCAGTGGCAGGTGTGGGAGAATAGGTATAGTCTTGTCCATAGGATTGTATGGGTTCAAAAAGAGTAGGTGAGGTGGCAGAGTCTCTCTTTCTCTTGAGTGGTATATTGTAGGACTCCATAGGATTTTCAGGAACGATTTTCCTTTTATAAATGGTGAGTCGCCCTGAATCGGAGTCGATGAATAGTTTTGACTGGTTATCATAGGACGGTGCCTGGAACAGAACGTCCTCCTGCACGGGCTGAGCATTTGCGGCTACCGATGACGACTTGGATGCGTCGGTGCCCTTTGGGAGCTGGACCGTCTTAGGTCGTGCTGTTGGGGGACAGTCTGTATTTAATAGGCGCTGTAAGCGTCGGCGATGGACTGACCTGCTTCGAGGTAGGCGTCGTTTTCGATCTGACCGACTTCCACTGTTCAGCCTGTTGCTTGTGGCTATGCGTCGACTCGAGCTGTTGTTGCGCAGCAGGTACGCCCTTTTACTTCGTCTTGCTCTGTTCTTCACCATTAGTGGCTTCCAAGGCTTCGGATCGAGGCTTTTTTGGGTCTCGCGTCCTTTGGAAGAGTCGCCATCTTTGGACCTCGACGTCGACGTGAGCGTGATGTGCTTAACAGTAGACACGGGCTTCGGCGCCCCGATCTTCGGGTCGACACCCCCTTGTGACCCCGAGGGGTCGAACAAACGTTTTGACTTGGTATGTTCCGAAGTCGTCGAGCCGATGACTGTTTTCACCAGTTTCGGTTTCGATTTAGTGTCTTTAGGTTTTGGTTTCGATTTTTCCACTGATTGTGGCTGATCGACCGATGGCTCTTTGGAAATGTTCTTAGCCTGGCCTGGAAGCGGGGCTATAGAACGTGGATGAAGATCTTGGCTAAGGCCTTCCGGCGATGCCTCGACCTGAGCCGTGGAAGTGTGTTGAGTGGGCCCCGCTACTGCGGTTGGGCCCTGCTCATCGCCTGAGTCGTCGTCGACGGCTCCGATGGGTTGTGCGTCGTCTCCTACCTCGACGATGTCTTCATCAAGGACGTGGAATTCTTCTTCATCCTCATCGTAGTTGGAGTCTCGCCCCGACGCGTGATCCGACTGTCGATCAGGATCCCCCTCTTCTACACCCTCTTCGTCGTCAGCTCCGAAGATGTTTTCTGGATCGGGCGCTGACTCCCGCGCCGACTGTCGTGCAGCGCGTCGAAGGCGAAGAGTTTTCTTCGATCTGAATCGAGAACAGGCCATGCAGCTGGCCTCGTCGTGGTCCGGTGAGAGACATTTATTGCACACCGGGTGCACATCGATGTGAGGGTATTTTGAGTTGCAAACGGGGCATAGTTTGAACGGGCTCCGTTCCATCGTCGATCGTCGTATGGGGCCTTTGGTGTCGAAAGGCAAGCAGCCATCGACGTCCGTCTCGAAGAACTGGAACAAATACAAGGCACCGAACGAAAGACAATACCGACGCCCCGAAGGCCTTTTGGCCTTGAGAACATTTTTTATATATATTCCGAACGTGAGTTAAGAAAGTTCATCCGAACCCAATGGCGGAAAAAAACAATCTGAGCATGGAGAGGATGCCCATGCGCACTGTAGTCCAAGGGAGGAGCCACCTATCTCGTGATACTTCGAAGACTCTTCCAGGACAACAATGTGCAATCATCTGGACCCAACACTAGGCGGCGATCTATGCATAGATATAAATTCAGCAGCCCACATGCCTCGAACAAACAAGGCACAAATACACGAGTCTAGGAACGCTTACCAGCAGCCCACTAGACACCAGGGATGAGGCGCAGGTGGGTGCCTGCGGGTGGAGGATGGCCTCGAACATGCGAACAGCAGCGTGGGCGGGGGTCAGGGACACGGGCACAGCTAGGTGGTGCTGCACGCGTGGGGGAGCGAGCTCCTGACCAAAGGCAGGTCAGAGGTCATAAGTGGCCTCATTATTCCAAGGCTCACAGTGGCCATCTTGGGTGTAAGGAAACCCTTCTGGAGCAATAGGAGTGGACAAGCACTTTTTCTTAGGTCAAGCATCCAATTTCTGCCCAACCAAATGTACTCAATAAAAACGATATCTGAGTGGACCTAAAGCCCCTTTCAACTCAGTGCTTTCTTTTTTTTTAAACACTTTTTATTCATTTTTATTCCAGCAATACAGGAAAACAATCCAGAACATAAATCAGCAGTAAAGCACTTCATATCATCATTGTAATCATACTCAAGTATTAAAAAGTCACCGTTATGTAGCTGTATATCATTCGGGATCCAACTCTCTACAGTTACTCCTGAGTCGTCAGTCTCCTTCCGAATCGGAATCAATTTCATCTCGGTCCAGTGGCGGATCATAAATATCCCCTCTGTAAGTGTTCCATGCCCCCCATATTTTACTCCACTTTTTTGGGCACCCCCTCCTACCAAACACTGCCCTCACAGCTATCATGGATGCATCCATGTCCCTACTCCAAGCTGCTAGAGTAGGCACCTCAGCTCCCCCCCATTTTTGTCCTATATTCCTCTTTGCCAACATTATACCCAGTGTTACCCAACCTTGTCCATGTCGTGTAAGGTCGTTCGGCCCCCATATATTTAACAGGCATCGTACTGGGTTCCGGCAGAAGCAAGACCCCCTCTGACTGCGATATGGTTCTCAAAACTTGTATCCAGTATTCCACTATTCTGGGAAAATCCCATATTATGTGATAAAAGGTTCCTTCATCACCGCAACCTCGTAGGCAAAATGGATGGTCTGCCCTCCCTATCTTGTGCAACATATGCCTAGTGACTGTGTCACTGAGCATGGTGTATTCTCCAAAATATATAAGAACCGAGGCAGGCCCATCATTTTAAACAGAGCCGCCTTTCCCAGTAAGGTCAGTGGCAGTGTTTCCCAGTGTTGTATGTCTCTTTTGAGATGGGTTAGTGGTGGCTGCATGTTCTTGCTGTAAAAGTCTCCTGGGTCCGCTGTGATGTAAACCCCCAAGTACTTGAACGTGCTTTCTGCAGTTTTGAGCGGGCAGTTGGCAGGAAGATGTGGCGGTGGGCCGTGTAGCACATACATTATTGATTTGTACCAGTTGAGGGTGTACCCTGATGCCTTACCATAAGCCGTACATATATCTAGGAGGCTTATTATGGAGCGCCTCGGGGAGGTCAAATATAACAGGATGTCTTCAGCATATAGGGAGATTCGATCTTCCCAACTATCCACCCATTTGAGGCCTCGCATCATTGGATCCCAGCGTATCCATGCCGCCAGTGGCTCTAGTACCAAAGCAAAGAGTAGCAGTGACAATGGGCAGCCTTGATGCGTGCTCCTGGCCAGGGGAAAATCATCAGAGATGTGACCATTAGCAGTACCATGCGCCATTGGTTTAGTATAGCAAACACAACAATGATGGACAGAATGTGGATCAATGTCACACATTCACCCCAGTCCAAAGATCTGGGCCCAAATCCATCGTTTTTCCACTCCACACCACCCTGGGTTAGACAATGGCGGTATGCAAATCAGCGCTGACCCTGTGCCCCATGGGAACAGTCCAGTCCGAACTACAAAAGCCATGTCCTTCCCAGAACGGAAACAAGCATCCGAGGACCGGCCCGGTTTCGAGGTAACACCTCTCATCAGCCCGGCTAGCTTGATTCCAGTGGTGTGGAGTAACTGGGACTCACGTCTGAGCATCCCCAGTACACTTAGAGCGGTAACTGCAAACACAACAATGATGGACAGAATGTGGATCAATGTCACACATTCACCCCAGTCCAAAGATCTGGGCCCAAATCCATCGTTTTTCCACTCCACACCACCCTGGGTTAGACAATGGCGGTATGCAAATCAGCGCTGACCCTGTGCCCCATGGGAACAGTCCAGTCCGAACTACAAAAGCCATGTCCTTCCCAGAACGGAAACAAGCATCCGAGGACCGGCCCAGTTTCGAGGTAACACCTCTCATCAGCCCGGCTAGCTTGATTCCAGTGGTGTGGAGTAACTGGGACTCACGTCTGAGCATCCCCAGTACACTTAGAGCGGTAACTGCAAACACAACAATGATGGACAGAATGTGGATCAATGTCACACATTCACCCCAGTCCAAAGATCTGGGCCCAAATCCATCGTTTTTCCACTCCACACCACCCTGGGTTAGACAATGGCGGTATGCAAATCAGCGCTGACCCTGTGCCCCATGGGAACAATCCAGTCCGAACTACAAAAGCCATGTCCTTCCCAGAACGGAAACAAGCATCCGAGGACCGGCCCGGTTTCGAGGTAACACCTCTCATCAGCCCGGCTAGCTTGATTCCAGTGGTGTGGAGTAACTGGGACTCACGTCTGAGCATCCCCAGTACACTTAGAGCGGTAACTGCAAACACAACAATGATGGACAGAATGTGGATCAATGTCACACATTCACCCCAGTCCAAAGATCTGGGCCCAAATCCATCGTTTTTCCACTCCACACCACCCTGGGTTAGACAATGGCGGTATGCAAATCAGCGCTGACCCTGTGCCCCATGGGAACAGTCCAGTCCGAACTACAAAAGCCATGTCCTTCCCAGAACGGAAACAAGCATCCGAGGACCGGCCCGGTTTCGAGGTAACACCTCTCATCAGCCCGGCTAGCTTGATTCCAGTGGTGTGGAGTAACTGGGACTCACGTCTGAGCATCCCCAGTACACTTAGAGCGGTAACTGCAAACACAACAATGATGGACAGAATGTGGATCAATGTCACACATTCACCCCAGTCCAAAGATCTGGGCCCAAATCCATCGTTTTTCCACTCCACACCACCCTGGGTTAGACAATGGCGGTATGCAAATGAGCGCTGACCCTGTGCCCCATGGGAACAGTCCAGTCCGAACTACAAAAGCCATGTTCTTCCCAGAACGGAAACAAGCATCCGAGGACCGGCCCGGTTTCGAGGTAACACCTCTCATCAGCCCGGCTAGCTTGATTCCAGTGGTGTGGAGTAACTGGGACTCACGTCTGAGCATCCCCAGTACACTTAGAGCAGTAACTGCAAACACAACAATGATGGACAGAATGTGGATCAATGTCACACATTCACCCCAGTCCAAAGATCTGGGCCCAAATCCATCGTTTTTCCACTCCACACCACCCTGGGTTAGACAATGGCGGTATGCAAATCAGCGCTGACCCTGTGCCCCATGGGAACAGTCCAGTCCGAACTACAAAAGCCATGTCCTTCCCAGAACGGAAACAAGCATCCGAGGACCGGCCCGGTTTCGAGGTAACACCTCTCATCAGCCCGGCTAGCTTGATTCCAGTGGTGTGGAGTAACTGGGACTCACGTCTGAGCATCCCCAGTACACTTAGAGCGGTAACTGCAAACACAACAATGATGGACAGAATGTGGATCAATGTCACACATTCACCCCAGTCCAAAGATCTGGGCCCAAATCCATTGTTTTTCCACTCCACACCACCCTGGGTTAGACAATGGCGGTATGCAAATCAGCGCTGACCCTGTGCCCCATGGGAACAGTCCAGTCCGAACTACAAAAGCCATGTCCTTCCCAGAACGGAAACAAGCATCCGAGGACCGGCCCGGTTTCGAGGTAACACCTCTCATCAGCCCGGCTAGCTTGATTCCAGTGGTGTGGAGTAACTGGGACTCACGTCTGAGCATCCCCAGTACACTTAGAGCGGTAACTGCAAACACAACAATGATGGACAGAATGTGGATCAATGTCACACATTCACCCCAGTCCAAAGATCTGGGCCCAAATCCATCGTTTTTCCACTCCACACCACCCTGGGTTAGACAATGGCGGTATGCAAATCAGCGCTGACCCTGTGCCCCATGGGAACAGTCCAGTCCGAACTACAAAAGCCATGTCCTTCCCAGAACGGAAACAAGCACCCGAGGACCGGCCCGGTTTCGAGGTAACACCTCTCATCAGCCCGGCTAGCTTGATTCCAGTGGTGTGGAGTAACTGGGACTCACGTCTGAGCATCCCCAGTACACTTAGAGCGGTAACTGCAAACACAACAATGATGGACAGAATGTGGATCAATGTCACACATTCACCCCAGTCCAAAGATCTGGGCCCAAATCCATCGTTTTTCCACTCCACACCACCCTGGGTTAGACAATGGCGGTATGCAAATCAGCGCTGACCCTGTGCCCCATGGGAACAGTCCAGTCCGAACTACAAAAGCCATGTCCTTCCCAGAACGGAAACAAGCATCCGAGGACCGGCCCGGTTTCGAGGTAACACCTCTCATCAGCCCGGCTAGCTTGATTCCAGTGGTGTGGAGTAACTGGGACTCACGTCTGAGCCTCCCCAGTACACTTAGAGCGGTAACTGCAAACACAACAATGATGGACAGAATGTGGATCAATGTCACACATTCACCCCAGTCCAAAGATCTGGGCCCAAATCCATCGTTTTTCCACTCCACACCACCCTGGGTTAGACAATGGCGGTATGCAAATCAGCGCTGACCCTGTGCCCCATGGGAACAGTCCAGTCCGAACTACAAAAGCCATGTCCTTCCCAGAACGGAAACAAGCATCCGAGGACCGGCCCGG
Organism: Lissotriton helveticus; assembly: GCF_964261635.1. Lineage (NCBI taxonomy): Eukaryota > Metazoa > Chordata > Amphibia > Caudata > Salamandridae > Lissotriton > Lissotriton helveticus. Next base: position 128,848 of record NW_027611978.1, read on the forward strand.
TTTCGAGGTAACACCTCTCATCAGCCCGGCTAGCTTGATTCCAGTGGTGTGGAGTAACTGGGACTCACGTCTGAGCATCCCCAGTACACTTAGAGCGGTAACTGCAAACACAACAATGATGGACAGAATGTGGATCAATGTCACACATTCACCCCAGTCCAAAGATCTGGGCCCAAATCCATCGTTTTTCCACTCCACACCACCCTGGGTTAGACAATGGCGGTATGCAAATCAGCGCTGACCCTGTGCCCCATGGGAACAGTCCAGTCCGAACTACAAAAGCCATGTCCTTCCCAGAACGGAAACAAGCATCCGAGGACCGGCCCGGTTTTGAGGTAACACCTCTCATCAGCCCGGCTAGCTTGATTCCAGTGGTGTGGAGTAAATGGGACTCACGTCTGAGCATCCCCAGTACACTTAGAGCGGTAACTGCAAACACAACAATGATGGACAGAATGTGGATCAATGTCACACATTCACCCCAGTCCAAAGATCTGGGCCCAAATCCATCGTTTTTCCACTCCACACCACCCTGGGTTAGACAATGGCGGTATGCAAATCAGCGCTGACCCTGTGCCCCATGGGAACAGTCCAGTCCGAACTACAAAAGCCATGTCCTTCCCAGAACGGAAACAAGCATCCGAGGACCGGCCCGGTTTCGAGGTAACACCTCTCATCAGCCCGGCTAGCTTGATTCCAGTGGTGTGGAGTAACTGGGACTCACGTCTGAGCATCCCCAGTACACTTAGAGCGGTAACTGCAAACACAACAATGATGGACAGAATGTGGATCAATGTCACACATTCACCCCAGTCCAAAGATCTGGGCCCAAATCCATCGTTTTTCCACTCCACACCACCCTGGGTTAGACAATGGCGGTATGCAAATCAGCGCTGACCCTGTGCCCCATGGGAACAGTCCAGTCCGAACTACAAAAGCCATGTCCTTCCCAGAACGGAAACAAGCATCCGAGGACCGGCCCGGTTTGGAGGAAACACCTCTAATCAGCCCGGCTAGCGTGATTCCAGTGGTGTGGAGTAACTGGGACTCACGTCTGAGCATCCCCAGTACACTTAGAGCGGTAACTGCAAACACAACAATGATGGACAGAATGTGGATCAATGTCACACATTCACCCCAGTCCAAAGATCTGGGCCCAAATCCATCGTTTTTCCACTCCACACCACCCTGGGTTAGACAATGGCGGTATGCAAATCAGCGCTGACCCTGTGCCCCATGGGAACAGTCCAGTCCGAACTACAAAAGCCATGTCCTTCCCAGAACGGAAACAAGCATCCGAGGACCGGCCCGGTTTCGAGGTAACACCTCTCATCAGCCCGGCTAGCTTGATTCCAGTGGTGTGGAGTAACTGGGACTCACGTCTGAGCATCCCCAGTACACTTAGAGCGGTAACTGCAAACACAACAATGATGGACAGAATGTGGATCAATGTCACACATTCACCCCAGTCCAAAGATCTGGGCCCAAATCCATCGTTTTTCCACTCCGCACCACCCTGGGTTAGACAATGGCGGTATGCAAATCAGCGCTGACCCTGTGCCCCATGGGAACAGTCCATCCGAACTACAAAGGCCATGTCCTTCCCAGAACGGAAACAAGCATCCGAGGACCGGCCCGGTTTCGAGGTAACACCTCTCATCAGCCCGGCTGGCTTGATTCCAGTGGTGTGGAGTAACTGGGACTCACGTCTGAGCATCCCCAGTACACTTAGAGCGGTAACTGCAAACACAACAATGATGGACAGAATGTGGATCAATGTCACACATTCACCCCAGTCCAAAGATCTGGGCCCAAATCCATCGTTTTTCCACTCCACACCACCCTGGGTTAGACAATGGCGGTATGCAAATCAGCGCTGACCCTGTGCCCCATGGGAACAGTCCAGTCCGAACTACAAAAGCCATGTCCTTCCCAGAACGGAAACAAGCATCCGAGGACCGGCCCGGTTTCGAGGTAACACCTCTCATCAGCCCGGCTAGCTTGATTCCAGTGGTGTGGAGTAACTGGGACTCACGTCTGAGCATCCCCAGTACACTTAGAGCGGTAACTGCAAACACAACAATGATGGACAGAATGTGGATCAATGTCACACATTCACCCCAGTCCAAAGATCTGGGCCCAAATCCATCGTTTTTCCACTCCACACCACCCTGGGTTAGACAATGGCGGTATGCAAATCAGCGCTGACCCTGTGCCCCATGGGAACAGTCCAGTCCGAACTACAAAAGCCATGTCCTTCCCAGAACGGAAACAAGCATCCGAGGACCGGCCCGGTTTCGAGGTAACACCTCTCATCAGCCCGGCTAGCTTGATTCCAGTGGTGTGGAGTAACTGGGACTCACGTCTGAGCATCCCCAGTACACTTAGAGCGGTAACTGCAAACACAACAATGATGGACAGAATGTGGATCAATGTCACACATTCACCCCAGTCCAAAGATCTGGGCCCAAATCCATCGTTTTTCCACTCCACACCACCCTGGGTTAGACAATGGCGGTATGCAAATCAGCGCTGACCCTGTGCCCCATGGGAACAGTCCAGTCCGAACTACAAAAGCCATGTCCTTCCCAGAACGGAAACAAGCATCCGAGGACCGGCCCGGTTTCGAGGTAACACCTCTCATCAGCCCGGCTAGCTTGATTCCAGTGGTGTGGAGTAACTGGGACTCACGTCTGAGCATCCCCAGTACACTTAGAGCGGTAACTGCAAACACAACAATGATGGACAGAATGTGGATCAATGTCACACATTCACCCCAGTCCAAAGATCTGGGCCCAAATCCATCGTTTTTCCACTCCACACCACCCTGGGTTAGACAATGGCGGTATGCAAATCAGCGCTGACCCTGTGCCCCATGGGAACAGTCCAGTCCGAACTACAAAAGCCATGTCCTTCCCAGAACGGAAACAAGCATCCGAGGACCGGCCCGGTTTCGAGGTAACACCTCTCATCAGCCCGGCTAGCTTGATTCCAGTGGTGTGGAGTAACTGGGACTCACGTCTGAGCATCCCCAGTACACTTAGAGCGGTAACTGCAAACACAACAATGATGGACAGAATGTGGATCAATGTCACACATTCACCCCAGTCCAAAGATCTGGGCCCAAATCCATCGTTTTTCCACTCCACACCACCCTGGGTTAGACAATGGCAGTATGCAAATCAGCGCTGACCCTGTGCCCCATGGGAACAGTCCAGTCCGAACTACAAAAGCCATGTCCTTCCCAGAACGGAAACAAGCATCCGAGGACCGGCCCGGTTTCGAGGTAACACCTCTCATCAGCCCGGCTAGCTTGATTCCAGTGGTGTGGAGTGACTGGGACTCACGTCTGAGCATCCCCAGTACACTTAGAGCGGTAACTGCAAACACAACAATGATGGACAGAATGTGGATCAATGTCACACATTCACCCCAGTCCAAAGATCTGGGCCCAAATCCATCGTTTTTCCACTCCACACCACCCTGGGTTAGACAATGGCGGTATGCAAATCAGCGCTGACCCTGTGCCCCATGGGAACAGTCCAGTCCGAACTACAAAAGCCATGTCCTTCCCAGAACGGAAACAAGCATCCGAGGACCGGCCCGGTTTCGAGGTAACACCTCTCATCAGCCCGGCTAGCTTGATTCCAGTGGTGTGGAGTAACTGGGACTCACGTCTGAGCATCCCCAGTACACTTAGAGCGGTAACTGCAAACACAACAATGATGGACAGAATGTGGATCAATGTCACACATTCACCCCAGTCCAAAGATCTGGGCCCAAATCCATCGTTTTTCCACTCCACACCACCCTGGGTTAGACAATGGCGGTATGCAAATCAGCGCTGACCCTGTGCCCCATGGGAACAGTCCAGTCCGAACTACAAAAGCCATGTCCTTCCCAGAACGGAAACAAGCATCCGAGGACCGGCCCGGTTTCGAGGTAACACCTCTCATCAGCCCGGCTAGCTTGATTCCAGTGGTGTGGAGTAACTGGGACTCACGTCTGAGCATCCCCAGTACACTTAGAGCCGTAACTGCAAACACAACAATGATGGACAGAATGTGGATCAATGTCACACATTCACCCCAGTCCAAAGATCTGGGCCCAAATCCATCGTTTTTCCACTCCACACCACCCTGGGTTAGACAATGGCGGTATGCAAATCAGCGCTGACCCTGTGCCCCATGGGAACAGTCCAGTCCGAACTACAAAAGCCATGTCCTTCCCAGAACGGAAACAAGCATCCGAGGACCGGCCCGGTTTCGAGGTAACACCTCTCATCAGCCCGGCTAGCTTGATTCCAGTGGTGTGGAGTAACTGGGACTCACGTCTGAGCATCCCCAGTACACTTAGAGCGGTAACTGCAAACACAACAATGATGGACAGAATGTGGATCAATGTCACACATTCACCCCAGTCCAAAGATCTGGGCCCAAATCCATCGTTTTTCCACTCCACACCACCCTGGGTTAGACAATGGCGGTATGCAAATCAGCGCTGACCCTGTGCCCCATGGGAACAGTCCAGTCCGAACTACAAAAGCCATGTGCAAAAAAACGATGGATTTAGGCCCAGATCCTTGTACTGGGGTGAATGTATGACATTGTTCTACATTCTGTCCATCAACTGTGTTTTTTGCAATTTCACCCCGAGTGTGCTGGGGATGCTCAGACGTGAGTCCCAGGCTCTCCACACCACTGGAGTCAAGCTATCCAGGCTGAAGAAGGCTGATAGCCAGAAACCGGTCCTTGGATGCTTGATTCCGGTCTGGGAAAGACATGGCTTGGTAGTTCGGACTGGACTGTTCCCATGAGGCACAGGGTCAGAGCTGATTTGCATATAGCCAGTGTCTAACCCAGGGTGGTGTGGAGTGCAAAAAAACGATGGATTTAGGCCCAGATCCTTGTACTGGGGTGAATGTATGACATTGTTCTACATTCTGTCCATCAACTGTGTTTTTTGCAATTTCACCCCGAGTGTGCTGGGGATGCTCAGACGTGAGTCCCAGGCTCTCCCCACCACTGGAGTCAAGCTATCCAGGCTGAAGAAGGCTGATAGCCAGAAACCGGTCCTTGGATGCTTGATTCCGGTCTGGGAAAGACATGGCTTGGTAGTTCGGACTGGACTGTTCCCATGAGGCACAGGGTCAGAGCTGATTTGCATATAGCCAGTGTCTAACCCAGGGTGGTGTGGAGTGCAAAAAAACGATGGATTTAGGCCCAGATCCTTGTACTGGGGTGAATGTATGACATTGTTCTACATTCTGTCCATCAACTGTGTTTTTTGCAATTTCACCCCGAGTGTGCTGGGGATGCTCAGACGTGAGTCCCAGGCTCTCCCCACCACTGGAGTCAAGCTATCCAGGCTGAAGAAGGCTGATAGCCAGAAACCGGTCCTTGGATGCTTGATTCCGGTCTGGGAAAGACATGGCTTGGTAGTTCGGACTGGACTGTTCCCATGAGGCACAGGGTCAGAGCTGATTTGCATATAGCCAGTGTCTAATCCAGGGTGGTGTGGAGTGCAAAAAAACGATGGATTTAGGCCCAGATCCTTGTACTGGGGTGAATGTATGACATTGTTCTACATTCTGTCCATCAACTGTGTTTTTTGCAATTTCACCCCGAGTGTGCTGGGGATGCTCAGACGTGAGTCCCAGGCTCTCCACACCACTGGAGTCAAGCTATCCAGGCTGAAGAAGGCTGATAGCCAGAAACCGGTCCTTGGATGCTTGATTCCGGCCTGGGAAAGCCATGGCTTGGTAGTTCGGACTGGACTGTTCCCATGAGGCACAGGGTCAGAGCTGATTTGCATATAGCCAGTGTCTAACCCAGGGTGGTGTGGAGTGCAAAAAAACGATGGATTTAGGCCCAGATCCTTGTACTGGGGTGAATGTATGACATTGTTCTACATTCTGTCCATCAACTGTGTTTTTTGCAATTTCACCCCGAGTGTGCTGGGGATGCTCAGACGTGAGTCCCAGGCTCTCCACACCACTGGAGTCAAGCTATCTAGGCTGAAGAAGGCTGATAGCCAGAAACCGGTCCTTGGATGCTTGATTCCGGTCTGGGAAAGACATGGCTTGGTAGTTCGGACTGGACTGTTCCCATGAGGCACAGGGTCAGAGCTGATTTGCATATAGCCAGTGTCTAACCCAGGGTGGTGTGGAGTGCAAAAAAACGATGGATTTAGGCCCAGATCCTTGTACTGGGGTGAATGTATGACATTGTTCTACATTCTGTCCATCAACTGTGTTTTTTGCAATTTCACCCCGAGTGTGCTGGGGATGCTCAGACGTGAGTCCCAGGCTCTCCACACCACTGGAGTCAAGCTATCCAGGCTGAAGAAGGCTGATAGCCAGAAACCGGTCCTTGGATGCTTGATTCCGGTGTGGGAAAGACATGGCTTGGTAGTTCGGACTGGACTGTTCCCATGAGGCACAGGGTCAGAGCTGATTTGCATATAGCCAGTGTCTAACCCAGGGTGGTGTGGAGTGCAAAAAAACGATGGATTTAGGCCCAGATCCTTGTACTGGGGTGAATGTATGACATTGTTCTACATTCTGTCCATCAACTGTGTTTTTTGCAATTTCACCCCGAGTGTGCTGGGGATGCTCAGACGTGAGTCCCAGGCTCTCCACACCACTGGAGTCAAGCTATCCAGGCTGAAGAAGGCTGATAGCCAGAAACCGGTCCTTGGATGCTTGATTCCGGTCTGGGAAAGACATGGCTTGGTAGTTCGGACTGGACTGTTCCCATGAGGCACAGGGTCAGAGCTGATTTGCATATAGCCAGTGTCTAACCCAGGGTGGTGTGGAGTGCAAAAAAACGATGGATTTAGGCCCAGATCCTTGTACTGGGGTGAATGTATGACATTGTTCTACATTCTGTCCATCAACTGTGTTTTTTGCAATTGGTTTAGTATAGAGCAGCTGAACCCAGGAACAGAATTTAGGACCGAACCCCAGGTGGCGAAGTACTGCGAAAAGGAAGGGCCAGTGGACCATGTCAAACTCCATATGTGCGTCCAGTGAGAGCACTACCGCCAGTTCCTGTAAGTATTCTGCACGTGCGAGCACCCCATGTAATCTTCTTAGATTGAGCGCCGTGTTCCTGCCTGGCATAAAGCCCGACTGGTCCGGGTGTATGAGTTTTGTTAGGTGCGGGTTGAGACGAGTCGCCAGCAGTTTTGCTAGGATTTTAGCCTCTGCATTTATGAGTGAAATAGGTCGGTATGACGTACAGTTATCCGTAGGTTTCCCAGGTTTTAAAATAGCTACCATAGTGGCTGTCCGCTGGTCCGGCGGGAGCTCTCCCGCTTGTAAACTGTCATTGAACATATTCAGTAAGAGAGGTGCAATGGTATCAGCCATCCTCTTATAGAGTTCGACCGTTATACCATTTGGTCCTACTGCTTTACCCGATTGTAGCGCCCTAATGGCTGCTTGTAACTCATCTGTCGTGAGGTCGGCCTCTAGCTCCTGGGCTTCTTCAGGAGTTAACTTGGGCATGGCGAGGTCTTTTGTATAAGTTAGCGCCTCTTCTACGGACATTACCGAATCCGAGTAGTATACTGTCTGGAAGTGTCGTGCCAGTGTGTGTACTATTGTGCGGGGGTCTGTTGAGGGTTGATCCTCCCCCGTACCGAGCCGCGCTATCCATCTATCACTTTTCTCCCGCTTATCTAGCCATGCCAATAACTTTCCCGCCTTATCACCAATTTCATATATTTTGTGTCGGGTGTCTGCTAACTGCTGTCTGGTGAGTTCTGTTAGGTGGTCTTTGTGGCGCCGCTGCATGAGGTGCAAGGTGTGGGCTGTGGCAGGGATTGAGGCTCTAGTGTGGTGTGCCTCTGCAGTACTCAATTCGGACTCTAGGTTCTGTAATTCTAACTGTCCCTCCCGTTTGTAGGCTGTGATAGACGCTATGGCCTGTCCCCTGACGACTGTCTTGAACACTTCCCAGAGAGTGATGGAGGAAGCAACAGATCCCATATTGTCTTGAAAATAATGGCGAGATGCCTTCTGGAGTGCCCTCCTAATCTTGGGAACCTGCAAATAACCTGGGCGTATCGGATAGACTCGGCGCCGTTTCTGATGATGATGGGTATATCTGAGCAGTATTGGGAAGTGATCAGAGATGCCCCGTGGCCTAATTTCTATATTTTCTACTTATTGGAGGCTGCCCAGTGAACCCATAAAGTAATCTATTCTTGTTAGGCTATTATGGACACTTGAGTGATATGTGAATTGTCGTTCCTTGGGGTGGTGCCTTCTCCATATATCTATAAGACCCATTGCATCCATGAAACTCTCAAGGCGTGACACCCCAGCGGTACCCTCCCTCCGAGGGAACCTATCTATGGAGTCGTTCGAGACTGTGTTAAAGTCTCCACCTATAAGAAGTTCCCCTACTGGTAGTCCGAGTAGGAACTTACTTAGATCTGGGAAGGCCACCGCGTGTAACGCCGGGGGGATGTTGACCGATACTATATTTAAAGGCTTTCCCTCCCACTGTGTAACTATGGCAGCGAATCTCCCCGAGCCATCCACTTTAACTTCCGTTATTATCAAGGGAAACTGCTTCTTCACTAATATTCCAACCCCCCTGGAGCTGGACGTAAAATCAGAATGTACCACCATTTTGTATCCCCATCTGTCCATCGCTTTGCTGACCGTACCTGTGAGATGTCTCTCTTGCAAAAGTACCACTGCCGGGCCCTCCCTCTTAATGCATTGTAGGACTAGGACCCGCTTAATTTTATCACCCAGCCCGCGCACATTCCATGTGAGAACGGAGAGGAATGGCATCATCATGTTGAAGTCTCCCATAGGGTCAACTTGCGCTTCGTCTCCAATCGCTATGTCTGACTGACCTACAAATGCTAGTGACTTGTATCTTAATTAAACGTGAGTGTTTTCCTGTGCATGCTAGTACTGCCAAATAACTTTCATACATACCAAAAACATGTCTGATATACCAAGAACTTAGAAACAATCCCTGCCCACCAGCACCCTGCCTCCCTGCCATGCGGACTCAGAACTGCCCGCCACCCCAACTCAGCAGAGTGCTTAGCACCCAATCCCCAAAACTTTACTTGCATGTACGGGGGTGGGAAGTACGAGGAAGACCATTCCATCCCCCTGCCCCAGAGTCCATAGTCGTCTATTATTCTACAGCAGTCTTTAAATCAAGGTGGGCCACAGCATCTATCTGCATGTTTCCCTTATGTGATGGTGGGCAGTTCCTGTCGATTTTACTTTCCAGGGCCTTTGTCCAGTTGCTCTGTCTCCACCTCTGGTCAAGGGAATCACAGGGGTGCGCCTGTCCATGGCCTTTCCATTCAGTGGGAAGTTGACGCACAAAGTCTTACTCTCCGGATTCCTTCCGCAACTGCACAGCTTCTTCCTCCTCGTGCCTAGGGTCATCGAAATCTGCCCCTTGTCCGCAATGCCGTTGGTGCCTGTTCGTTCATCCGGAGTTCTCCACCTTACTCCAGCCTTCGAGTCAGTTGTGAGCCTCATCCGCTGTCTCGAAGAACCAGGTTTTTCCATCTGCCACTACTCGGAGCCTCGCTGGAAACAGCATGGAGTAGGGCAACTCACGTGCTCGCAGCTCCATCTTGACTTCAATGAAACTTCTGCGGCGTGCCGAAACCGCGGCAGTGTAGTCCGGAAAAAAGGAGATCACGGAGTTCTGCACACGTAGGGGAGGCACCACCCTGGCGGTTTGTAAAATGGCATTCCTATCTCGAAAGTTGAAGATTCGCGCCAACACCGGTCGCGGGGGGGGCCCAGGTTTGGGCCTACCCCCTGGCAAGTTATGCGCTCGTTCCACCGAGAAAAAAGTTGAAAGACCCCTAGGCTGCAATCTTGTCTTGATTAATTCATCGTTGTAGAGGTCCATGGCGGGCCCCCTTCAGTTTCCGGAAGGCCCGTAATTCTTAAATTATTGCGCCGGGAACGCCCTTCCTGGTCGTCGAGTTTCACCGTCATGCGTTTGTTTTCGGCTTCTAACTGCAACACCTTTTTTTGTAGTGTAGTAGTGTCCTTAGTGAGGGATGTGGTCACCTGCTCCACCTCTGTAACTCTGGCGGACATTTTTTGAAAGTCTGCCCTTAGGAACATTACATCCGCAGAGATAGAGATGACTGTAATTGCACGCTGTGGAGTGCCGCCATGATATCTTCTAATGTTACTTTGGGGGACTCCCCTTCCTTCGCGGTCTTGTCTATGTTTCCAGTACGGTCAGGCAAAGGGGGGAAATCTTTTGTATATGCGAATTTGTCCAGCTTCCCCTGCTGCGACGCACATGTGCCCCTGCCACTCATTTTCAGCCGGGCACTCATTCTCTTTCACTATCGTGTGTCTTTGGGAATCGTGCAACTGTTAAGGGCCCACCAACAGCCCCGGGCAAACGACTTTCTCCCAGCACACCACAGTATGGTTATCTCGATGCTCCTCACGCATTTCATAGGCAGCCGCTTGGGGTCAGTTGTGCCGTATTATACACTGGTCTCATCCCCCGACACTTTTCTTCGAACGGGATCACTGGCACTAATCCAGCACAAGTCAATAAATCAAAAATGGACTAGCTAAATAATCAAAAGAAAATAAATTATTTTAATTTATCAAGGACTCAAGTATGCTTCGTCAATGGTTTTTGGCACCTGGTAGGTGTGCTCATAAAGCCCTCACCCACCAACCTAGTTGGTGGCATGCTTCATCATCGGGCCCACCCAGTGACACCTAGCGTGTCCCGGGTGTGCTTCGACGCCTGAAGACAGCGGAGCAGGTATGTCGCTGTGTGTGCGGTGAAGACTGTTATGGATCGTGATTTTAAAACGGCTTGGCGGGGATCCCAGTGCCCGAGGGCAAATACACTTTATTAGCTGGGTCACCGTCAGCGGTTAAAAAATAAGGCTTATGGGATGTTAGAGGCGAGTTACGACCTCCCACATCCTGGGGTGTGTCAACATGTTTCAGCCAGTGCCTTATTACTATGCTGGCTTTCTTCAGGACGGGTAAAAAAAGGTGCCTCCTTCGCTGCACCGGTGCAGCGAAGGAGGCAGTACAGGTCCACGGCAGGCTCTGACCAAGAACTCAGGTCAACCCATGCCACTTCCCAAACCATGAAGTAGCACTTTTTACAAAATAGCGTGTTTTCTTGAGATGGGAATTCCCCACTCACACATAGAAAAACACTTTAGGGCGTGTATACACATAGTCTGGATATACACTCACTAATTTTAATTGCACACACCTTTTTTTACCCGTCCTGAAGAAAGCCAGCATAGTAATAAGGCACTGGCTGAAACATGTTGACACACCCCAGGATGTGGGAGGTCGTAACTCGCCTCTAACATCCCATAAGCCTTATTTTTTAACCGCTGACGGTGACCCAGCTAATAAAGTGTATTTGCCCTCGGGCACTGGGATCCCCGCCAAGCCGTTTTAAAATCACGATCCATAACAGTCTTCACCGCACACACAGCGACATACCTGCTCCGCTGTCTTCAGGCGTCGAAGCACACCCGGGACACGCTAGGTGTCACTGGGTGGGCCCGATGATGAAGCATGCCACCAACTAGGTTGGTGGGTGAGGGCTTTATGAGCACACCTACCAGGTGCCAAAAACCATTGACGAAGCATACTTGAGTCCTTGATAAATTAAAATAATTTATTTTCTTTTGATTATTTAGCTAGTCCATTTTTGATTTATTGACATATAATTCGGGGGATAAGGACTAGCTTTCTGGTCCTCTCTCTCCCTCTTGATACACGCACTAATCCAGCACATGCATCACTATTGCCCGTCAAGCAGACACCCCAGGTCTCCAGCAATGTCCACGCCAGCCGCAGCAGGCACCAACCTGGTCTCTAGCTCATAGCCGGCCCTTCATATACCATGCGAGTCTGGCTTCCAGCCCCCTCCAACACAGGCAGTGAAATGTCAGGCAGTCAGGTTCCCCACTCGGCAGCTCCACAGCCTTGATCGGGCCGTCGCTCCAGGCTTTCAGTGAGGCGTCTCAGCAGGAGCACCACGCGCGTCTCAGGGCACGGTCTGCCCCTCCTCTGCTCGGGGACAGACAGCAGACGCGGGCCGAGGCCTCGTTTCCGATCCCCTTCAGCAACGCCCGGCAGATTCTATCAGCGAGCCGCGGACGCGGTCCGCCCCCTCTCAGACCCGTTATGCCTATCAGCTACAAGTCTGGGGAGTGTCTCTGGTGTCTGTTGGTCCGGCAGCGCCCAAGTTCACCGCCAGTCGCTTTGCGGAGCTCCCACAGCAGATCGAGCACACAGGTAGCAGGGTGCAGGCCGAAATTCATTCCCAGGCTTGAAGTATCCGCTCAGGTCTCCACCAGCAATGCCGTCCACACAGCGTAATATACAGCGGAATCACACCGGAGGCAGATCGGTCCGGTCTGCTCCTCCTCTCTAGCCTGTAGATAGGCTCTGGGTGTTATTTTAATTGTGGATAACTGAGCAGATTAATGGGGAGACAGCCTCACCCCGGGAGCTCCTCTAGGCTGCGGCCATCTTGCTCGGCAGCTAGCCACGCCCCCCAAATCAGTGATTTTTGAAATCTCTTTCTATGGTGATCACATGACATCGGGTGACACGTGCACTTTCAAGCCAGACCTAATGATTACCAAAAACGTGCATATCGGCACTATGCAATATTTTTTAACTACCTTGTACTGCATTTTTATCTTTTTGGGGGAAAAAGGAAATTGTGCCACTCATATCCCCTGCAACTTTTTTCTATGAAAAAAATTTAGACCTGGATGATTGAGTCTGTGTACTTCGTATTAGGGTGTTGCAGCAAAAGTTTTTTTTTTTGTTTTCACACAGCAAGACTTATTCAGCTTAGCTAACAGGCAGAGCCTGGTTGGTTTGTTTGTGAACAGCCAGATGTCCGACAGTAGAAAAGATGTCTCGGGCAATCATATTTAACATTGGAAATCCAGTTTCTCTTAGCTGTTCATAAATTAGATGATTCATATATAAATATATTTTACATTTTTCTGATACAATTCTCTCAAACATACCTTAATGATTTACATGAACACATTAAATGGTACAACAAAATGCACAAGACACTTGCCCGAATCCTCAAAGCTGCTTGCCACAGTTTTACCTGTTTACCTTTACTTCTTCTGGACATAAACTATAGAGTACTTGCATTTTAAGAAGAGCCAAGTGCATAGATGCTAACTGGTAAACGCCAGTTTATATTTTTTTTCTTTGTCAGTACTTTTATTTTCCACATGTTCTGTCCTTTCGGTTATCCAGAACACTGACATAGTGTAAAATTGCTGTACAACCAATGTTTGCATGCTACATCAACATTCTGAAATTATTTAGAAAATAATTGTCCCGTTACATATCATCATCAGATAACTTATTTTGACCTAGGAAGATAAGCACATTCTGAGTTGACAGTTGTACTGGACCTAATACATGCACACATAACACAGTTCCACTTTTGTTTGGTGTAGTAACAAAGTTAACAATAGAATCACAAGTTGTCGCTGAAGTCTACCCACTCTAACTTTGTTTTACAAACGACAGGTAGTATTCACTGCTCAGACTTTAGTACAGTTTTGTATTTTGTACAAAGTGTGTTGCAAGTCATAATGCAAACGATGCATACGGTCCATCTACACACTACATCTACACACTCGTATAGATTTTTGATGATGCTGATTTGATGAACTTCTTTCTTGTGTTTTGCAAAAAAAACTAAATCAAGGCTAATAAAACTACTAGGTTTTGTGCAACACACACCAAAAAGATAAAAGTTGTTGATCACGTGCTCCTTGGAGGTTATTTATAGAAGGTCATATCACAGAAGATCGTCATCATTCTTGTAAGCATATGTACCTGAGAGATGCCTGATGATACTTTTTTCAGATGCTTGTGATTTTGAAATTGCAATGTTCGGCACTTGCTTCAATATGTCAAGCACGTTCTCGAAGAAGTAGTCCTGGCACAGTTTCTCCAAATTCACCTGATACTTGTCCTGCATGATCTTTATTAGCATCGAAGCTTCCATGCGACCCCCGCAGTTTCTTAACTCGCTGTGTACGTCACCAGCAATTGCCATCAATCCTAGGGTAGAATAAACAGGATATTAGCAGAATTAGTAGGAAAAACGCTGAGCTACTGGAGGAGTCCGAGTTCTCTATTGACTATGTAGAATAACGCTTCTTGTTCAGTACAGAAGTTACGTTAAAGAAAACACATATTAAATGCAAGTTTTTTAGTTTATGGTAAAACCTGGTCAAATGGAAGCTAAATAAGTTATCTGAGGTTGTGGAGTCCTCGGTAGCAGTGATTTGCCATAAAACCGTTGTCTGGTGTAGTCTCTTCCCTTGTCCTTGATGTATACCCTTATCCTCACAAGTCTACTAATACCTTTTCCCCACGTATTTGAAGGGGGACCATCATTTTGCAATCGCATTTTCAAAAGTGTATCATTCACATCAAAAGTAATGTGCTTTATCTCATTTGGGAAGGGTGATGCATGGAATGCTTATGAGACAATTTTACGTTTCAGCACTGTCGGAACCCCTTTCAGAGGCCACGGGGCACGCAGGGGCTACTGGCCCAACCGTGGTGGTTTAGGCCTTTTATTCCTGATGTCCTTGGGCCTGGCCTACTATGGGTCCAGAGCAACTGGGCCAAGTACTTCTGCACTTGACTCTTAGTGGTAGCTATGGATGAGCAGTCAAGGCTCCCTTCCGCGGGATGTAAATGCAGGTCAAGGAGCACAACTCATAACTCTAAGTGTAAACAGTATGAACAATAAATCAAAATCCAGCCAAACACTTGATTTTTAAAAGAAACCTAATATTTTGTTTCTCTACACATGCAATGAAGTACAACATTACGAAGCAACAACACAATCCTCCTTGAGGTCTGGGCTCTAGCTGTTATTAGGCGAATCCCTTTCCCACACTCCTTTATGCAAAGTTTTCTAGGTTAGTCCCCATTCCCTAGTGGCCACATTGGGGAATGCAAACTATTAGGCCATACTCAGGAGTTCTCCCTTTGACTCTTTAGAAATTTAGCCAAAAGTGTCTATGGTGCTGCAGCACCATTAGCAGTGATGGCCCAAATGGCCCATTTCACGTCTTACCCAATCTCACAGCCTGGAAGAAGTCAGCAATGCATCCAGAACTCTTGCACATTTAGGAGAAGTCAGGTTGCTTGCGGCCCATACGGCAGCACCCGGTGCCACATGCCCTCTCTTCTGAGTGGCTCTACTGTAGGTCTCGCAGATTTCAGAGCAGCTACCCATTCACAAATACATAAGTTGACTATTCTGTATAGGTGGGGGTGGGAGGTTCCTTTCTTCGGCTCCTGACTGGAGCTAGTGAGGATGCAACGTCATCCACAGCATCTCCGCTGTCCTCCACAGTGAATCAAGGGCAGTGCCCTCGCTGTGCTGGTGCAACCAGCGAGTCATAGCCTTAGTCTCCCTTTCGGGCAGTGCCCATATCCTTTGGCAACGTTGGTACCAGCAGCCCCTTCTGACATATGGGGTTGCCAAGGAATGTGGAGATATGGGCACAGGTTTTTCCAGCCTCAGCTCCGCAGCCCAGATGGTCATAAGTCTTGGCACACCTTGAAATGGTACTTTACCGGTGACCCACTATGGCATACGGGATCACCGAAGCACAGCAGTATGGGTGCAGCAAGACCCACATGGCACTCCGCAGATTGCTAAGTCTACAGAAGCCCTTTTCTGGCATACAGGGGTCACCAAAAACAATCCTGCACACGGGTGATGGTGCAATCAGTGCACAGTCGAATTCACACACCTCACACAGGTATTTCTCATGGTAGGGTTTCCCAGTGGACCTTGCTCCCTCCAATGCTCTCCTCTTTCTCACAGAGCACACTGGTCTTGACAAGAAGGCAGGATCTGGTGCTCCACGCTGCAGAGCAGGTGGTCTCGGTTTCCCTGGGTGATGTTCCCTCACCTAGCAGGGAGACCAGCCTGCCTTGGCCCCCAGTCCTGGTGACAGGCAGGAGTCTTGTAGAGCTTCTTCTTCTAACATGCCCGTCTGGCTGCTTGGCAGATGTCACATTTTTGGGAACTCAGCCTCCCCTTCTTATAGTCCTTACCCAGACACCAAATGTGATTCAGAGTCCAGGTATTTGAAGTTTTATTTTTTAATAACAACACTCTATTAGATTTTCAATAGCAATACAAAGAGAGTACACACATTGCAGGCCCTCAAGGATACCCTTCGGGAGTTGTCCAAAGAAATCCCTATACCCCATCATTTATCTCTGCCCCACCTGAAGCATTCCCCTCGCTCCATCCCATAGTCCGGCCATCATTTTCTCCATAACCTGGAATGTTTCTTTGGGCACCTGCATGCTATGTAGCTATGCTTTTCCAGCTTAGCACAGCAGTCAATGCCATTTCTCCAGGTTCCCAGTGGGGGGTATTTGGCCTCTTCCAGTATTTGGCAATGTCTCTTTTAACCAATAGCGCTCCCATACCTACCAGGGCTCGCTCACTCTGGGGCCACCCAAATCATCCAGGATCCCAAGTAAAGCAACTTTAGGGGAGGCCTCGATCCAGTAGCCCCATGCATTTGAGTGTGTTTTAAATATAGTAAGCCTTTCTTGTTGAATAATATGAACACATAAGGCTTGAGTCTGTGCTCTATCTGGACTTGACCTCTCTTAAATTGTACTAACAAACACAGTGCCCAGATAGACCGTTTAATTAACCATACAAGACTTCAGTGCTTTGTTCTAAAGCCTGTGTGTTTTTATTTTACTTCTTTCTGTACTTACTTCAAACAAGATTAGACTATTATTCTCATGTCATCTTGTCGGGCCACACATATTTTTCAAAGAAATATTAAACATTCAAAACAATAACCAGTAATGTAACACCACAAAATGCAAAACATAATTCACAAGCACATTACATAGAACATTACAAACAGTGCAAGTGGAAGTAACCAGTCCGTGATTTTGAAATAGACCTGGCGGACTCTCAAAGATAATTGTAAAGGCTGCTGCCTTTTGTCCTGCCTAAGTGTAACCCTCAGGGAATACTTATTTCAAAGAGCGTTGTCAATAGGGGCACAAAAAGATGTATGCATTCCCTTGTGGCACACCCACCTGTTTATCCCGTGAGCAGAAGCCAACGCGTTTCAAACCCTGCCCTGCTTGAGGGGTTCTCCTCAGGACTCGGACTTGGTGGCCTTAGTAAACTAAAAATTAAAACCAAAGAATGTGTCTTTTAGTATTGTGTCACTAAACCCAACCCATATTTAACCACCCTGTGTGTATTAAAAAAAAATAGAACCTACTTTGTTTCAGCCACTGATGGGCTGTTCCCTTGTTACACCGTTTCACTCCAATTATCACTGCTGTGTTAAAATGAGAGATAATTAAACTCTGAAAAGAGCACCTTTAGCCAGTTTGCATGGATACTTTAAAGGGGCAGACCTGTACCTTATTGCTACTTTTTATGTTCATAACAAAATTCTTTGAAGCACTCTGACTTCTGTAGGATCTGTCCTCGTTGCTGAAAACCAAGAGATTGTACTTGTGTTTAAGACTTCCAGAGTGCTGTCTTTATAGCAATCCAGAAGCTCTCTAAGTGGTTTGTTTGTATACTGAAGGTCAAATGAATGTGACCCAGGTTCAGTATTATTCGAGGTGGTATGTTTATCTGTTTCCTTTCAGTTGCACATGAAAGCATATCAGCGCGTTTGTCTGAGCGTATTCTTTTCAGTTTGAAGGTTAGACTGAAAACGTACTTCTGCCTGTTTCAGCACATGATTGCTTCATGCAATTTCATGGACCCCACGTAATTTCATGGACCCCACCTCACTAGCCTTTCGGAATCTTAGCATGAATCTCCTTCAGCCCACCGGTACTCGCTCGTTCTGCTCCAACAGATGAATTTCAGTTACGCTGGTTTTTTGAAAATCCAGTCAGCATCTGGCAAAGCCCGGAGTGGATCTAAAAGCAGGCAACTTGATTCATTGTATTCTGGGTATCGTCGTCCACAAAGTGATAAAGCCTGCCGGGTGTCTTACAACCTCGCTATTGCTGATAGTTCATTCAGCTCTCTTATCGCAGTGTCAAATTCAGAATCAGAAATGCTTCTCTTTGAGTCAGCAGTGTGTCGTAGTCACCTCTTGACTTTGAATTAATAGAACTTAGGACTGCCCATTTGAAGTCATTCTCAGTGTGATTGTTCTAAATGAAGTGATTCACCATAGGCGCAGTTAAAAACGTGTTCTTTAGTCTAGAACGGTGCTGTATAATCCTTTATCGCACTTCCTGACTAGTTTTGCCTATCTACATCTTCTCACAAGGGCAAAGTATTGCATGTATATAACATTTCTAGTCTTGCAGTTGGTGAAATCATTATTACTCCAGTGTCTACGACGTCACTGAAGATGTTTCCTTCTATTGTAGTGCTACACACAGAACAGCTGCCGGGGGGGATAATTTACCTGCAAGCCATTACCTGCGGTCACGCTACAAGCTGCTCCTGGGTGGGGAACGCTGTGTGTCTCGCCGCCGCTGCTCCATCCTCGCGGCTGGAGACTACAGCTCCCAGTGAGCTTTGCGGGCACTTCCTGCCTCCCGCCCTCTTCGCGCCCGGAGGCGCTACAAGTGCGGACGCTCCCTCCGCGTCGCGGGACGCGCGCGGGCGTCGCCGGGCTGAGCCCGGGCAGAGGGCGGGCCGTCTGTGGCGATCCGGGGATGACCAGGGACGGGGCGGGCCACCCCCTTAGCATCACTTGTGAGTACGGCCAAGTGGTTAACTGTGGATTTAACTTCGTTTTTTATTTTATTTGCTGTTCGTGACTTCTGAACTACCCCCAATATGTCTATCCAATCCACCTTACCAGATAACTATTTACTGAAAGTAGTTAACAGAATTAATAGCGACAGAAGGAAATCGCTAGGTAAAAGTACTTTGCCAGACCCCCCTTTGGTTATGCATTTGGACCCCAATAATGATGGTATAAATACGACCAATGACACTGTTACAGCAGTTGAGACTGATAATACCAGTATTAATGTAGAATCTATTGAGGCCCCCGATAACGTGACTGTGGTGGAAGATGATCCGGGTGAGACCTATGAAGGTACCCCTCAACAGTCCATCAGGGCTACTAGATATATGAGAGCATGCAGGAAAACAGTTCCCAAACGGGGAAATCATCATTCTGGCAGAAAAAACAAAAAAGACATCATACACAAGGAGAACATTGAGGAAATAGGGGCATCATCTAAAGACAGCTGTGTTTCTATTAAGTCCGATCAAATAGACTTGTTAGTGAGTACTATCGACAATAAATTCAAAATGATTGTAGAGCCCTTGTTAGCTAAAATTGATGGTCTGTGGGCGGAAGTATTGAGATTAAGGGATGTGGTGGATCAGCATTCAGTTAATCTGGATAAAACCATATCAATTATTAAAGACACAACGTGCCCAAACTTAGCACCAACACAGGAAAGGGTACAACCACGAAATGCAAATAGTGCCCCAGCTACTGCTATTACTGGGAAACAATTACCTAAAGAGTTACCTGTATTGACACGCCCATTAGCTCAGGATGTGGGTCGACCTTCTCGGCTGCCGGTAGCGGGGCCAACTAGTGCAGTGCCCGCTATCCCTAATCAGGATGTAAGATCATTATCAGTTCCAAACAGGGAAAAGACAGTTTTGGTGCCAGCTGTGTCAGCTACACCGGCCGCCACAGGGGGGACTAATAGGGTACCTGTAAGGATAAGTAAGCACCCCGTAGACCTTCCCCCTGAATGTGTACCCTATGTCGTGGTTTTAACTAATGTCCCGACTCTAACTCAGGCCCCATATTCCCAAGAGTTGGCGGACTCTCTAAAAAATAAAACAATCTCTTGGCTAAACCGACACTGTGGTTATCCAGTTGGCTACTCTAATCAAATTATTTCTATCAGAAGAGTCAATTGGATTGGTAACACTAGGAAGACCTGTGGGGGTGACTGCGTGATTATTAATTTTAAACATCCGCAACACGTTGCGACGGTCCTACTTAGAGCGGCCTCACTCACGCAGTCCGAGACAGATGTCATTGCAAGACCATTGGGCTACTTCTACAACCATCTTAACAGGTTGCCCTCTGTAAATAGTTGGGAGGGGGCAAAGAACAATAACAATTATTCATCTATTGTAAATAGACCTGGGTTACCTACCCTTTGTCCCGGTCCCCAGGATGGCACACCTATCCCGCCGATGCACATGTTGAATTTTGCCCCTGGCGGGAATAGATTTATAACACACGCCCCCAACTTTTCACCAGCATGTGATAGTACTTTTTCACCTGTTAATGGGATGTTTTACCAAGTCCCAATCCAGAATAGGTACCAGTCGTTGAGTTTTCTGGACCAAAATGATTGACATGAGATTAATTTGGTTCAGGTGAGAGATGATACTGGAGAGCTAACTATGCCCGTAAATGAACTGGTTAACAATGCGAATGTGGATTGTATGTCTGTTGGGGGAGAAGTGGAGAACTTAATGTACAACATAGAGCTTTTTAACTCAGATGATAACATGTCCGTATCTATTGACGGAACGCCAATTGCCAGCCATGATAGGGAAAGGGTAACTTGCTATATCGCCAGCTGGAATATCGCAGGCCTGATGGCCAAGGAGGATATGCTAGGATGGAAAGATTTTATTGGTTTATTTGACATCATTTGTCTACAGGAAACCTGGTGTAAAAACTTTAAGGGCAGTGATGGCTTTGTATCCTATGAACTTCCTGCCTTGGCTTCGCCCCATGGTAGAGCAAAAGGAGGGCTGTTAGTATTGATTTCAGTCAAGTTACCTATATCAGTGAAAAAGCATGTAAAAGTGGGGGCTCATTCCCAAATTCTATGGCTAGCACAAGAAGCGGGTAGAAATATACTTTTGATTAATTTCTACAATAATATATTTGATGGCACTAGGCACATAGCTATTAATGATTTGATTTGATAAAGCTTTATTCGAGATATATATACTCATAAAAGCACAAACAAATATTTAAAACATTAAAAACATTATTTCATACATATAAATATAAATGTTTTTTTTTTTTTAAAACAGTTGTGCAGCTTCATCAAATAGAGGAATTAATAGAAATTTTAAAACAATGTCAAGTTGCATGAAAAGATATAACCCTCCGCCTAATGGACCACGGCCACCCTAGATATTTTGCTGTTCCCAGGACAGTCGGCATGTAGGTAGATGTACAGATAATTCTTAACCCTTCAACACCACTAGATGCCCGAGGTTTCGACAAACTGGGCCCAACCATACTCTCCTTGGATTGGCATATGCCGTGCACAAGAATAAAAAGTGGACTATACTTTCATTGCTTGCACCGCACATTGGGCAGGATGAAATATTAGAGCTCCGCCATCTGCCCGTCAGGGATCTCAGGGGAAGGGATCCGGACCTTAACTGGAAAAAGAACTTCCTGTCCATGGGGACGGTAATGCTGTCCCAATACTGTTCTAATACAGGAGTCATTTTAAATTCCAGAAATCTGCCCCCCATTGTGTCGGGTTTTGAATTTCTCCAGAGTCTACCATCTATGTAGTCCCAATACAGGGACTTAATGTTGTTTTTGCTTGGAAATACTTCCTCAGATGGATTACCCCAGAGTTTAGGGAGGCCAAGTTCACCTAGAGCGACCCTGAGTTGCTTTAACCAAGGTATTTTATGTAAGGTATCTGCTTTTATTAAAGCTAGGAACCCGTCGGCATAATGCCGAATCTCAGGGGTGGTCCAAAGGCGTCTCCAGTAAAGAATAGGCCGTAATCGAGCACGGTCGATGACCGATCTCCTCCCTAGGTCAAGACCAATCGGGATTAATGGCGCACTCTGTGGGAGCCCCGTAATTCCCTTTAAAAACCTGTTCTCAGATATTTGCATGGGGAGAAGCTGTTCAAATCCCCACACTTCTGCCCCATACAGGGCTGACCCTATGGCTTTGGCATCATATACCAGGAGAACTGGTTTTATAGGCTTAGTTTTGGATTTTGAGTGCTCCACCCGTAGTGCCCCCGAAATCTGCTGGTGCCTCAGAACCGCCTTGCCTATATGCTGGGACCAACCTGGCTTACTTGTTATCTCAACCCCAAGATAAGTAAAAACACTAACTACCTCGAGCTCACTGTTGTTTAGGAAAACCCTAGGGCGAGGTCTACATCTTGGGGTAAAAGCCATCAGCTTGGTCTTGCTAACGTTAACTTCAAGGCCGTGCTCCTGACAGAAAACATCAAATATGTTGAGAGCACGCTGTAAACCAGCCGGAGTCTTGGACAAAATTAAAGTATCGTCAGCGAACATCAGGATCGGAACCCTGAGGCCCGCTAACGATGGAGCATCCACACTTGCATCCAACATCCTACCCACAATTCCATTAATAAATAAGGAGAAGTGCCATTGCACACCCCTGTCGTACTCCCCGCTCAACAGGGAAGTTGGCAGTGGACTCCCCATTCACCCCCCACTGAACCCTGGCGAAGTTACACTCATGCAGCCTCATGATCAAGGTGAGCAGCTCGGGTGGTACCCCCATTCTGCTCAAGACTGACCAAAGTTTACTTCTTGGGACCAGGTCGAAGGCAGCCCGCAAGTCGACAAACGCGACATAAAGGCTGCCCTCGCCAAGCAAAACCGTCCCCCACCGCAACATGGTGAAACGGAATACCTAGTCTACCGTGCTGGTCGCCCGCCGGAAACCTGCCTGGTAGGGAGACAAAGCATTATTCTCCTCGACCCAGTCCATCAGTTTGTTTACCACCATCTTCCCGATCACTTTTTGGACAGTGGCAATCAAACTTATTGGCCTGTAATTCGCCGGTAGTGACTGATTTCCTTTCTTAAAGATGGGTATAATAATTGCTCCCTTCCATGTTTCTGGGATTGCAGCCCCCATTGAGATGGCATTTCCCAGTAGGGTCACATACCTGGCCCATCGTACTCTGTCGTTTTTAAAAACATCGGAGGGTATCCCATCTATACCCGGTGCCCTACCCCCTTGCAAGCTACTAATTACAAGTTCTGCTTCTTTCGGGGTAAACAGACTTTCAATGCAAAATACAGGCGAAATTGCTTCCACGACCATGACTTCCTTTGCCTCTGCATACTGGGGTTTAAAATACTCCACCCAGGCAGCCTCATCAACATTATTGTCTGGTTTGTTAGGGGTGCCGCCTCTACCCCATTTTATAATATTCCAGAAAAACCTGGATTCTTTGGCCCCCGAGGCCTCAAGCAGTTCTTCCCAATGATCTTCATCCCACTTTTTCTTGGCCAGGCGAACACTACCATTATATTGCTTCCTGGCGGCAGAGATAGCGACCTTGTCCCTAGTTCTAATTGCTCTACCCAATGCTAGTCTGGCTACCCTACACTGCTTATTAAACCACCTAGCTAGTTTGGGTACAACTTTCCTATTTGTATTAAGAGGTCTAGTAAAGTGAGGTTTTAAAAGGGAGAAGAACTTATTGTGTATATCTGCAATTAGCCTAGACCCTGGAGTTATAGGACTTACTACCTCAATGGCGCCAATTTCAGAATCCACCTCTGAGATTATAAAGTCCATGGACCCCGTATTCGCCAACACACTTGACCATTTAAGTCCACGTGTGTCGTTGGCTATGTCGGGCAACACTCCACCACAAGGTTGGGAGCTACCTGTCATGGGTGTCCACCAATTATGGGTGACACAGAGGGGATTGTGATCGCTTTCCAATCTACCCTCAACTTCCATATCACGTACACCCTGCCATAAATTAAGGCTACAAATAACGTAGTCTATTCTACTTTTGCTATGGCCATTGTCGAATGTACAGGCACCTTCCTGGTCGCCCCTAGTTCTTCCATTTAAGGCCCTCAGCCCATATTCCAGACACATAGCGTTTAATAACAATATGTCCTTCGTCCACCGTTTCACTGGAACCAAGTTTACGGGTGGAACACCCCATAAGTTATCCTCCTCCTGTCCCAATGGGTTCTCAGTATTGTCCAACGGTTCGAATGTCCTATTTAAGTCACCAGCCACCACCACTTGATTTCCCGGAGACTGTGATTCAAGGAAAGTATACAAGGCCTCTAGGGTCGGTGAGCTCCCAGTGTTGGTACCCCTGGCATAAATATTATAAATGTCTACCGCACCCCTCTTGTCCGATGTCATTCTTAACAATTGGATGTCCTTGGAACCCAAGTCCAGGACTTTTATTTTAACCTGTATTCCCTGTTTTACCCAAACTGTTAAACCTCCCATAGGTCGGCCCCTTGCACCTCTACTTGCTGGGATTGAAAAGTTTAGATACCCTGGTAAAAAAATAGGCTCACACGCCCATGTTTCCTGGAATAGGCATACTTCGAACCCCTTGATAAAATCTATCCAGTTTTGGGACAATAACCGGCTAGACAATCCCGTGATGTTCCATGATATGAACTTCCCTAGGATTGGGCCAATTCTGGCTCTGACCTCGGGGACTAATGTGGGAGACAGATTCATTGGGCTTTCAGTATTCCCTTCATGGACTAACCCGAGGTCCACAGAGTTATTAACAGATTCTTGGGAATTGCTAGTATTTACTGAAAATACTTCCTCTCGCCCCATACTATGCATACAGGCACCACAATTTGCCATCAGATTCACAATCTTCCCACCGGTGTTCACCTCATTTAGGGACATTCTTTTGTCCAAACTAGGCACAATTGAGTTCCCACACAGATCCCCTTTTTGTATCATATCTACCCCGGTACTCAGGGAATAATCCGGTTTCGGTCACCAGCCCCAGCCCAAATTTCTTATCTCATCATGGGAGTTATAAGTTGGACCATTGTAAAAATTTGGGCGTAACATTGGGACAGGGTTTGGAGCACTCCCTAAAAGAGGAAAGTAGCTAAAATTACCCAGGTCGTTATTCACAACATGTTGTACCTCCATTGATCTTGGATAAAAGAAGGTAAGATCCACGATACCAACCCCTCCGCTAATGGTGCCCCAACCTGGCTTTGTTATCCAACTTGCCACCCTTGGATCTTGGAAATTTATTACAATGCATTCCCCCCCCAGGTTTTTAGGGGTACAACCTATCCAACTAATCCGTCTTACCCCGATGATCAAACCATCAACTTCCCCAGGCAATGGCCTATTAACCCTCAACCAGTGCATGACCTTATTTTTCAACATCTGTTAGGTTTCTCTTTGTCCTGACAATAAAGGTGGAACATTGGTTAGGACAGCCACATAGGGGTAGGAGTCTGGGGTAAGGTTCATAGGGGGTATCTTGGGGGAAGGCTTCATCACTGGGAATGTAGGGCGGTTAATGTCTGGAACCACAGGACGGGGTTTTGTTACATTTTGTACAGCCCGGAAGTTATTCAGTGCACCATTGCTGTTTCCGTGGCCGTTATTACTATCAACCACCGAGCCAGAAACAAGTGTCTGAGTACTAGCTAAGTTTTGAGTGCCATTACTTAGGGGAGTGGTATTTTTAGGACATTCCCTGCTACCCTTTGCCACAACATTTGGAAGCTTTGCTTTCCCCCCAGTGGTACTACATAGGGGCAGTGGCAGTTCAATATTAATCTTACTACTTTTTCCATTTCCTTTGGGCCCAATTACAGTGCCAACCACAGGAGGGTGCAATTCCACCGTAGGAGTACTTTCATCCTGTCCTGCAGAATGCTGGGTATTACTACTCTCTCCCGTCCTTAGATGAGACTTAATTAATAATTTTGTGGAGAAGAAGTTATCCAAACTAGCCTGCTCAAAATGATCTAAACGATCCGCTAGTTTTTTGACTCGATCCTCTAAAGGAGCGAGAAGAGACTTTAACAGTCTCTCTAGTTCAGAGACCAATAGCGGAATGGACGATAGTGTCTCAGATGGCACTATCGCTATGGGGGCTAGACTTACTGGAGCGACTTCCCCTACTCCCGTCAATGCCCTAACAGGGCTGCTTCCAACTAAATTCGGAGGGTAGGTGCATATTCCCACCTTTCTAGTTTTTCTCGGGGGTTTTGGGACATAACTTTTCTTGGGAGCCATACTCCTCTTCCTCTTGGAACAGGGTTTGGTTTGTACAGCATGAGATGGTACACTGGATTGAGCCATATTTGGCTGACCCATAGATGAATCAGTAGAAATATTAAAAGGGATTTCGGGCAAAGTAGAGGTATCAGGTTCCAAAGACAAATCGACCAGTGGTTCTATAATTGGAGGGAAGGGGTAAGATGTTTCCAATACAACTGGGAGTGTTGTAGAAGATAGAGGGGTAACCAATGCCGGAAAGCTTTGTGGGGTACGTTTTTCTACTGGAATTTTCAAAAGTTCAATAGATAACCTACGTTCTGCGCGTTTTTCCGCCATGGCAATATCCTTGTCAATGTCTATGGTACATCGATTAAAATATTTATCCAATGGACCCATGATAGCAGGCCCTGCTTCAGGCACCAAAGTGGTGCTATTAAGTGATAAGGACATAGTGTGAAGTCACCTGGGCTTTTACCACCAACAAAAACCAGCGAGCAATTTACACAACAATACAAGTTACGAAACACTCTGTTGAAGGCTAAATACCGAAAATATGAATGTCAGAGGGCTGGCCCAGCCCGGCCTCCCTCGGCCCCTGACGGCCACAGACGGTCCCGCCCTTGTCCCGGGCTTCTCCCGGCGCGCTCCCGCTCGCTCCCGCGAGGCGGTGAGCACTGGTCGCCTTTAAACAAAAATACACCAGGCTCATAGGCTGATAGGCGGGTGGGCGTGGCCAGCGGGGAGAGCAGCCCAGGTGTGACAGATTGGGCGCGCAGGGACTCCTGGACACTGGAGTCCCTGCCTGTGTGCTCGCAGCCCCGCCGACGCTATCACCTGCCCCGCGCTCCTCAGAGAACAGTTCCCAACAGCTTCAGAAGTCAAAAAGCGCTGCGGGACCCGCGAAGCGGGTCCGGCGAGGCGCTAGGGTGATCCTCACTGCAGAGACACGTAGGATAACAGCAAAGGAACCAAGGACCAGATAAGGGCTGTCACAATACACCAGAAGGGTCCCGGTGGGCCGTAGGCAAAGTCCGCTTTTCACTCCGTAGGCGGGGGGCGTGGCCAGCGGGGAGAGCAGCCCAGGTGTGACAGATTGGGCGCGCAGGGACTCCTGGACACTGGAGTCCCTGCCTGTGTGCTCGCAGCCCCGCCGACGCTATCACCTGCCCCGCGCTCCTCACAGAACAGTTCCCAACAGCTTCAGAAGTTAAAAAGCGCTGCGGGACCCGCGAAGCGGGTCCGGCGAGGCGCTAGGGTGATCCTCACTGCAGAGACACGTAGGATAACAGCAAAGGAACCAAGGACCAGATAAGGGCTGTCACAATACACCAGAAGGGTCCCCATGGTAGAGGAAAAGGAGGGCTGTTAGTATTGATTTCACTCAAGTTACCTATATCAGTGAAAAAGCATGTAAAAGTGGTGGCTCATTCCCAAAATCTATGGCTAGCACAAGAAGCGGGTAGAAATATACTTTTGATCAATTTCTACAATATTATATTTGATGGCACTAGGCACATAGCTATTAATGATTTAGATAAAGCAGTGTGTAATCTTGTGAAAAATTTTAACGGCGTTTATGAATTTATTTTTGGGGGGGATTTTAACATCTCAGTTTGCCCCCTATCATCTCAGAAGTTATGTGGTGTCTATAATCGCTCAGGGGATGCTGATGTTCATTTTCCCCATCATTTGTATGGTGAAACCCTGAATATTTTTTTGATAGATTATGACATGGAAATCATGGAAAATGTAAAGAATGATCTGGGAGAAAGCATACCGACTTTCAAAGGGAGGGGGGACAATACTGTAATTGATTTTATGTGCATGTCTTCTAATTTAATCCCCATGTGCTCAGAGCCCAAGGTGGTTGACGTAATGCTAAGTGACCATAACTTTAATTACTGAAGCCATGATTTGGAAACCTGTCCCCACACCCGATACGGATATTATTGTCAATATCGAACCCCATAGACCAAATGGTTTTAGGTTGAGGTGGAAAGGAGAAAAAGCCGATGTAACATCTGATTCTATCATCAATAGTTGTTTGATGGAAATTACGGCAATCCTCGAACAGGTTGAAACTGTGGCTGCCAGTATTGATCACTTTGATAGAATTAATTCAACCATCAGTAAGAAGTTCACCAAAGAGGTAGGGCACAAGAATAGACAAAAAAGGGGGTGGTTTGACCATGCTTGTTCTAATGCCCGGAGTGATCTTAAAGAAGCCTTAGCAGCTAAACCAAGAGATAAGAGTCTAGTGATTCAACTTAGGCAGGATTATAAATTGATCCTTAAATGCAGAAAGGCTGAACTCCAGCAGGAAGTGTGGGACAATCTTAGCCAAGCAGCAGAACTAAAGAATTGTACTTTGTTTTGGACCACGGTGAATAGCCCATCCCTTAAGGACGAGAAGGTGCCTGAGCTCACATCAAATGTGAGTATGGAGTCATGTATAGTCTATTTTTTGGCCCGCCTGTATGAAAAACTTAGTACCAGTGTTCGGTATGGACCTAATGGGGAATGTACGAGCAAGTTTAGGATCGGGAGGGGAATTAGGCAGGGGTGTGTTTTAGCACCCCTACTTTTTACACTCTTCATAAATGAGGTGGATTCTGTCCTGCAGACAGTTACGGCAGACGTACCTAGAGTTAATAACCTTAACATCCCTGTGTTACTCTATGCGGACGACGCTGTGCTGCTGTCCAGGACCCCCCTGGGCCTCCAACGCTTGATGGACAGGTTTGTGCAGTTCATCAAAAGTAGGAAACTGGTGATTAATAGGTCGAAAACCTATGTGATGGAGTGTGGGCCAGGACGAGCCAAAACGAAAGTTAATTCTCATTATTTTATAGAAGGTGAACAGGTTCAAAAAGTTGACAACTTCTGCTACTTGGGGATCAATTTCTTTAAAAATGGTAGCTGGGATATTGAACATAAAGCAGTTAAAACAAAGATGATCAGGTGTGCTAATGGGTTTTTGTATTTGCCAAGAAGCTGGGGAATAGACGCATTAGGGACATGTTAAAAAAATTTCAATCTAGATGTCTTTCTGCTGCCCTTTATGGGGCTGGAGTTTGGGGTGTGACACCAGCCGGGAGTCTACAGGTGGAGGAGAATAATTTTCTGAAAAGGCTCCTGTGCTTACCCAAATCCACCTCCAACAACTTGGTCCATAAGGAAACAGGGACTCAATTCTTGAATGATTTGATTATGTTAAGACCCCTATTATTATGGCGCTCTGTTTGGCTGAATGATGGCACCTCATTGAATAGAGCCATTATTGAGGATTGCCTCTCTTTGGACCAGCACTTAAAGATCCCTTGGATCAAATATAATATCGACCATTTTCAAAAAGTTTTTGGATTTAATGTGACCAAATATCGATACTGTGCCTCTGATATCTCCAAGTCAAATCTGAAAATTACTTTTCTGAACTTTTGTATAGAGAGGCGTGCTTTGGAAGAATCTAAACTATCTACCTGTAAGCTGTACAATAGCATGAATGATTTTACTGGATTTCATCCTTACTTGACACAGGTGACCAGAGTTTCGCACCAGTTTGTACTAACCAGAATGAGGATGGGAACAGTACATTACCTGGTTGCGTGCCCTAATGTAAAAATGCGCCCTACTGGACCCTGTGCTTGTGATAACATTACGGAACAGAGCACTATGCACTTTCTTTTAGCATGCCAATTGTATAGCGGACTACGGAAAATCTTCTTAAAGCCCATGTTGAAAAGATTTGGAGTAAGAGCAATTACTGACTCTATGATACTGCTTTTTAATTTGCATCATCCGGACATTTGCTTTTTTACGGCTACTTTCCTACTCAAGGCTATTGGTGTTAGGAAAAGTATGTGCTTTTTATTATTTTAATTATTTATTCCATCCCGTACTGGACAATAAATGTATTATGTGTTTTCTTTCTTTTTAATTAATGAAATGTTTGTATTCGAAATTGTATGTGCTTTTATGGACATGTTTTTTTTTTATGCTCCGAATAAAGCTTTATGAATTGAATTGAATTGAACAGCTGCCGTATTTATGGTGCCCCTGTACCGGCAACCACGGCTGGCAGTCGGAGTTCCTACAGGGCGGTGACGTGGGGAGGGGGAGGGGCAGTGTGGGGGGTAATAATGTATGGATTGCGGAGTTTTACAGGTAAGTAAACATTTAAATAAATAAAACAAATTTTGTTGCACGCACTGCATCTAATTTGGGGATGCAGTGCACTCAACAATTTTTTTTTAATTATTTAAATGTTTACTTACCTGGGAAGCTCCGTAATCCATACATTAATACCCCCCACCCTGCCCCTCCCCCTCCCCACGTCACAGGCCTGCCGGTACTCCCACTGCCGGCCGCGGCTGTGCACCTAGGGTGACCAACCGTCCGTAAACTTCACAGACAGTCCGTAATTTGGACCTCACGTCCGTAGTCCGTGAGGATCCCTTTTGCGGATGTCTTTTGTCCGTAATTTTAGGCATTGCAGGGAACAGCACTCTTCCCTGCATGAAGCCTCAACTCCCTGATGGGGCTGCCTTGCACTCCTCCTCGGAGCACAAGAGCAGCCCCACCCGCCCTTTGTCATTCTGAATGGGGCTGATTGCCAGATACAGAATGACAATGGAGCAGTTTGGGTCACAAAGCATGTGGTAGTGTGATGGCCTCCCCCAGCCTCGGTCTAGGGCAGGGCATTCTGTGAGTTGGAAGACGGCTGAATACTGGCGAGGGGGGGAGGGAGGTGGCTTGTTTACTTCTGGGAAGACAGAGGAATTCTGAAATACAGCGCTCTTGTCCTGCAGTATACTGTGTACTGTGTTCATTTTTAATGCAGTGTCCTTGAATGTCTCTCCCCTACGCAATGAGGGCTGGTAAGGTCCTCCCCACCTCCCCCCCGACCCTTGCAGCCAGTGCGTCTGTAGCTGGATTTCTCCGGTTCTACTCAGATGCTGAAGGGAGAGAAATTTGGACGGTATTCCTGAATTCTCTTTTGAAGGTGTAAGGAGCCTGTTTTCTGTCCTCCTTGATGCACAAGTTGTCAAAGCTTAAACTGGACTCTTTTTTCTTCTAGTGGCCAGTGGGGTTTCTGCGTGTAGAATAAGATGTGTGCATATCTTTTCAGCTTGAAAATCAAGCAAACTGCTTAGTTGAGAACGGGTTGGAGCATCTTAATCTCAGACCTAGTAAGTCCTAGCCATTTTACAATGGTCCCTCAGAAGATGAAAGTGCAATTCGAACGTTTATGGCCCTCTAAAGGGCGAAACAGGAAGATTCTCACTCTGAGATTGAAAAAGCAGGAAGATACTTCCTGATTCATTTAGTGATGTAAAGACAGCTTGTCATTTAGGTAAACTTCCAAGTCCTTGACTACTGCTTTGGGGGCTTTGGAGCTAAAGATGGAACCAAGGTCTGTTGGCCTCACATGTCCAACCAGATGTTTATCCAGGCCTAGAACCTTGACGTCTGTCCCATCTTTGTTTTTTGGCTCACCTGCTATTGGCCTTTGCGTGCGTCTTTCTAAGAAAGGCAATTGGCCAAAGGTGGGTGCATGTCCCGCTTCTCTCTCCCCTGGCCTAGGGAGCTCGAGAGCGAGCAGCAGCGCGTCCGGGTGGCAGCTGCATACCTCACATTCCTTTTGCGGCCGCGCTTGTCATTAATTGTGTGGTGAGGGCTGGCTCCGTATATGGCACGATTAATAAATAGCTCCCTCTGCAGCCGTGCTATATTGTGTGGCACATCACGCCCGCGGTACAATCCTGATGGAGACTCCCCCTGCGCACATATCCTCTCGAGCCAATTGAGTACATAAACAATCTGTGATAAACAAGCTTGCGAGCAGCAAAAAGTTGGGTTTAATGCTGTTTGTACGTAAGGTGGCATTGTTAAATAAACAATATGTCCGGTTTTAAGGTCGCTAAGAAGGCGGGACGCCGCGATCGGCAGGGGTAATAGAATTCACGGCGTAGGAGATACTGCCAGCGTAATGGACTGCGTGTCATTTCAATTTTATATTTCCTCTCTTTGACGGCACCAGCCTGCATTTTGCTGAGCTTTTTATATGCTAGTTATAGAAATACATTAGATTAGCCGGTTTCTGTATGCATAGAAGGGGTTTACGGTACGAGACCTATTGGCTATGCCAATGCTTGTTTAGATTGCCTATGTGGAGGGGCATAGTGAACCCTACCCCACCCCTTGCTTTAGGAACTACAGCAAGGGGTGAATTCTTGATGGACCTCTACTGTCTGCAACTCTGCAGACAAAGGCTCAGCTCATAATCAATATGAAAAGGTGAGCGAGTGAGTAAGTGAAGGGATGGATGGATGGCTGGATGGATTAGTGAAAGTGAATGGATGAATGAAAGGGTAAATGGATGGATGAGGGAGTGGAAGGATGGATGAGAGAAAAGGTAAATAGATGGATGTTTGGGTGGAAGGGTAGATGGATGGGTAAAAGGGTGGGTGGATAAGTGAAAGGGTGGATGATGGGCGATTGAATGGTTGGATGGATGAGTGAAATGAAGGATGGATTGATGAATTGATAAGCGAAAAGGTGAAAAGATGAGTGAAAGAGTAGATGTAAGGATGAATGAGTGAGTGAAAGGGGGAGTAGATGGACAAAAGGATGGATAGATGAGTGAAAGAGTGGTTTGATGAGAGAAAGGATGGATGAGTGAAAGGGTAAATGGATGGATTCATGAGTGGATGAGTAGCTGGGTGGGTGGGTGGATGGCTAAGTGAAAGGGTCAATGGAGAGAGAAAGGGAGGATGAATGGATGACTGAAAGGGTGAATGAATGGAAGGATGAGTGCCCGGGTGGATGGATGAGTAAGTGAAAGGATGGCTGGATGGGTGAATGTGTAAATAGATGGATGGGTGGAAGAGTGGATGGATGAGTGTATGGATGGATAGGGTAAAAGGGTGGATGGATGAGTGAAAGGGTGGATGGAGGGATGGATGAGTGAAAAGATGGATGGAAGGATACATGATAGATAGGTTTGCAAATGGTTGAATAGGTTTGGATATGGATAGGCTTACTTATATACTATTCCGCAACCTCCTCTGATGTGTCTGTAAAACTTATCTTTTGTCCTGAATTTTGACTTCCTTTCCTGAATTTTTGTCCTGAATTTCGACCCTTTGTCCTGAATTTTTACACTCACCGTCCTGAATTTGCACCCATTCCAGTTGGTCACTCTATGTGTACCGGTTGCAGGTTGAGCATTGTCCTCAATGTATTGCGTCTTTCTTGAGGGGGAGAGGTACATATTACTTGCTGTCCAATACTCCGATTTTTATTTAGTGCAAATTGCTGTAGGCCTACACCGGGTATCGAGCCTTCAATCAGATGCCAGTTGTTCCGGACTATCTTCTTAGCAGACGGATCGCATTGTATGCATATCCTCTGTTAAGAAGATAGTCAGCCCCGCTGGGCATTAAACAAGTGGCACACAGAACTCTGCAGCAGGTGTGCAACCTACTTTCTCACCTTCCTTGGAGGGGACCTCAATGGCTACAGAAAGGAGGCAGTCGTGCTTTTGTGCAAAATACTCATCTAAATAAAAGTGCCCCTCTCCGCAAAGTTATCACTCTGCCTCCATAGAGGGGTGGTCCCTCCATTGGCCCCAGCCTCCAGGACGTCCTGCGCCTCTATTTCCTAGTTTCAGAGTCTTACGAAGTAGATATAGTCGGGTGTCCCGCACGGAAATCTTTTCGACCTCTAGGGTCTCAATGCCTACCACCGTTCTAGTCCGGTCAAGGACGGGACGGGCCTTCCCTCTAACATCCACCTTCTACAACTAAGGTCAGGGAGTGGCTATTTACACCCGTTTGTGAATTATTAACTATCTGTACATTTTTCTTGGAAAACCATATCTGCCTCTCCATCTACTGGCGGGAACACTAGAAAATCAATGGGAGGGTCACTAATGGGCACTTTGGGCAACTTTCTTGTAAGAGTGTCCACAGCTTTAGCCCGGGATATTTAACTAACAGGAAAAAAAGACTATCCCTGGACATTGCCTTTGATAAAAGATCTTCAATGGGCGGTTTAGCTGAAGCACGGTCTCCAGAACTACTACAAACTAACACCCATGACCCGATATTATCTCTGGGGGAGGGAGAGATGAGCCGGTCATCAGAGTCTGCTGAGCCCTTGATATATCAGCCAGTCTTTCCCACCACTTTGACGGACAAGAGACTGGTCAAAAATTCCGGCACCATGACAGGGGCTATGCGCTCGCCTAATATTAAGACCCGGTCAGCTAGTAATGCCAAGGCGGGGTTGTCCCAACAATCACAAGGTCTGACAACTAAACGGAAACGCACTGGTGCACAAGCACAGACAAATGGGAAGAAGTCAAAAACTGGGAAAGCAACTTTGCCTAATAACTCCTTGATCCAAAGCCCTCCTCATAACTCTGTAAGAACACAACTAGTCAACGAGGGAGATATCCTTCAACCATGTGACGGAGATAAAGTACTGAGCGAGATGGGACCATCATTTTGGGCAGGAGCTGGAACGCCTCCTTAAGAAGGTCTGCATCCCACTATGTGATAGACTGGACTCAATTGTAACTAGACTCGTGTGCCTTGAACTGTCATTTGCCTCATCACAGGCTAGGGAGGGAAAGCGAGCCACTGGGCCAATTAGCAAGCAAACAGGTGAGCCAGGGCCAATTGCAATCGCAGTAGATACTGATTCTAATGTATTGCATAAAGGGAGTGACAGTGGTAACCTGAGAGGTCCCCATGCACATTGCCCTGTGCCTGCCCCCATTAACCTGATAACGGCAGAACGACCCCTAGAAAAGGAAAGGACACAGCAAAGAGAGACCAGTAGGTCTGTAACTCACCAGCAAGTTTTGCACAAAAACCCCTCTGCCCAAAGTGTAGCTAGTCTACCAACTATAGAACTCCCTCCAGAGTCATCCCCTTATGGTTCTGGCGGGGGTTCCTCCACTAAGCCAGGGCATGGGGGAAACGTACATGGAGTTAAAGAACAAGAGTATTTTCTGGCTCAACAACAATCGTCCTTTGCCATCCCATGTATGTGCAGAAATCCTCTTTGCCAGAAGAGTGGGTTGGGTGGGGAAAAAGCCCAAGTCTGTCATGGTGGACTGCATAGTTATCAACTTTAGGAACAGGAGGGCTGTCGAATATATTTGTGACTGGCCCCAAAGGGATTCATCATCTGCAATCAAATCACTACCCCTGTCTTATTTTTATGTGACAGCACATTCTTGGTGTGGGGAAAAACTCCCAAATGGGGGGCTAAAGAAATGGTGCGTACCAGGGAACATAATGCTATCTAATAGGTTCGATGGGCTATCTGGCTTGGAAGATTGCGCTTGACAGCAAGCATACGATTGCGATCTGAGGGCTAGTAAAATAGTTCATAATGAGGGTGACGAAGTTAAGAGCATAGATATATCAGTAAGAACAGACATAAATATTGAGTCTCAAGTACAAACATGCAGAATGATGAGCTGGAATATAGCTGGATTGAGAAGTAAATGTAGGGATATGATCTGGCTGGGGGAGATAAAGTCATATGACATAATGGCATTCCAAGAAACCTGGGACATACAAAATAATTTTAATATAGACAGGTATTCACACTTTTGCATTCCTGCTAAACAGGGCCTGGCAGGCAGAGCTAAGGGCGGTGTAGCATTATTTTTTCCCTGAAATTGAACGGCTCACTAAAACAACTTGACGCGGGGTGTCATAATTGCCTGATAGTGAAGTTATCACTGTCACAAACTTGTTATTTCTTAATTTTTATAATTCATTTGAGAGCGATGTTTTAAATAAATTTTTAACCTGCTTAGAGGACTTTTTAGTATCATATAGAGCTAAATATCTGAGCTCCGAGGTCATTCTCATGGGTGATTTTAACATTCACCCATGTGGTCAAGCGTGTTTTTGATAATTTTGAAGGACCAAAATGTTCAGTTCACACGCATTTTGAACACACCAAGCAAGGGGAGGCCCTGGAGAATCTTTTGGCCACCACGAATCTCTTCGAATCTGGGTGTGCCCTGTGAGGCCCAAGGGCTCCTACTTTTAAAGGAGAGGATTCGGGTACAGTTATAGATTACATATTCATGTCAGTTCAAGTTTTGACCAGAGTTCTAATATATAAGGTGGGACCTCTGCTTTCAGCATCATAACCCCGTGATACTAGAGGTGGCCCTGGGGGCCCTCCTAAGTTTTAAAGAAACAAAGATTGTGGGTGTGAAGTGTGAGGTGATACCAAAAGACCAGGGCAGGAGACTAAAATGGACAAAAGTTGTCCCAGAAACCTTTATGGTGGAAGTCCTGTCTAAAGTAGAACGTGAGGTTGCTATTTGTATGGATACTGCTGCGCCATGTACAATGATAGTGGGGGCTTTTGATGCTATCTGTAATCAAATTAACATCAATCTGACGACTAAAAGTCGCCCTATAATTAATAAAGAAAAAAGATGGTTTGACAGCTCCTATTCTAGGGCACACTCAGCTCTGCTTAAAGCCCTGAAAGTGTGCCCTAGAAATAGGGAGCAGATTACAAAATTAAGGAAGACCTATAAACAGGCCATTAGGGACAGGCAAATCCAGTTCAAAGAAGATGCCTGGGATAAACTTCTGTCCCCGGAGGTTCTGAGGAATAGTGGGAAATTTTGGTTGACTATTAATGAGTCCTTTTTCTCTGGTGAGGAGAATTCCCCACTTGATTGTAATATCCCTGATGACCGGTGGATAGCTCACTTTGAGAACATTTATGGGCTTAAGATGGTACAGAGATCGCAAGAGGCGATTTTGAACTTAGAATTAGCCCCCGCAGAGGTGTTTCAAGAGACAGAAGTGGAAAGAGCAATTGAGGAGACTAGGAAGAATAAGGCACCGGGCCCGGATGAGGTCCCAGCAGACCTTTTTAAAAGTTTCCCTAAATTCTGGGCCAGGATATTGACAAATGTTTTTAATGCCTCAGACGCAAATTTATCCCCGGCATCCTGGTCTAAATCAATTATTAATCCGGTTTTTATAAAGGGACAAAGAGGAGATCCATCATGTTACAGGCCTATCTCCCTGATAGACTCCGCTGTGAAAATCTTAGGAAGAGTAATCCTGGTGAAAATGACAGAGTGGTTAGAGGGGAGAGGGGTCTTGTCTAACACCCAGTACGGTTTTAGATCTAAAAGAAGTACATTAAATCAATGTCTTAATTTGCAGCTTCTTATTAGCAAATACACTATAGCTATAAGGAATCCCTCTATATGGGGTTTATGGATCTCTCAACAACTTTCAACCTGGTACACAGGACGAAGCTGTGGCAAATTTTACTGAATATAGGCATTGACCCTGCTTTAGTTAAATTTTTAGCCAACCTTCACTGCGGCCTATTAGCCACTGTTAGAGTCACCCAGGAAGGGAGATGCACTAGCACCCTTCCTTTTTACGCTCTACATAATGCATTAGAACCCGCCCTGAAGGGAGCAACACTAGACGTCCCGCGTGTTGGAGAAAGTGTTATCCCAGTTCTTCTTATTATTATTAATAAATTTATAAAGCGCCTGGTTACACTAACTAGTGTGTCCCCGCGCTATGACTAGCCCCTATTGACTTGTTCCGCCAAGATCTTTAACGGCATATTAGATGTCCTTTGGGAACAGAAAGGTTTTTAACTCTTTGCAGAAGGCCTGGTCTGATGTTTCCAGGCGTAGCTTCTGTGGTAGTTGATTCCATTGCTGAGCAGCCAGGACTCTGAAGGAGTGTCCACCCATTCTCACTCTGCAAAACTTGGGAACAGCTACTCGTCCAGTCCCGCACGATCTTAACGGACGGGTAGGGTGATAGGGGCTTAACAGATTACGGAGATAGGTGGGTCCTTTCCCCTGTAGGATGCGATGTCCTACACATAGGGCTTTGAATTTCACTCGTTCCCTAATAGGTAGCCAGTGCAGGGATTTGAGTGCTCTCTTAGAAGAGGCCCTCCTGGGCAGCAGGAGAACCAGCCGGGCCGCCGCATTCTGTACCCGCTGTAGCCTATGAATGCATTTTGCACTGGCCCCCAAATACAAGACGTTTCCATAGTCCAATCTGGATGAAATAAGAGCGTGCACCATGGTTTTTCTCGCAGGAAGGGGGAGTATATCCAACGTCTTCCTCAAAACTCTCAGGATGCCAAAGCAAGTCCCGGCCAACTGTTTCGTTTGTTGCTCGAAAGATATTTTATTGTCGAGCCATACCTCCAGATTTCTCACTGGGTTACTGGGGGACGGTAGGGGACCCAGCTCAGAGGGCCACCATGCCGAGGTCCATACTGATGGCGTCTTTCTCACAATCAGAACCTCCGTCTTATTGCCATTGAGCTTGAGGCAATTACTTGCCATCCATGCGGCAAGCTGCTGCATACACAAGGTGAAATTCGTGGCAGCCAGCTCCTTTGATTGTGTCAACGTTATGACCAGTTGAGTGTCGTCTGCTTAGGTCACACCCCTTACTCCAAAAGAGTCCGTTATTTTTGCCACAGGGGCCACATACAGTTTAAAAAGAGTCGGGCTCAAAATAGACCCTTGCAGCACTCCCTGTTTTAAACGAATGCTTTTAGAGCGAAATGACCCCTGTGCTACTTGGAAGCTTCGATCAGACAGGAAGGATTTCATCCAATCCCATGCCTTACCTACCACTCCTCCCCTCTTCAGACACTTTAGCAGTGTGTGGTGGGCTACAGTGTCGAATGCGGCACTGAGATCGAGCAAGATCAGTGCCGCCGTTTGACCCTCGTCAGCATATTTCCTTAAAATCTCAGTTGATACCAGAAGTGCTGACTCTGTCGAGTGGAGGACGCGGAAACCCGATTGTGTGGGGTGGAGTAGTCCATTTGTCTCAATATGAGCAGACAACTGGTTATTCACTACCTTTTCCGCAATTTTGGCAAAGTACGGCAGGAGTGAGATAGGTCGTAAGTTCTCAAGATGTTCAAAGCTCAGGTTGGGCTTTTTCCTCAAAGGAAGGACTACCGCCTCTTTCCATGATTTTGGCACCTGCCCTGAAACAAAGGAGAGCTGCAGTAAGTCTCTGATAGAGGGCTCAAGAGTGTCCAAACTGTCTCTCAGTACCTTAGGCATGGCTGGGTCCTTTGGGGAGCCTGATTTAATGTTCTTAGCAATACCACACAGGACTTCCCTAGAAGGAACCTCAAACCTTTCTAGACATTCTCCCTTAGGGTTAGTAACGGTAGTCTCATTAGGACAATCCTCCCTAGCTATCACCGGGAAAGAAGTGTAGATTTTTTCTACCTTATGAGCAAAAAACTCTGCCATCTTATTGCAGGACTCCTCTGACCCGCTCATAGGGGCCGCCGCACCTGAGAGGTCAGATATCTCTTTATAGACTAAGAACAGTTCCTTCATTGAGTTATCTGCTTCCTCAATCCTGTTACAATAATACACTTTCCGGGATTTCTTAATAAGGGCATGATAGTCCTTGAGTCCCGCCTTATATTCACTTTTCCTGTCCTCGGTATAGCTTTTCCTCCAATGCCTCTCTAGCCGCTTGCATTCAGATTTCTTACCACGCAGTTCAGCATTGAACCAAGGGGCAGATTTCGTTTGTCTCATAGGTGCACTCTGCATCCAGGACGCCGTGCAGTCTAATGCCTCTGAGATTCGCCTGTCTATTGCCTCGCAGACAGAATCTATTTCTGTTTCCGTCTCTCCCAGGGGTCTCTCTTGGGGGAAGGCCTAGTTAAAAGTTACCGAAGAGAAATTTGCACAGTTCCTCCGTCTGGCTTTAGTTTCTATCTTACCTGGTGTAACTGACTCTGGTACGCGGATGACGCTGTTTTATTGGCTCGCACTGGTGTTAGATTAAATAAATTGCTGGATATGTTCAGCAAATTTATGGAGTCATTAGATCTGAAAATAAATGCTAAAAAATCCCATGTAATGATAGTGGGGGAACAAAGCAGAAAGAAAAAAATGAAAACCTTTTTCTGTGGTAGAGATGAGGTTACAAGGGTCCACATGTTTACCTATCTAGTGCTCCTATTTGATGATAAAGGGTCCTGGGGTCCACAACTGAAACACAAAAGAAGTGTATTTGCTAGATCAACCTCCGCCCTCATGGGCTTTACAAAACAACTAGGGGCCAGACCCATGGAAGCTATCTTGAAGGTGTACAAGGCCAAGTGTCTAGCAATAGCAACGTATGGCTCAGAGATCTGGGGGTATAGCTCACAAGATCATCATATTCAAGTGGAAGAAAATACATTCCTAAGAATTTTATTATCTGTACCACAGTCTACCCCTACTTTTTCGATCCACGCGGAGATGGGACTGGGTTATGTCTCTGACACACTGAAAATACCCCCGCTGACATGTTGGCTAAAGACCTGGCTTAACCAGGAGATCTCACTGAACCATATGATCCTAAAAGATTGTCTAGCTCTAAATGATGCTGGTAAAATTCCGTGGCTGGCATATATTGAAACTACATTTAAAAAACTTGAACGACCTGGGCTTTTTCTGGCCCCTGAAACTGTAAAGAAAGAAGACGTAGATCTGATTAAAACCGCCATGGTAAACCTTCTTACAACTGAAAGGGAGGAACTAGAGTTGAGAAAACCTATGGTAAGAGTGAACTTTGGTTTAGTGAGCTCACCAGCCTTATCTGAAGTTAGTAACACGCCCTTTCTATCAGTATTTGCTAACAAGATTTCGATTTAATATAATTCACCTCACCCTCGGAGATTTCCCTAAATGGGGAACACCAGATAACGCCGACCCCTGTAAGTGCGACAATTTCTCCATACAAGATACTCTACATGTTGTTATGTTTTGCGAGTATTACTCAGGCATCAGGAAAAAGTACTTGTTACCTGTGTTAAGGGAAGCAGGGTTTGTGCAGGTTAGACCTGCACTTCTTTATTTGCAATTATGACCTGCACTTCTTTATTTGCAATTATTGAGTAGTGCACGGATTACATTTCATGTCGCAAATTTTCTAATTTTTTTACAGCTGCATTTTTATCCCTTTATTGTAGTAAATTCGAGGCTCAAAACAGGTGGTCAGCGCCACTACACTAGTCTCGTTCCTTTCCAATTTTGAGAGTGCCTTTCGACTTGGCGACACCTTCTGATGATAGCAGGCCTTGCGGGGGCCCCCACCTTTTCTCTCAAGGGAGAATATAGAGGCAAGTACTCCTGTCGTTTATTAAAAAACTTTAGTGACCGCCCATGTTCAAGCTGGGATTCTAAACCCCACATCCTTCTGATTACAGATAGATACTCTGTTGTTTCAGCGTCTTCACTATACACAGGGACATTATCCTCCAATACACTCTCTCGCAGTTCTAATCAAGGTGAGGAACAAGCATAGTACATTGCAATCAGAGTTATGCATTAGTTCTTCGTTTGTAAGTTCCACATTAATTAACAGCTCAGCTCCAAGCCTGGCAGAGCCACTACCCTCTCCCAAAAGGCACCCTTCCCCACGCCATGCCTGAACCTCTAACTCGTAGTTCATAGCTCCAAACTGTGGTAAAACCGTTCACTGGCTCCTGTCACTTGGCAGTATCCTGCATGTTATCAATTGCTGTATGAGATAACTTTCATTTGGCCTTACTTTTGCCATTTACATTATGTTTCTCTTCTTTCTTTCATTTGGTTGCACAGAAACTCTAACGGCCCTGAAGAGAATCCCCCACGATTCAAGTGGGATTCAAAACGCGTAGGCCACCCTCCCTTGGTCTACTGACGCCTCTGGGGATCAAATTGGTTGAACCCATTGCTTAATCCTGTACATTACCATATTTACTCCAATGAACTTTATTTGACTATGTAAAGCTTCAGGAATGTACCTAGAAAAACATTTAGTACAAATATTTTTTTTAATTTGTAGACCTTGGTATTTGCTGTTCGTTGTTTTTTCCAATCCTTTTTCCCTGAGTATGTATGACATGAGACTGTTGTTTGTGATATGCCTGCACCTTGAATGAATGTCAGAACTGTTATTTTCAGTGTCCATTGTAAATATATCCTGTTTTCCCTTTTTTGTACTATGAATTAAAATGTGGAGTTAAATGTTGCAAATAATATGAATAAAATACTATCAAATAGTAATTCCCGCTCCTGATTTATCATTCGGTTCCTGGGACTAATTTGTTTTTTTTGAATCACACATATCAGTATTGGCACTCTTGTTTTGTTGGCAAATTTTCTAGTGGCAGCAGAGCGGATCAATAATATTAAGAAAAGAGTAGGTTATACGGGGGCTGTAGTTTGTTTATGAATATATGTGTGGTTCATTTTAAGCTGATTATATATAGTTAAGCTACTTTTGTACACAGTATTAAGAAGGATCTATAAGGACATTTTAATGTACATATATGTGTGGAATTTTTTTTGTGTAATAACCGTTATGTAACGTATGCTGGATTTACACGAATGTGTAATAATTGTACCTGTGTCTTTTTATGATCTTAAGTTATCGAATAAAAGAATCTGACTGACTGCCTACCACCAGGGGCCTCCTGAGAAGTAGGCCCGGAATGATATGGCCATGGGGAGGGGATGGATTGGTCAAAAGTGTCTTTGTTCCATCAACCAATCCCAGGTCTCCTCTAGGATGTCAAATAAATATGACTTGCCATTGTGAACCACTTGGAGGCATGCCGGGAGTAAGAGCATATATTTCAGTCCCACAGCTTTCATCTTTTCTTTTATCTGCTCATCTGATTTCTGTTGGGCTTCAACTCAATGGGTGTAGTCATCACCCAGCTAGCCTGGCACAGACGCTGCCCCTTTGCCCTTGCACCTCTTAAGATAGAGTCCCAGACACAGTAATTAAGGACCTTGGCAATCATGGACTGGGGAGGGGGGTTTCTGGGCCTTCGATGGTGAGGCAGGCTGAGAGAGAATTGTTGTTCCATGATTTCACCCATAAGGTTGCCCCTGTGTGCCCTATTTTCGGCGTCTTCAACTTTGTGTCCTGGAAATCAAGGACAAGTGGGTCACCAACATTTTAAGATTGTGGACCACTTACTCCACCTCGGAAATGCACACCTTTGCCTCAGTAAATCTGGCTGCAATGCTGCCGATGTGTTGATGCTGCAAAGCCACATCCACCCGCATTTCACAAATCTTAGCTTCAAGGGCATTGTGAGAGCCCTTGCAATATCACAGTAGTGTCCCAGCTCTCTTGCAAGCAATTGCCTTGGGGGGTCTCCCACACCAACACCCTTAAGCCCTCCAGCCGGTGCTGTGAAGTTATCAATTTTGGTTTTGGCCGGGGTTGTTGAGGGCTTGGAATTTCACATCTAGGTGCCTGGGGCTGCCGCAATGTGGTGGTAGAGGGACCAGTTTGTAGGCAGCACAGCTCCCGGGCAGCCTGCTCCATTGTACTACAACTGCCGGCGGCACAAGCAGGCGCAGGTCTCAAACCAGGGGGCCCTGGGGGGGAAAGATTTCCCTCACTGGAATGGTCAATGGTGGCCGATGTCCCTCCTGTCTCAAGAACCTGCTCGCTGAATGTCACTGACTCTGGATTCACCCGAGCGCCAGGCCCCAAGAGAACTCGACATTTCCTCAAGGCGTGGCCAGTCTGCCAGTTACGGGCCCCCCCTTGACACTCAAATCCACAGTTCGGCAGCTCACTGGTGTTGTCAAAGCTGGTGGCCAAGCAAGGAAGTTGGAGAAATGGGGGCTACAATCCAGGCCTCTCACTTTCTCTCAGACTCGCTGTCCCCCCTCATGGCACTATGTTTAAGGGATTGCTCGGCGGATGAGCCTGCCCCCTTTGCAGGCCTTGCCAGGCACTGCCCTCACTGTACAAAAGTCTGGTCTCTCAGTCACAGCAGACGGGGGAGCCCCCATCCCAGGGCCCATGATTGTAGGTGAACCCCCAAGTTGGGACACAATGGCGAGGCTTAGGCAGCTAGGAGCCCACGCAGGGCAAAAATCACTGTCCACCTCGGCGTGGTATCCCCGGCACAAGCACCACGCCCAACCAATCCTCCCAAAGGGGTAATCTTCCTGATGACGAGGAGGGATGAGGGAGGAAGAAGGGGATACTCCCACAGTCCAGCTGTAGCCTGCGAATGACGGCAGAAGCGTTTTCACCAATAACGTAGCCGGGATTCAGTCAGAGGCTGGTTAGCTCCCTTAGCCTATTGTGAATCTCTGCATTGCACTACCGCAGGAACAGCTCATTGAACAGGGCTGGCACCTCCTGTCTCCATCAGACTCCATCTCAGCCGAGTGGCGGGAGCTCGAGGAAGTCACCCCTGCATGCCAGTACCTCCAAATTCCTGATCGTGCCAAGAGTT
This sequence comes from Lissotriton helveticus, assembly GCF_964261635.1. Classification (NCBI taxonomy): domain Eukaryota; kingdom Metazoa; phylum Chordata; class Amphibia; order Caudata; family Salamandridae; genus Lissotriton; species Lissotriton helveticus. The sequence continues at coordinate 173,254 of NW_027611978.1, forward strand.
GAGCGGGAGCTCACATATAAGTGACCACCATCGTGGGCACCCCTTTGAATCTTTATGTTGGTGTTCTGCTGCTTATGAAGTAGGCCCTGCTCCTTTTCATCTTCCTTCATGCAAGAGGTCTGCCACTTTGTAATGTAATGTAATGTAAATTTCTATAGCGCACTATCACCCTACAGGTATCTTGGCGCGGAGAGAATATCTTGTTGTTATAAGCGTGCTTGATCAGTCACCCTAAAAAAGAATACAGGAACTTGGTTAAGGAGAAAGGAAAAAAATTGAAGAAATCAGAGGATGGATCAGTAACACTGCGTCTGGGTATTATTTCACCCTCAGGAATAACCACACCTTCAGTTTCTTCCTAAATTGCATTACATTCTCACTCTGCCGGATGTTGGATGGGAGCTCATTCCACAGTCGTGAGGCCACTGAGCTAAAAGCTCTCCCTCTTGCTCTTTTAAATTTTGGGATGTTGACCAGATTTGCTGTTGACGAGCGGAGGTTTCTTGTAGGAATATACTACATACATTTTCCCTGCAGTGGTCTAGGGCCCAGACCATGTGCTACCTTAAAGACAACACAGAGAGATTTAAAGTATATCCTCTGCTGAATCGGCAGCCAATGAAGATCTCTTAGAGCTATGGATGCAGAAGATCTGCGCTGCCCATTTAAGGCCAGCTTTGCTATTATTTGGATTCTTTGCAACTTCATTATCATGGAGTTCAGGGCTCCAAGACACAAGGAGTTGCAATAGTCCAACCTGCTCAAAATAACACTCCTCACCACTTGTATTCTGGTAGAGACTAGTAATAGCGGGAGAATCTTTCGTAGAGGTCTAATCAAGGGAAAACAAGTGCGTTTTGTTTACTTCTGAGTCCAATTGGAGATTGTTATCCATCAGCACCCGCAGATTGCGTACTGTTTTAGTTGGAGTTAATATGCTTTCCGTAGTGGTAAGCCGGAAATCAGCAGGAAGGTGCCGGGCTATTTTGCTCGTAGTGCAAAAAACAACTTCTGTTTTGTGTCCGTGGAGAAAGTTGTTTCTACGCCAGGTTGTAGTGCTTTCCATGCACTGGTGAAATGTATCCATGGAAATTGTTTTATCTCTTTCCAGTGAGAATATAAGCTGTATATCATCAGCATAGTTGACCAATTCCACTCCAAAGGATTTAATGAAGGGGATAAGTGGACGCTGGTAGATGTTGAAAAAGATCGGACTAATAGCGGAGCCCTGCGGGACCCCATGAAGGACAGCTGATGTAAAAGGTTGAATGCTCACTGCCTGTGTCCTGTCCAATAGATAGGACTGAAGCCATTTTAATGCTTGGCCTATAACTCCAATATTTCCAAGTCTTTCTAGCAAGATGCTATGGTTCACCGTATCAAATGCTGCTGACACGTCTAGCAGCACCAATACGACCAATAGTCCATTGTCAGCTCGCATTCTCATGTCATCGAACATGGTCAATAGGGCTGTTTCTGTACCGTGCTTAGGATGGAATCCAAATTGCAGTTCATCCAGTAAATAATTGGCCTCTAGGTAGTCCGCCTAAAAAAATTTCCATACCCTCTGAGGGAGGGGATGCAGTGGTGACACTGAGACGGTCAACACTGCATTATTAAACGTCTCCACCAAAGGCAATTGGAAACACTCCAGAGTAGGCTGGTGGTTACTATCTAGGCTCTTGTTCTGTGTCTCCAGCACAGTTGGCCATAGTAAATCATTCTCCGCCTTCATAGGTGCATTATTATAACGTCGACTCCAGTCTGATTCTTTGAATTAAGGCCGTCGATAATTTTATTAATCTTTTCATTAAAATAAGTTGCCAAGGGAGGAGCTTGACGCACGTCCAAGATGGCCGAGTGAGCTCGGGGCTCCCGGGACCCCCGTATCCGCCGGAGTTATCCTGCAATATATCCTGACATTCCGACACAGATTCGGTCGATTGAGTGGTAGAGGCATCGAGCGAGACCTTCCGTGACCAAATCGGTTGGAGGAAAGAGAAGTTGGGGTAACTGCGAGGTTGGGGCCTATGCCGGAGAGGAGCCGGGGTCTCGGATGGGTGGCGACCCGGCTCCGAGTTGAACAACATCGGCTTGGCTGAACGAAAGTGCCCGGCCTGCACCCCCCTTTTGACCTTCCGGTAGCGGAGTTTAACTGGCTAAGGCCCTGTTTCCACGGAGGACCCGTCACCCCCCCTTGGGCGATCTGTCACCCCCTGTTGGACTGGAACTGATACACAATCGCGTCGTTGTTGGGGAGAGATCCGGTGACGGATTCTTTTCGATTGAGCCGAACTAAGGACGTGCCCTTTTGGGTTTGGTGTGGTTCTGGAGATGGCATCTAAACCAGAGACGGAGAAGCCCCTAATAAAAATCATCCAGTCCAATAATGGACAGATACACGGTCACGAAAGGCTCGCCTGGAGCGTCTGGACGATCGCAGGATGGCGTAGGGGCGGACTCGAATCCGACATCGGAACCCACATTACACGATGTGATGGCGGCCATCGAGGGGGTACGCACTTCTCTTGGTCAACAGATCCAATCTTTGGACCATAAGTTGGACACTGTCACTATTGAGGTCAACCTACTTTGGGCGGATCTCACCAAAACTAACGAAAAGGTGAAGTCCATCAACATAAAGACCTCGAGCTTGACGGACGATGTGGGTGAACTCCAGAGAGAGGTGCGCGACTTGAGAATGGCTGGAGAGGCGCAGGCCCGGCAGCTGGATGAGTACGAGGGGAGAGCCAGACGCAATAACGTTCGCCTGACCGGTGTCCCGGAAAATGCTGAGGGTCAAGCCCCCGACTTATTTGTTGAGGACCTTATTATTAAACATCTGCAGCCTGAAGGCCTGAGCTCCTTCTTTACGGTTGAAAGAGCGCATAGGGTGCCAGGAGGGAAACCACGCACGGGAGCAGCCCCTCGGCCTATGATCATACAGCTTCTTAATTTTCGGGACAGAGACGTCATCCTTCAGGCCTCTAGATCCCAGGGCCCTCTGAAATTCGAGAATTCATCACTGAACTTTTATCCCGACTACACAAAAAAGGTTCAGAAACAGAGGCAGAGCTTCCAGGGAGTGAAACAAAGATTGCGAGCCATGGGATATAAATACTCCTTGATGTTCCCGGCGAAGCTCCGAGTGGAGGCTCATGGAAAGACATGATTTTTTGTAAACCCGGAGGCGGCGTCAGATTGGGTCGATGGACTTCCATCTCAGACTGATTCCCGAGATCGAGGTGAAAGAGACACGGAGGAGCCGGAAGACCAGTGACATTTGTTGAACTATTGTACTATGAGGGGGGGGGGATTGCAAGACTATTTGTTATTCTGTTTGACTTTGGTACCAGTGTCAGATATGGCAGAGTGGTGGGGGTCCGGGGTGCTGGTCTCCTCCTCGGATGTATATTTAGATAGGGGTTTGTTTGTGTGAAGGGCGACAGGCACACTGTGAGTTGGGGTTTGGCGAATGCCGAGTGCAGGGGTGCAGGGTGGGGGCTGGGGGTTTGGGTGTGGTGGTGAGAGTGAGCTTTTTTCCTTTTATTTTTTATTTTTTGATCTCAGGTATGGCCACGCAACCGTATTTCATATTGAGTGGGTGTGGAGGCACATAGTTCACAGGTGTCTGGGATGAGGGTGTTGAGTTGGAATGTCAATGGTTTGGGGGATAAGATCAAAAGGGGGAGGGTGAATCAGTTTGTTCGAAGACAAGGTCCAGATGTAGTGCTGCTCCAGGAGACACATCTAGTTGGGAATACATGTTAAGCTCTCCATAGGGGGGTTATAAGCTGGTAGTGCATGCCGGGTTCACGTCGGGGTCGAGAGGTGTGGGAATTTTGGTTAGGAACTCCTTTCCATTGTCAGTGTGAGGAAAATTGAATTTTGCCCTCCTATGTGTCCCCTACGTGTTCCCCATCATGTAGTATATATACATGATCTCCATGCATTTTCCCTCCATGGCCGAAAATAAAGACGCATTTGCAGTTGCGTCCAACGTTAATATGTCAGTTATCCAGTCCTCCGTGAAAGCAACATGAATTAGGCTTTTAGGCCTATGTTGCCAACGTCTTTACATGGTGCACGTTAAATCATCGAGATGCACCCGTTTCTAAGGCTCCACAGGGCCCGGACACAAGATCCAGGCCTCAAGCCTCCTGAAACACTCCGAGAGATGCAGCCCCGCCCGCATCCCTGACCCTTCACTTACTTCCTGCCAAGCAACGCGGTGCCCGGCTCGGCCTGGCCTGCCTGCCAAGAATATATTATGCCTACAGTTATCTGTTCAGCTCCCCGGAGTCACATTCCTAGCTAACGAACAGGATAAACATATCCGTCTATAGTCCAGTCCTTCTGTCTCCATGCAAGTGATTTACTGCATTAGTATCCATAGAAGATCCATAGCACACGCAATACATAAAGAAATATATGCATACACTAGCTTTTAGTGACAAGCAGCCTTTGCCCTGATGACTTTTAGAATCAAGCAACATGTACTCCAAACACAAGATATCAGATACACTATAGGTACAGGTCGTTCTGACATCCCAGACTTCAGTCTCCTCTACTAGTGCTAGAAGTCAGCGCCCCCCAGCCCTCCCCAGTTACACGTCATGACTCGTTTTGCGCACACCAGTAGGTTAAAGGTTCCAGCTGCTCATGAAACCCCCTCCATATGTCCACCCACTTATGACACTTCTGTGACGACTTCTGTGACGTCTACATCACACACCTCCGTGCACGCCCTGTGCACGCCTTCTTTTACGCCCATATGTTCTTATCTTTCCTTTCTCCACTTGTTACGCCTACTGTATTCAATGCAACTGTACAGTTCTACTATATATATTGTATGATGTTAATGAAATGTTGAATGTCCCTTCCTGAACCTTAGTAGGTGATGGAACCCGATGTCCATTGGCTCGAGCCACTTAATTAAAGCCCGTATGACTCAGATACCACGGACTCTGCCTCTCATTTATTGAGCTATCCTTTTTCATTTAATGCATAGAAAAATAGTACCGGTAATTTATTTATTTACCACATAATGGCGCCCGAATAGGGACGTCCCCTTCCCCACGCGCCGGCGATGTAACGCAGGCCCCCTGACCCCTTCTACAGCCGTGACGGACCCCTACTGTGCACCTGCAGGTTTTCCTGCTAAACTCCCTCAGGCCCACGGAGGAGACGGAGACTGCGGTCCAGCATCCAGACGAGGCGGTGAGGAAGGCGGAGAGTCCCGACCAGAGCCCAAGCCGAGAGAGCAAGGTCCGAGGTATCCGGAGGCCCACCTGTTTCCGAAGCCCGAAGCGCATGCGTAGTGCGTAGCAGTAAGCAGACGTCGTAGCAGTCCAGTCCAGTCCAGTCGAGTTTCCGAGGCCTTCAGTTTTGCTTCCCGGTGAGTACCATTGCTGGGAACGCATCTAGACGGGTTCATTAATTTGTGCCCGGTCCAGACGGGTCTGGGTACACAGATCCGGTCCGACGTGTTCACCTAGGTGGATATGGTATGACGTGTCTCTTTATGAGACCGGTATGTTCTGCACTGTTTTAGCAGTGCATCCAGTAATTCTGTTTTCTAGTATAGTCTCTCGAGATTTCCAGTATTATGTTTTCAATGTACTAGGTAGTATCTGTTAGAACTGTTTTTAATGTGTCCGATGTCGTGGTATGAATGATATGTTTGCTATTTCATTACTGTGTTCATTGTGTTTAAGTTCAAGTACGTTCAAATATGCCTCTGTTTTCAAAGTTACGTCAGATAGGAACCAGAAAAGGGATACTCGAAGAATCAGTTCCCGTCCCACCTAGGGACAGTCCCGGACATTTCATGTATCATAAACATGGCTTAGATGCCATACTGTACTTTGACTTATGGGTAGACTATACCAAAAATCTGGAAGAGAAATATAGATGGCCTGTTTCAGGAACCTGGGATGCTGAGTGCATCATGAGAGTAGAGGAAGCATTATGGAAAAAAAAAGCCAGACAATCCCAGAAGGATGCCATAGAATTGTGGCGCAAAGAATCGCATAAAAGAACAGAAAAAGAAATCAGAAAAGCAGAACTAAGTAGGGAATCATCAGAAAAAGCCCAAGAAAAGGAACTACTAGAAGAAGGTGAACGAGTTACAGCAGAACAGTTAGACAGACAAAGAAATGCCCTTATTAAAGGCATGTATCCCCTTCTCGCCGAGGGCCTGCCTAAGGCGACCCCGGAAATACCCTGTAATTTACCGCCACCATTAGTCCCGACTAAGCTACGTCATAAACCGACCGTAGCTGAAATTTTCCTTTCTTCCTATTTAGACGACACTGTCCCAGAATATACAAATCCGCTTCCTCCTCCGCCTGCTCAACCTCAAAACCCTGTTAATAACGCAATTACTGTTCCTCCAGCCACTGGTCCCGGGAATCCTTTTAATCCGCCAGTAACCCAGGACCAGCCCACATTACGTATGCCTACTTTACCAGTCACATTACCAGCGATGGCACATCCAGTATTAGTTGATGATTCTAGTTCAGGAGGAGCAGGGGGAGGTATCCCTATCACCCCGCCTCAAGTAAAACGAATGACGCTAGGAGATGCAGCATTACAACGTACGCCAAAAGTGGCTACATACGCAGCCCTCAAACAATACCTTACTGATTGTAGATATGATCCAGTGCCAGGCGAAGAACAGATGATATTATATTCAATACGTCTACGACGAGTTGCAAGCTATTTGACTATCATACCGGAAATGAGGGAACATTTAGACAGAATATATCATTTCATCAGAACAGGGGAAAGACCAGAAAGTATTCACGAGGCTATGGCACACAGGAAAGTCGAGACTCAAAATATGATCTTGCAGTTTTTGATAAATTGTTTAATAAGAGAACAAGATCAGCCTGGTAAAAACAAAGACGAGATGAAAGCTCTGATAAAATGGAGTGACAACATAGCAGAAGGAAAACACAGTAAACAAGGTTGTATAGAATCCATGTATAGAAAGATTCGTAAAGAGATTCTAGGCATACACGAAAGGGAGAAAGCAACGAGAGAAACCGAGAAAGAAAATGAGACCTCAGACGAAGATGTAGACACAGAGAACCCAGATAGAATAGCGTACGTAGGAAGGGCGAGACCTTTTGACAGACCCACACGCCTAGAATGTAAGAAAACTTTTCTTCCTCCCGTACCAGAACAGTGTTCTCTTGAGCATTTATTCCAAGCTACCGATAGAGTTTTGAAACAACGAATAGGTTACAGTGAGCTTAGTACCATGCATGAACAGGAACTAGCCCGATCAGCAGTTCAATGGACTAGTAATTCTAGCACATTTAAAGACGAAGTAGTGGCCCAAACGTTTCTGAATCTTTCTCCAGACGAACAGCGACTGGTGGGTATGTACATGATCCAACACCTCATTATACTGTATGAAAGTCAGCATTCTGATCCAGGTCCCCTATATAATGTAATGGACGAGTTACTCCTAAACAGATGGAAAGGCCTAGGAACCGATTTGATTAATGTCATTCTAGAACAACGCCACAAATACAGAACGTTCCTGACTCCACATTTCGTTCCCGTTCCACCCCCAGTAAGGAAGACATTTTACATAGACAGACAGAATCCCTTGCGAGAAGTCCATCCTGTTCGGACAGGGGGAGGTGCGCTCGAACGAGTATTTGTTTACACCCCTTTAACGAAAATAAAACTACTGGAAATGAAAAAGTTAGTGCCCTGTCACGATAAAGATCCAGCAGGGTTCCACCGTGAATTAAAAGACATGCTCCGCATGGGAGAATACACGTATCCCGATATCATTAAAATGTTAAAGGTCCTGTTGCCTGTGGGCATATATGAAAAACTTAAAGAAAAAGAATGGGAGGTGGGAGAGAAAAAGATTGACTGGGCAGAATTAGAGGACGAAGATAAAACACGAGTTCCTGGTACTGGTCTTGGGGAAAAAGCCAAAGCATTGCCCGAGTTGTTAATACAGGTCTTGCCAAGATTACTAGGCACGAAAAAGGAAGACTGGGATGCCATCTCAGCCTGTAAACAGAAACAAGACGAAGACACTAGTGATTTTTATTCCAGATTTGAGAAATGTTTCATTATTAATAGCGGCCTGAAAACAAGTAGTGAATCGTATCCACATCTTTTTGTTACCAAATTAGTAGAGAATTCTTTATCACAAGTTAAAAATCGAGTACTGAAAGTTGAGAGTACCTGGCAAGCTAATACCCCATCCCAAATGTTACAAATGTTACAGTACCACCAGAACCGAATCAGAGAAGAGCAAGAACACGAAAAGAGACGTATGAAAGACACGAAAATTAAAGTACTAGTTGCACAGTCTGTTCCAGTGGATAGTCAGAAGAGGGGTACGACTCAGACCAGTCATTCTGCGGCTCCTGTAAAAGGAACATGCAATTACTGTAAACAGCCAGGTCACTATATAAACGAATGTGCCGTTCTGAAACACAACATAGCTACTGGTAAGACGAAAGAGAGACCGCGTCCTCCTAGACAGGAACATGTTCCACAAAACACGCAATCACCGCAGAACGCACAACAGACAGTAGCAGTACCGCAGCCTATCGCTGCCACACAACAAGTTACACAGCAGATGTACCAGTACGCACAGTCAGATTATCCAGATTATCAGCAGTATTCATGAAACAGCCTAGAGAGGGAGGTTGGCTTGCCTCTCATCGAGGTTCCTGTAGATCAAGAGGGTCCCTATGTACACAGCCAGGTATTAGGGAAAGACAGAAAATTTCTGATTGATACAGGGGCAAGTAGGACTACCATCAGTCATGACGAGGTTCCAGGGGCTCCTCTCACAGGCTCAAGAAATGTTTCCCTGGGATTTTCAGGAAAGCCTATTGTTAATAAAGTATCGAAACCAGTTTCCCTAGAAGTTGGTCCATTGTCCCGAACCACAGACTTGTTACTCACGAAATCATGTCCAGAAAACTTGCTTGGTATGAAAACATTAAAAGAACTGGGAGCAGTGATTTGTTGTTCTCCGGAAGGAGTGAGATTGTTTTTACGCGATTTTAAAGGACATTATGTGTTAAGAGATTTTGATCCAAGATTACTGAATGTACCACAGCATTTATGGGCGCAAGGCCCCACTGATGTAGGTTATATGCACATTACACCATACCGTGTCACTCTGAAACCAGGAATTGTACTACCACGAATCCGACAATACAAGTTGCCACCTGAGGCTGTAGCAGCCTTATCAAAAATCATTGACGAGCTCATTGCTCAAGGAGTGGTTGTAGAAACTGACTCCAATGTATGTAATTCTCCTATCATTCCGATTCTTAAACGTACTGACCCAAATGCACCTCCAGTCTACAGACTAGTGATTGACCTTCGAGAACTTAATAAATGTATCATACCCCAGTACCCAGTGGTTCCAGATATCTCTTCCCTATTGACAGCCATTGATTCCGAAGCTGCGTTCTTTACTGTTATCGATCTCAAGAACGCCTTCTTTAGTGTCCCCATCCATCCGGACAGCCAGTTTCTTTTCGGATTCTGTTTAAATGGAAGAAGCTATAAATTTACACGTGCACCTCAAGGGTTCACAGAAAGTCCTAGTATTTACAGTCAGGCACTGAAACGACAACTAGATAGTATTCACATGCCAACTGACACTGCCCTGCTCCAGTACGTTGATGACCTATTGATTACAGCCCGTACAGAAAGTGACTGCGAACGTGCGTCACTGACAGTCTTGTATTTTCTGGCAGAAATGGGGCACAAGGTATCCCCTTCGAAACTGCAATTCTGTGTCCAGCAAGTGGTGTACCTTGGACACTTGCTGTCCAAGAGGGGTAGACAGCTGACACCTGACCGTATCCAGTTAATTGCACATCTTCCACAGCCCAAGACACAGAAGGAGGTACGAGCTTTTATCGGCCTCACTTCTTACTGCAGACAATGGATCCCTCAGTACGCATATCTAGCCAAGCCACTGATACAGTTGACAACACAGGAGGCAGCGACATCGACTGTCCTCCCTTGGACCCAGGAACATACACTTGTTTTCAACGAATTAAAGAAAGCTTTATGTCAAGCACCTGTTTTAGCGACGCCATGCTACAGCAAACCTTTTACACTTTTTGTCACTGAACGCGATGGTACAGCATTATCTGTTCTCACACAAGATCAAGCAGGACAACACAAGCCTTGTGCTTATTTTTCTAGCACATTGGATCCAGTAGCCCAGGCTTTACCTGCGTGCCTCAAATCAGTTGCAGCCACAGCTTTAGCTATCAGACAAAGTGATCCCATAATGTTAGGACACCCCCTGACAGTACAGGTTCCACACTCCGTGGAGGTTCTTTTAAACCGAACACAGACTCAGCACTTGACCATAGCACGATTGACCGGATATGAATTGACACTGTTTCAGCCACACATAGAGATCAGACGATGCAACATATTAAACCCCGCTACACTGTTACCCTCGATTACCTCAAACCCTGCAACACATGATTGTGTGGAAGTTATTAACACCATGACGAAGCCAAGACAAGACTTGACGGACATTGCATTACCTGACCCAGACCTGACACTTTATGTGGATGGTTCATGTATGAGAACAAGTACAGGAGAGTTAGTAGCAGCATATGCAGTGACTACTGAAACTGACGTTATAGAAACACATCGTATTGACACCCTGTCTGCTCAAGCAGCAGAGCTCATCGCTCTGACCCAAGCCTGCCTACGAGCCAAGAACCCGAAAGTAAACATATATACAGATTCACGTTATGCATTCGGAGTCGTTCACGACTTTGGAGTCCTCTGGCAAGAAAGAGGTTTTATGACCTCTCATGGAGCCAAGATTCAGCATGGCCCCCTCATTCAAGCTCTGTTAGAAGCAATACATTTACCTACAGCTATAGCCATCATGAAGTGCAAAGCACATACGAGAATCACTGACACCATTTCCCAGGGTAACGACCTGGCAGATCGAACAGCCAAGCTTACAGCTCAGACGCCAGACATTCCAGCTGACACGACAAAGACAGACGTTTCAGTCCTGACAACTTGCATGACAGTCAAGGATCCTACACAAGATGTACTAGACATACAGACACATGCTACTTCAGACGAAATCAAGAAATGGACTAAACAAGGAGGGGTCCAGACAGATCAGGGATGGTTGACGAAGGGAAAAGCCACATGGTTTCTCCCCGACTCTATGGTTCAAGTCATCATTAATACAGCACATAGTCCAGCACACTTAGGAGAAAAAGCTATGTTAGACAGCATACAGAACCTCTGGTTTAATAAGCATTTACAAGCAGCAGCGAAGCAGAAATGCGTACCTGCATGATCTGTTGTCAGTTCAATCCAGGTAAAGGTGTTCCCGTGGAACAAGGTGGATTTCATCCTCCTGACCATCCTTTTGAAGTCCTCCAGATGGATTATATACAGATGGATCGATGTCGAGGATTCAAGTATGTCCTTGTAGTTGTATGCGCTCTGTCCAGATGGACAGAAGCATATCCAGTCTCAGATTATACTGCCGTGACCACTGCCAAGCAGCTGGTACGTGAGTTTTTCCCTCGATATGGTTTGCCCCGTGTCGTGTATTCAGATAATGGACAGCCATTCTCGTCCGAACTCATGAAACAGGTATCACTTCTGTTAGGGTACCAGTGGAAATTCCACTGCGTACGACACCCCGAGGCAGCTGGCCTCGTCGAGCGGCACAATCAAACTCTGAAAGTACGTTTAGCAAAGGTCTGTGCAGAAAAAGGTGTAGATTGGGTGGTAGCCCTGCCGGTTGCCCTCTTCTATATGCGAATGGTCGCCCACTCCAGATCTGGTTTGTCACCGTATGAAGTTGTTTTTGGTCATCCCCCAAACATGTGGGGTACACCTATGCCTCGTAAAATCACCGATGTTGACAGTAACATGCTGACAGATTACCTAGCTTCCTTGATGTCTGCACTACTCTCTTGTCGTTCACAGGTCGCGGCTGCCTTCCCGGACAACACCCAGGTGAAACCGCACGAGGTCGTTCCTGGAGATCTAGTTCTGGTTCGAAATTTCGATCGCTCAAGCCCTCTGGAGCCCCGCTGGAAGGAGCCAAAACTCGTTCTGATGACCACAAGGACCGCCGTAAAACTAGAAGGAAGAAAAGGCTGGCTCCATTCCAGTCATATCAAGCGTTTCCATGGACCGTGTCCAAAGACTTTTTTCAAGGACTGCCCCGATACTGACTCTAAACTTCCCCTGTTAGAGAAAACTCCGCAGCAGGAGTATAAAATCAAATTGAGGTCTAGTAAGTCAGACAGCGTTTAATTGTTTAAGTCCCCCTCGGGTGAAGCGGTTAGACAGGTTTCTGACATGTATGAGATAGACCCACATAGTGAGAGAGATAGACGAAACTTCAAGAAAACGAAATATTGTAAAAATCTCCTAAGCAGATGTATCGTTACATTATTGTTTATGTTTATTCTGAGTCTTACGATCACATGTATAAGTTGTATGTTACATGTATTTTTTCCTCCTCTCGGTTCACATTTACACCTTTCCTCTAATGATACCGTAGAGCACACATTTAGTGAACTACCCCCTTACGAGTTATCCTATCGACTTGCAATGCGCAACAATACTTTTATTCGTATGTTACACTATTCGCACCAGACCAGCAATGCCACTAATTGCTGGGTATGTGGTCGACTCCCCCCTTACCAGACCATGAAGGGAGCTCTGCCACTCTTTCCCTATCCGTTTTCACACAATGGTTCGTGTGGAGCATGGTTTACATTGACGTCATCTTTAGACGACAAGTCCACAGTTTCCCTTCTGAATACAGTTATGAATGAAACCTGTTTCCCAGACCAGAACGAGCTTTCTAATAGGACAGGGATAGATCTAGAAAATGAAGTATATGATCTAGGTAATTTTTCCTCTAACCTCATGGTTTTGAATGTGCAGTCCGAGACTAATTCAGACTTGCCTTCTATAACAGTTCTACCAGTGAAAGGTGAATTATGTGTTAGAAAGAATGGTTCAGTACACCTAGGACACAGTGATTGTACTACTGTGGTCGAGTACAGTGACAAAGGAAAGTCTACTTTCAAAGCTTCACGTCATTCCTATTTTATATGTGGTCAGACCGCTTATGTACGTTTGCCCCTAGATTGGGATGGAACATGTTACATTGCATTCCTACTGCCACCAGTTTTTCTAGCCCCATCCGATTATCACCGAAATACCCATCTAGTACACGTCAGACATAGAAGGGAGATTGAGTCCCCAATTGTCGATCAGACTGAAACTGCATTGGAACAATATACGGATTTCAATAAAGGTTTCTTTTTTTTCATAGGTCCCGTCCAGAATAGTAAATTAATACGTAGGTTAACCAGAACCCTTGAAGCAGTAGTGAATGAGACTACTTCCGCCCTAGGTAACTTAACAGAAGAGCAGTCTGCTATGAGATTTGTTGTTCTTCAGAACCGCCTTGTTCTTGACGTCATCCTGGCCGATAGGGGCGGAGCTTGTAGAGTCATCGGATCTAGTTGTTGCGTTTTCATTCCTAATAACGCACCGTCTGTGTATTCAGCAATAACAAGACTTCACAAAATAGCTCATCAGCTACACCAGAATCCAGGCACCTGGACTTGGTCCGGCTGGCTCTGGAGTGTAATATCTGCATGGGGATGGAGAGTCCTGTCATTCCTGGGAGTAGTAGTAATGATCATATTCAGTTGTTGTCTCTGTTTACAATGTGGCCCAGCGATTTGCGGCTTGTGCGCTACATCTTGTATTCCACGTCCGCAATCCCATGCCCAAATGAAAAAAGACGAGCAAATGATGCTGTATGAACAGATAGATGGTCTCATGAATATTGATGTTTCCTGAAGGGAACGTAGGGAACAAGGAGGGAATGAGGAAAATTGAATTTTGCCCTGCTATGTGTCCCCTACGTGTTCCCCATCATGTAGTATATATACATGATCTCCATGCATTTTCCCTCCATGGCCGAAAATAAAGACGCATTTGCAGTTGCGTCCAACGTTAATATGTCAGTTATCCAGTCCTCCGTGAAAGCAACATGAATTAGGCTTTTAGGCCTATGATGCCAACGTCTTTACATGGTGCACGTTAAATCATCGAGATGCACCCGTTTCTAAGGCTCCACAGGGCCCGGACACAAGATCCATGCCTCAAGCCTCCTGAAACACTCCGAGAGATGCAGCCCCGCCCGCATCCCTGACCCTTCACTTACTTCCTGCCAAGCAACGCGGTGCCCGGCTCGGCCTGGCCTGCCTGCCAAGAATATATTATGCCTACAGTTATCTGTTCAGCTCCCCGGAGTCACATTCCTAGCTAACGAACAGGATAAACATATCCGTCTATAGTCCAGTCCTTCTGTCTCCATGCAAGTGATTTACTGAATTAGTATCCATAGAAGATCCATAGCACACGCAATACATAAAGAAATATATGCATACACTAGCTTTTAGTGACAAGCAGCCTTTGCCCTGATGACTTTTAGAATCAAGCAACATGTACTCCAAACACAAGATATCAGATACACTATAGGTACAGGTCGTTCTGACATCCCAGACTTCAGTCTCCTCTACTAGTGCTAGAAGTCAGCGCCCCCCAGCCCTCCCCAGTTACACGTCATGACTCGTTTTGCGCACACCAGTAGGTTAAAGGTTCCAGCTGCTCATGAAACCCCCTCCATATGTCCACCCACTTATGACACTTCTGTGACGACTTCTGAGACGTCTACATCACACACCTCCGTGCACGCCCTGTGCACGCCTTCTTTTACGCCCATATGTTCTTATCTTTCCTTTCTCCACTTGTTACGCCTACTGTATTCAATGCAACTGTACAGTTCTACTATATATATTGTATGATGTTAATGAAATGTTGAATGTCCCTTCCTGAACCTTAGTAGGTGATGGAACCCGATGTCCATTGGCTCGAGCCACTTAATTAAAGCCCGTATGACTCAGATACCACGGACTCTGCCTCTCATTTATTGAGCTATCCTTTTTCATTTAATGCATAGAAAAATAGTACCGGTAATTTATTTATTTACCACAAGTGCAACATACTTGGGTTGATCAGAGGGGTAGGTACGCTGGTATCTCTGGATTGGTTGGGGGCCGTGTTGTGACCCTGGTACCAGTGTATGTACCGCCGGGATTGCAAACAGAAACCTATCATGATCTGGGGACTGTTTTCCTTTCGTTTCCCTTGGGTGACCTAGTGGTGGGAGGAGATTTTAACTCTGTGCTGGATGGGGAACTGGATCGTTGTCCTCCTCGAATGCTTCGTTTGTCGCAGCGGTGGCTGACGGACTTTCTGGATTCGATGGGTTTAATTGATGGGTGGCGCGTGCGCAGTCCGACGCCAGTCCACTATTCACACGTTTCAGCGGCTCACGGTAGCCTTTCCCGGCTCGACTATGTACTGCTCCCCGCTGGAATGGTGTCTAAGATCAGCGAAGTGTGTTACCTTGGTAGGGGTGTTTCTGATCACTCTCCGTTGTGGATGGTTCTCCGATTGAACTTGCCGGCGGCTGGTAGGGTGGCTCCTATCAGCGCTTGGAAACTGAAAGACTCGGCTATTCGGAAGGGCGTCCTTCGCATGTCTGATAGGTATTTTCAGGAAAATGCAGGCTCTGTTGCGTCAGCGCGGACGTTGTGGGAGGCTTACAAGACAGTGGCGAGGGGAGAAGTGCTTTCGTTGGTAGCTGGGAAGAAGAAGAGAGTGCAGGCAGACAGAGTCCGGCTGGAGACGGAACTGTTAGATTGGGAGAAGAAATTTAATGAGTCCGGAGCACAGGAGGACCTGCATCAGGTTCGCCTTCGAGAGGAGGAATACAGGGTATTGGCGCGTAGCAGAGCGGTGGAGGTTCAGGCGGCAGTATATATGAACACGGGGACAAGGCGGGGAAAATGATTGCTTGGCTTGAAAAGGGGTCCAGGCCCTTGATGTTAGTGCCAGAATTGGAAGACAAGTTGTTTCGTCTGTTGACTCACCCTCAAGAAATTGCTGACGAGTTTGCAGATTACTACCAGACTATCTACTCGGCTGGTAACACCTATTCGGAGGTCGATTGTGGTGAAATGGTTAGAGAAATTATTATGCCTCGCCAATCGGAGGAACATAGGGATTACTTAGATTCTAAATTTACAGACGACGAAGTGGCCCAAGCAATTAGACAGGTTAAATCCGGAAAGGCGACTGGTCCGAATGGGATTCCCATTTAACTGTATAAATTGAATGCTAACAAGGTGGCCCCATATCTGTGGGCTATGTTTTTGGAGAGTAGAGAGGTGGGCGAGCTCCCGTACGACCAACGGATAGCGAATGTGGTTGTTCTACATAAAGAGGGTAAGCCCAGGTTGCAGTGTTCTTCGTACAGGCCTATATCATTGTTGAATGCGGAGCCCAAGGTCCTCGCGAAGCTTTTAGCGATCAGATTGGTCAAGGTTATCACAACTATAATACACCCGGATCAGTCCGGATTCATGCCACACCGCAACATGGCGTTGAATCTGCGACGGCTACAGTGAGTCCTGGGGTCCGCCTCTAAAATACATGAGCAGATGGTGTTGGTCTCATTAGATGCGTCAATGGCTTTTGACCGAGTGGAGTGGCGATATTTGTTCGCGGTATTGGGAAAGTTGGGATTCGGGAACGAATTCATAGGATGGGTGCGTTTGCTATATTCTAGACCTCTGGCCAGAATAACAGTCAACAATTGTAAGTCCCGAGATTTTCAACTCGAGAGGGGAACAAGACAGGGATGTCCGCTGTCCCCCCTGTTGTTTGCCCTGGCGATGGAGCCATTGGCGGCGTGGGTGCGTTGGGATAGGTCGATTAGAGGGCTGCGTTGGACGCTGGACTGGGAAGACAAGATTTCGCTGTACGCGGATGACGTCTTGCTATACCTCACTCGGCCCAGGGAGTCCTTTGGGGTCTTTTTGGACGTGTTAGCTATCTTTGGCAGATATTCTGGCCTGGTGACAATTGGGAGAAGTCGGTGATGTTTGTAGTGGCAGGTGATCCTCCGGTGATCCCCCAATCTTGCCCCGTACGGCTCGAAACTGTGGGATTTCGATACCTGGGCATATTTGTAACGTTGGACCCTCGGTTGCGATATGAGAGAAACTTGGTCACTCCCTTGACTAGATGTAGGGCGGATGTGGAGCGTTGACGTTCCCTTCCGCTCTCTCAGTTGGGGAGGGCGGTCTTGTTTAAAATGATGGCGCTTCCCCGGTTTTTGCACCCGTTGCAGAATTCGATGGATCTGGTTCCGGCGGCTTATTTCAAAGAGATAGAATCCCTTCAGAGGAGACTCCTGTGGGGTGGTGGTGCTCGGATAGCTTATAGAAAACTGACCCTTCCCTGGTATGACGGTGGGATAGGACTCCCGGACATCCGCAAGTATTATTGGGCCTCTCAATTGGCTGCTGTAAACAACATAATATACGACGTTCCTGGCGACCCCGGTTTCGCAATAGCCCGGGGACAGGCACCAGGTGGCTCACTGGAGAGGGCCCTGTACTCTAAACCTGGAAGATTTCCATTGATGGGTCCTACAGATCACGTGGTCCGAATTTTGCACATTGCTAATAAATGTTTGTGTTGGGAGGGTAGACTAACGCTGACCACCCCCTTATTTACCTCCGAGAAACTGGGCGATCTGTGGAAGTCGAAAGGATTTGACAAGTGGGACTTGATTGGTATCGTTAAGATAGGAGATGTTGGGGAGGAGCCAAGTTCGCGAGCGTGATGGTCGCCTTTTAGCTCGGCTCCTGCAGCCCCCCGGCCTGCTTGCCTATCCTGTCTCTTATCCTGTTCGGGGACGACTCCTCTTCCGGGAATTGTGAACAGAACGACTTGTTTGTACTCACCAGCTTGCCCCGGGGTCTCGAGTTGTGCCCTCCGCGAGATCGGGGCCGCCGTGGAGCCTGGACCGGAACCTGGACGGTGTGATCCGACGGCTCTCGACCCCGGCCGAGAGCGTGAACCATGGATGGGAGCCGTTGTGCGATAATCCCGGCGAACCTGGTCCGGGCCTGCCCTGGTGGCCGTGCGGCCAACATGGGTGAGAAGCCCCGGGAATTGACTCGGTGAAGGGGTCTTCCCCCCGCAGTTACTTTGTCCGGCGGCCCTGGTCCTCGGCGCCCGGATTCTGCTTGCTGGGGGCACCGGTGCTGGTTTTGGCGGAGGCTCGTCTTGGGCGGACATCCTTTTTGCAAGTGGGGCCGCTGTTGCTGGGACCCCCAGAGCTTGTAAAGTCCTACATTTCTGAACTGTTCTTTCCGGGGGTCTTGGTAGGCGGCGACTGGGCTGATCTCACGAAATGGCGGCCGACCCTCTGGAACGGAATTCATCCTGTGGTGGCGGGTGCGTGTTGCCGAATTGTGCAGAGATCGGATCTGGTGAGCGTGAGCTTACGGTCAGAGATATTCTGGAAGCCCTTCGATCCCTGCACGCATCCCTGGACCCGGATGTTTCTGTGGGTCCGCCACGGTCTGCCGCCATTTTGGGCAGCCGTTTCCTTTCATCGCCCTCTTGTTTCGATGACTCCATTGCCTCGCCCCCCTCGCTTGCTGTGAGTGTTACCACCACTGAACGACGATCGTGTTGTGTGCCGGTGACTTTGGAACTCTCGGTTTTTCGGGGGTCTGACCCCGAGGACTTGGACATTGTGCCGCGGCCCTGTCCGATATGGATGCCTGGAACTATTTGTGGTCTACATCCTGTGCTTGCTCCGATGATTTTGCCTTTATCTATCACTGAGACCCCCTTGTCTGCCCCGGCGGCGAAACTGAACTCCTGTTTTTTAATAGCCGTGCTGCGACTGCTGATACATCTCAACTCTCCTTTTGGACTTCTGCTCCCTTGTGGATCGATCTATCCCCCATGTCGCTATGCTAGTCACCATCTTTCTCGATTACGTATTGGTTTTGTATTTAGTATTTTGTTTTACATTGCCATATGGTGGGTGGGATTTGTGGCTCGAAAGGGATGGGGGTGATATGCATGTCTCCTGGTTGATTCCTGGTATACGACTTAGTGGCGCACTTGTTTCTACCCGTGGAGGGGTGGGAGGTCCCCTTCTCTCTCTGTTTTGTGGCTCTGGATTGGGTGTCGTTCTGGTCTTCTTCTGGCTGTGATTGTTTGATTGGGCGGAGGGCAGCAGCCGACCATTTTGATTACTGTTCTTATGCTCCTCCCTCATGTTTTCTTGTTTTCCTTTTTCCGTTTCTGTTCCTTTTTTGTCTCGTTTTTCTTTCTTCCTTCTTGCTATATTTCGGGTTCTGGTTTAGGGCGACAGGCACGCTGTTGGAAGGGTAGGCCATAGCCTTCTGCAGGGGTGCAGGGTGGGATGGGTGGGCTGGGTTCTATTTGTCGTTTGTTTTCTGGTTCTATGGCCCTTTTGTATCCCTTTTTCGTGGGGCCGCATCTGTCCCGGCCTCCTGTGGAGTGTTTGGGGTGGGGTGTGTGGCGTCGTTCATCCTCCTTCTGTGAGTAAGCTGCTTTTCTTCTCGACTGCCGTACCCTCACTTAGTGCTGATACTCCTGTTGTCTCCTGTTCTCCCGCCACGGGAGGCCTATGTCGATGTGTCTTCTTCCTTTCGTTTTTATATCTTTTTTCCTTTTTCATTGTTTCACTTGTCCTCCCTTTCCCCACCTTCCCCACCCTTTTCTCCCCCTCTTTTCCTCGTCCCGTCCCTTCTTCCTTCCCTTTCCCTAGAGGTTGTTGTGACGGGCTGGTTCTGATGTGCTGTTTTTCCGATCCCTCTGTTCTGTCTTGGTGAGGTTTTGGGTGGTGGGCCTGTGACGATGATGATGCTCAGGGGCCGGCTATGCCTCGGATATCCTGACTTTCTTGTGTGCATTGTGTTGTCTCCCCTACAATGCGGCCCCTTACCCCCTTATTGACA
Source organism: Lissotriton helveticus (assembly GCF_964261635.1). Lineage (NCBI taxonomy): Eukaryota > Metazoa > Chordata > Amphibia > Caudata > Salamandridae > Lissotriton > Lissotriton helveticus. Next base: position 193,206 of record NW_027611978.1, read on the forward strand.
CTGAGGTTAGTTATGGGTTGTCGGATGTCTATATATTGAGAGAATGCCTGTCATACGCCTTTTCCCCATATTATAAAATTAACCCCTTTTTGCTCCTGTGTCTTGGTCTTTTGGTTCCTACGTCTCTTTTCCCCTTTTACGACTATATTGCCTCTGCTTTGTGCCGATTGCTTCTGTATCGTTTGCATTGGAACCTCTGCTTGCTTTGCACACTGCGGCCGGCCGGTTAGGTTGTAGGCCTCGACTTGTCTTTCCTTTTGATGTCAATAAAGGTTTAAAAAAAAAAAAAAAAAGATAGGAGATGTTTGGAAGAAGGATGCTATGCATACATTTGAGTCCCTTGCGGCCCAGTACCAGTTGCACCACAATGAACAGTTTAGGTACTTACAGGTGCGACACTCCTTGATCACACATGTCCCTAAGGGTGCGGCTCTTCCAGAGGCTTCCCCGCTAGAGGACGGGGTGCTGGATGGTCATCTTCCGGAAAAGACGATCTCCTTGATCTATCGTAAATTGGTGAATTATTCCGATGATCCACTACGTAAAATTAGAGCCCAGTGGTGTGAGGATGGTTTCGAATTGGATGATGAGGACTGGGTGGCTGCTGTGGCCTCTCCTAAGGAGGTGGCGATACAGATGCAACTGAGACTGGTTCAGTTAAAAATCCTGCACAGGTCATACATTACGGGGCCACGCCTGGTCCGTATGGGTCAAGCTGTTGACAGTACGTGCCGGAGGGGATGCGGGGAAGAGGGTACCCTAATGCATATATTATGGCATTGTGTGCGAATACAGGTGTACTGGGCGGCCATTTATGTGGAACTGAACCAAGCGCTGGGCACTGACATGAGACCTGAGGCCCGGCATTGTGTGCTGAATGTGTGGGAACCGACTGACCTGAATGAGTCCCGGAAACAATGGGTGACATTGGCGAACATGGTGGCCAAACGTAACATTGCTCAGCTCTGGGGTGCTAGCCAGCCTCCGGGGATCACTAAGTGGGCTGAGGATCTTGATTGGTGCATGGTGCGTGAGAAGTCGGTGTATGTGGCCAGGGGGTGCCCTCGGAAGTGGGGGAAGATCTGGGGCCCATGGAATAGTCATAGGGGTGATATCTGTACCCCCCCCGAACTGAGTCTGGATGAAGAAATGCCCGATCACGCAGACCCCTGATGCCTTATTGGATGTCTTTTCTCCTGATTCTTCAAACCGAGTTTTCTACAGTTTTGTAAATTCTTGGCTTCCCTGAGATTTTTTGGTTGTATGTGTGTTTTACGATTTCAATAAAAATAAAAAAAATAAAAATAATAAGTTGCCAAATCATCACATAACTTTTGTGTGGCTACGAACTTTTTACTGACGCAGGCTGGCTTAGAAAGGTCCCTTACTATATTAAAAATAGTTCTAGCCTTATTCGATGCTTGCAAGATGGTATTTGCAAAGTATTCAGCCTTTGATCTGGCAATTGCAACTCTGTACTTTTGCAGTTGAGTTTTATAAGTTTTTTTTGTCTATTTCAGCATATATCCGCATCCATTTTCTGTCAGCCTATTTGCTTTCCTTCCGCTGTAGCCTCAAGTCCTCGCTGTACCAAGGGGAAGAAGGTTTATCCCTGTTTTTCAGCCTCTTTATTGGGATTCTTTGATATAGGGTTTGAAGCTGATTGTCCACTTGTCCACAACACAATTCATGGGAGTGGCCAGAGGTCACACCCAGATGTCAGCCACAGTGATATGAGCATCAAAAGGTTAATCCCAGCCCCCAGCCCTGAGATGTGTCCATGCCCCTTCTTTGTGATCTATCACTGAATCAAAGAACAACCCACGGAATCCATGGTCCTCCCTACAAGGCACTGTTGGAGGCATATTTAGTTAGGGGCTCATTACGATGTTGGACAGATAGCCTCCGCCTGAGATTCAGCCTCTTCCCCACTGCGTCCAAGCCCTTCCGACCGACTTGGTCTGTTTACAGTCAAACCGCCCAATTGCGATGTTCATGGTCAGAGGGTAAACGGTTCTGACCTACTCACAAAGTACTCATGTCTGTCGGAACCACATTATACACCCCTATGGACAGCATTTCTGCCATCAGGATTACAATGCCAATTCCCAACAGCCTTTCCGGGTTGGCCTGTCCGACAGATTAAGGCTGTTAAAAAGTGACTTTACCCCCGCAGCCAACGGTTGATAGCTGAGGGGGTACCTGAGGGACCCCCTGTAAAACCCATTACTGTGTAGCAGGCACCGTGGGGTTTTCCGCACACACCTCATTTCCCCTTAGGAGCTTGTGTTAAGGCTGGTTGTCGGGCAGAACATGAGCTTCTATAGGGAACAATGGGACTTCAACCGAACAGTGTTAGGTCAGATCGTAATCAGGCGATCGGAACTGCCAACCGCATGTTGGTCGGTCCCGAGTCTGAGATGGTGTCGCTCAGAGGAAATTCCACCCGATATCATAATGAGCCCCCAAGAGAACACTCACAGCACACTTACTGTCCAGCACTAATACCTCTATACATTGTACTATTACATTTGCACATCCATTCAACACACAGTATGTGCACACTGTTCAGCACTGAAGCTTTTCTATTTTGAACCAGGGTATGTTATTTTAAAACACGCACTGCCAGCACACACACAGCACTATGTGAATGCTGCATAGCACTTCACTCCTCATATATGGTACTCCACGCTAGCACACATACGCTCAGCACATACTTTATCCATATATGTACTGTTCCGCTCTACGTATGTGAAAAAATTCCTAGGCCGTAGCACAAAGGAAAACATGTGACATCAGATAACAGCAAGAAAAAAACATAAAAAATAACAATGGATAGTACCATCAGTTTAATGGACACATTAAAAAACACATTAAAAAAAAATCATACAGTTTATGACAATTGTAAACTGTCTATTGACAGGGCATTAAAAACATGAGTTTATATACATCAAAACAAACAATAATCATCAATATATACAAAAACCCTAACAGTTTTAATTAGAATATCCAGACAAAGTGGCAAATAGCCACTTTGTCTGGATATTCTAATAATAGACAGTTTACAATTGTCATAAAGTCTATGATTTTTTTAATGTGTTTTTTAATGTGTCCATTAAACTGATGGTACCATCCATTGTTATTTTTTATGGTTTTTTCTTGCTGTTATCTGATGTCACATGTTTTCCTTTGTGCTACTGCCTAGGAATTTTTTCACACACATTGTTATCCCTGTCCTAGGAGTCTTGCTGACGCTATTATTCAGGGGGTCCTTTTTTTTACAATACTTGTTCCGCTCTACACCTGTTGTGAAATGTATTCTTCTCAGACATGCATACACCCAGTACAGGTACTAACCACACATGCACCGCACAGTACTGCTCCATCCTTGTACTGTAGACTTCACAGGCATACATACAACTAATGTAGAGTCACTATTCCTGTGTGCACATCACTCCACATCTTTCCTGATGAAGGCAAAGGTTGCATTAAGCACACAGCAGCAGAACTCCTGAAACTGTGAGTGAGCCTGTAGGCCTCATTCCAGAAACACAGGGTAAAAAGGTTCTGTTAACTACTACTGATCAATATACAGTATGCTGCCACCACCACGCTCATGCTGCTTAACTACTGGTGAATGGGGTAGCCTTCCAGCACTTTGAGGGTAGCGCTTTGGGTGCCACTCCCGGTCCAACGAAAACTGCAATCCGTGAGATAGGCCTATGTCATGGCCCACACCACACATAAACTGTATTTGTCTACAACAAAAAATCAGTATTAGGGGTCCAGACAACAGTACAGTAGGGCACTCAGTGGAGGGATACACATCTCTTATCATGTAGATGACATTTTAGTCTCAACAGAACCTTACAGAAAATATTTCAGAATGTATCAGATTTAGGCTCTGAAGAGACAATTATGCTTTCACTAAACACACATAGTAGTTTCATAATAAAAAATATATATATATTGAATTGTTGATTTTGAGACTTCACTTATTATTTTCTACTAGTAAAGTGCTCAGTCACCACCACCAATACTACATTGAGCCTCTGGGATTCAAATGTGACTTCTCATACTGTCTGAAAATAAGCCAATTAGAAGACAGAACTATATGTTACCTGGTATTGGCACAGGATGAATGGAACACTGTTTTGACTTCCTGGATCCCAAAAGTACAGATCTTGGCACTTTCTCCAAAAATTCAACAACTTCCTTAAAACCTTTATCTCTGCTGTACTCTTTCAAATCAATCCAATACGTCTGATGTATGTCCTTTATTAGTTGCCTAACATGAATACCGCTTTGATGCTTCCTCAAAGTAGTAAGTATCATTTTGTTGATTGCATTCAGACCTGCAAAGAAAGAAGCCCATACATGCATTACTTTAGCCATCCTTACCAATCACATTGTATAACATGTGTATTTATAAAGGTAATGACATCAGTGTGCTTTGCCACAAGGGAAGAGGTAGCTGTAAGAAGATGTGAGTTTTACTTCTTGTGTCAGTACATCCAGTCGAGCAAATGAAGGATTTTCTTCATACAATAAAAGTCTTACAATAACCTTTTAGGATGGAGACTTCTACTGTATAGTCAGGGAATACTCAGAATATTGAAAAAGCCTGTGAAGACTTCCTCTTAAGCAATTAATTCAGGTACATGCGCCTCATTTAAATCTTGGTGGGTGGCCCGTACTTCGACAGGGCAATGGAGTAAATGACTCTGTCGCCCTGATGGAGATGCTGACTGCCACATTTAAAAACGTCCACTGGCCCAGCCAACGCAATTTAAGTTTAACGGACTGCTCCTTCCACATGATGGAGCCATCCGTCAAACTTACACCTTTTTTTTTATTTTGAAAAAGAAAATCCTAAAGCGGGATTTTCTTTTTGAAAAAAAAAACCCAGTGCCCCTCTCAACATGGTGCACTTTTTAATGCTGCTTACCATCAGGTTTTTCCTGGCAGTGACGGGTACTGAAAAACAGATCTATGCCCATCAATGTAAATTAGGCAGGCGGACATATAGCAAAACCACTTCCATCAAACTATGGTCTATCTGAATTTAAATTGGGTGGACAGAGCATAATGTTGGTGGGGAAGGAACTCTGTCACTGTTGACTTGCCCTTAGTAAAGAACTAGCTCCACCAAAATGGTTAAACAATAACCAGAAGACAAAAACTGCCTCCGAATGCTTCAACATGCTGAAGGCATGATTTATAAAGTCATTTTAAAAAGCATCAATTCTATGCCATACCGTGCAATGCCTGAACAAAGCCGGTGGCCCTCTGGGCACCCTTCTCTTCAATATGACATTCTGTCATCAGCCAGTCCAGGAAACAGCAGGAGAAAAATCTTTAACAATGGTCCAACCTAGTCCCATGCTCAAAGTAGGCAAATCAATAGTAAAGCAACATTGTAACCAACTTGGACTCTTATCAGACCATTGATGGAGCAGAGGAGAGACAAAAATGTGTGTGTACTCCTTGTAAAGTCAACATCTCTTAATAATAACATGTATTAAGTGTGGAGCTCCGTGTGGAGCATGAGAATTAATCAATCAAGCATACACAGAATAAAATTACATGTGGGAAAACTAACTTGCTGATTTGCAAAAACGAATTTATTAATAAAATAAAGAAGTCATACGAACACAGGGCATGGATTTTTATATAAATAAAAGTGTGTATTTGTGCTTTTTTATCGGTTGTCTGTGTGGCAAAACAATAAACTTGGTAAGTAAAACGCTCATATATGTTGCTTGTTGCTAGGTAACCTCCAACAAGGGAAATTAGAATGGTGGAAGGTAAGCAGAAGGGCTAAAGTTCTAAATCTAATATCTATTGAGTTTGTTTTCATGTTAGTTCCCATTGAAGCCTGTGCGTCCTGGTTCAAAAATGGCTGTTTATGCAAGACTTCGAGAAATATGGCCCTATGCATACGCGACTGTGCCAGAGATGTTTGAGCGGCCTATGCTCAGAGTTAAGGAAGTCAAGGTCGGCTTGGCCTCGGACACCAGAGATGTGCCAAAGGATGCTTGAATTTGAAAGCCTGGGAAAATTGTGTGCTATAACTTTGTGATGTTTAAAAGATACAAGGACAGGATGACAAATTGCAAAATGGACAATTATGGCCGTGAGAGCCTATGCAAGGATGACAGAGCAAATTAGAAACTGGTTTGGATAAGGAGGACATGAGGTGATCTACACCACCCCTCTAATGGACCAATGAGAAATGAGCATGGACCGTAAAGTTTCAATTTTGAGTCAGATAGTTAGGGAAAAAGGGTATGAAAGAGCCTGTATGGAAGAGGGAAAAAAGGTGTTTCCATGAATTTTATTGCGCACCACGACATGCTGTTGGTTTGAACGATTTTGGTGCAAAAAGACTTTTAATTATTTTTGGACTTAAAATTTTGATGGGGCAAAGAATTGAATGCGAAGTCCGTTTGGGAGGTAGACATCGAGGAGGTTAGAAAGACAGTCAGCTTGGGAACCTGTTTCGTTGCAATTCTGTAAACGTCTATGGCAGATTGGTAATATGTTTTCTAAATTTTCTATTTCTTGAATTTATTAATATATGCAAAAAAATTATTTTCCAAATGCTATTTTTTCAATAACTGAATTTAGATAAACGCTTTTATAAAACGTATCTGAGTCTGTGTTCCTTTAAATTAAAGTCATGACACGTTAAACTAATTAAATAATGGGAATATTGTGATTGAGCTGGTCTTAATCTCCATCAACTAACTTCTACTAGCTGGTCCATCGACCAAAACAGTGGGGTGCCTTGATTTTAGATCCCTAATACATTTAGAAAAAGAGAATATGTACCTATATGTATATAATGTATAAGATTTTTGATTTAGATTAATAAGGTACTCCGCTGTCCAGCAGCCCGCCTTCTTTTCTCCCTGATTCGGGAGCAGAGTGATGTGTAAATGTGTGACTCGCGGTGCTATGGGCCCCACCGATGAGTGAAATAAGTCGGCTCCTGGGTTAAATGTGATGAGTTGGGAGGGTTGTTTGAGAGCCGTGCTGGATCAACATCCACTTTAGTTTCAGTGGAACCCAGAAATGCCAAGCAAGATAATGATGAGCAAGGCACGATCACTATGTTTTCATTTGTGTCTATTTGTTTTCTGGAGCATCCATTAGAAATTGTATATATGTTTGTCAATAATATACAAATACGCAATTGTCCAGATTTCAAGTCCAGTCAAAGATCCAATAAGTTCATCCGACTATATTTAGGTAATGTGAACAGAGCATCATCCAGCCAACGCGTTTCGTTCATCAGTGGATTGACCTTCTTCAGGTCATAAATTCAGAAACATCCATAGTTAGGTATAGTTGAGGCGTACTAGGTCTGACATTTCCTGAATCCCTGTGAAATATGAATAACCTCAAGAAAGTGGTGATGATGCAGCACACATCTGGCATCAAAGGAGGGTTGGACACCTGATAATGTCCACGGTCTAATAACCAACACGTAAACACCATGCAGGTGCAGTAGTGTCCCGAAGTTTAGACTCAGGAAACCTGAAACCTTGTACGCCTCAACTATACCTAACCATAGACCTTCCTGCACATAAACAATCATCCTTGCGATGCAGGTACCCTTACATCATGGTGCAAGAGTGCCTGCATTGGCTCTATGCTGCTGTTTCAGCATTAATGCAAATTTGCTTCTTCCTATGGGTGCTGCAGGATGCAGCACATGTAGAAAGAGCAAAAAACAAGGAGAAATAAAAGTATTTTGTAGTACTTTATGTTGTGTTATTTTATTTGCATCTTGTCTCTTTTAGCTTCACTGTTAAATGGTTTTCTTCTGTTCTATTTAGAATGTTCCTTTTTGCTTGGGAATATTAGAATGTATATGTGTTCACTCTTGACGCTGTTTCTGTTGGAACTGGCTGTTTCCATGTAGGCTGGCAATAAACGTCTTTAAGGCATTGCTTGTTTCCTGTGCTTTTACTATATTTTATTGGCGATGATCTTGGCTGCAGGACCTTCCCAGCGTGCACTTTCAAGTCTATCTAGGCATCTACAACTTCAAACTCTCAAGATCTAAGCAGATTGGTTAACCTTCTTGCCAGCCGCATACCTGCCTGATACTCAAGATCCTTCAAGTCTACTAAGGTACTGAGTTTTTGTTCTTCTTTATAATTTAATCGTTACTTGTGCAATCCTTCTAACTGCCACTCGCGTGCTAGTCTCATGCGCCCCATCCTCACTCAACTCCATAGTTCCATTCTCCTGGCACCACGCGTTGAGACCTCATGCACACACTGCTTGCTCTGTGTCATTCACAGCTCCATTGTCCATTGTTCCTGTCCTGTGTACGGCAGAAGACTTCATCGTGGCTGGTAACTCTCTCGCGCGCACACTCAACACAATCTCTTACCTTGCGCGCAGCTTTTAATGTTCCTGGCGGCAGTAGAGATTCGATCTTCTTGTTTCAGAGGTCACGCTTCATATTCACCTGGCACGTGATACTGGAATAGTGTATCGCGTCATCACGTCAGCGGGCCTTACTGTTTGGGATCACTTTCATTAACGTTTGGCAGCAATCATCCTCACTCATCGGCCAGTTTATTATTTTTGTTCTTTGTTTATGCTAATCACGGTGATGTGCACACCTTGACTCTTTTACAATTACAACCACTTTGGATTTTTCCTTGTGCCCATCATGCGGTGATGTGCACACCTTGACTTTTTTGTTGTCTTATCAGGACAGTGACCTTGACTTTTATTTTGTCTTATCAGTACAGTGGGCATTTTGTTACATTATTGACAACTCCTTGAATTATGCTGATGCTCATCATGTGGTGATGTGCAAACCTTCACTATTTCACACTTACAACGTTTTTGGATTCTTTTTTCTTGTGCCCTTCACACTGTGATGTGCACACCTTATTTTTTGTGTCTTATCATTACAGTGGTCATTTTGCTAAATAATTGACAGATGTGCACACCTTGACTTCCATTGTGTTTCGCTAGTACTGTGTACTTTTCAGCGTACTCACATTTCTGTGTACTCACAAAAAAACAACACGACTACTGTGTTACATAGTTTCATTCTTTATTTTTTTTATTTTATTTGCTTACTTTTTCTTGCATCTGTACTGTTTATTGCCATCATGTGCACCTTACAATCAGTTAATCCTCCTCCAGCGTTTCAACAGAACGAGCTGGGATTTTATGTTTGCTTCTCTTAAATGGTTTGCTTTGGTCCTAAGATTCTAAAGTTAATATTGTTTTATACTCAGCCACCAAAGTAGCTCTTTTTATTAATGGATCTTCTTTGGGTTCCCTTCAATTACATAGAGGTGTTAGACAAGGTTGCATATTATCTCCGCATATTCATTCTAGCGCATAAACCTTTTTTGACAAAAATATTTCAAATAAAGACATACAAAGTTTTCCCTTAGGAGATACAAATTGTAAAATATCAGTTCATTCCTTGGAGTCTTAACAAATTCAAATATTTGTGTTGATGGTTTACTACTTCTATTAAAGACATAATTATACATAACTTTGAAGTGTACTCCAAAAAAAGTTGATACTCTGACTTCTTGGTGTAATCCTCTTTTCGCTTATGGCGGGGCAGAGTAGGCTCAAAATAATTATGTTGCTTCTCATTATTTTACATACTTTTGCTATGTTTGCTTTACAATTTCAGGTTTCTTATAGCAGAACATATGAATCCCAACTTGTCAGTTTCTAATGAAAAAATAAAGGAGCGTGTATCTCACTCTTCAGATTCAAATTTTCCAAAAATGAAGGAGCTAGTTATTTTTCTGGATTTTAATCAATCAATCAATCATAGGCATTTATACCGCGCACTACTCACCCGTAGGGTCTCAAGGCGCATTGGGGGGGGGGGGTCCGCTACTGCTCGAACAGCCAGGTCTTGAGCTTCTTCCTGAAGGAGAGGTGGTCTTGGGTCAGGCGTAGGTCGGGAGGGAGGGAGTTCCAAGTCTTGGCGGCCAGGTGGGAGAAGGACCTTCCTCCTGTTGTCGCTCTGCGGATGCGGGGGACGGCTGCGAGGGCATGATTGGTCAAGCGGAGATGGCGTTTGGGAGCGTAGAAGTTGAGGCGGCTGTTGAGGTAGGTCGGGCCTTGGTTGTGTAGGGCTTTGTGTGCGTGGGTGAGGAGCCGGAAGGTGATTCTTTTGTTGATCGGGAGCCAGTGCAGGTCTCTCAGGTGTCTGGAGATGTGGCTTCGTCTGGGGACGTCGAGGATGAGTCTCGCCGAGGCGTTCTGGATCCGCTGGAGTCTCTTCTGGAGCTTGGCGGTGGTTCCGGCGTAGAGGGCGTTGCCGTAGTCCAGTCGGCTGGTGACGAGGGCCTGGGTGACCGTCTTCCTGGTCTCGGTGGGGATCCACCGGAAGATCTTACGTAGCATGCCCCAGGATGTTGAAACAGGACGAGGAGGTGGCGTTGACTTGTCTGGTCATGGAGAGTGAGGAGTCCAGGATGAAGCCCAGGTTGCGTGCGTGGTCTGTCGGTTTGGGTGCGTTGCCCAGGGCGGGGGGCCACCAGGAGTCGTCCCAGGCGGAGGGTGAGGAGCCCAGGATGAGGACTTCCGTCTTGTCTGTGTTCAGTTTCAGGCGGCTGGTCGTCATCCACTCGGCCACGTCTTTCATCCCTTCATGTAGGTTGGCTCTGGCGGTGGCGGGGTCGTTGGTCAGGGAGAGGATCAGCTGGGTGTCATCGGCGTAGGAGATGATGTTCAGGTTGTGTTGGCGTGCGATGGCTGCAAGGGGGCTCATGTAGACGTTGAAGAGGGTGGGGCTGAGCGAGGAGCCTTGGGGAACGCCGCAGATGACATCCGTGGCTTCTGATCTGAATGGGGGCAGGCGGACTCTCTGTGTCCTTCCGGCGAGGAAGGAGGTGATCCATTCCAGTGCTTTCTCCTCGATTCCGACGTTGCGGAGGCGCTGCACTAGGGTGCGGTGGCAGACAGCCTTTTGCCTTAAACTATGAGCTATTTGGCTTTTAGCTACCAGCACTCCTTGTTTTCCTCTGTGGAAGGATATTGAAAAATCATTTAAAACCCTATTCTACTTTAAGGATTTTTTACAGTTTAATAAACTATCACCTAATTTATCTTCATGTATTTTTTAATACACCTCCCTACTTCAAACTTTATTTTTATTCGCTCAAAAATTACAAATTCACCTTTCTAAATTCTAATACTTGGTACAATGTATTAATTAGATTTAAGCAAAAACCTATTCATAGCCCTGGAGAAATAAAAGTCTAATATGGGTTAATCAACTTGTTTTAGATGGCAATATAATCCTTTTTTCGTATACCCACACATTATTTACTTTTCCTTCCCATTATAGGAACAAATATAATTTATCATCAGAGACTTTATTGGATCTCACTTTACACAAATATAACAACTTAAATGCTCTTTCTCCACTAAATATATCAGACCTTACGTATTATAGTTGCTTTTCCAAAAGCCTCTTTAATTTACAAAGTATTAAAATCCTCCTCTTTTGTGGAACAACCATAATCTAATATAGAGCTCCTATGCATACAAGACTTAAATATCTATTGGCCTACCCTGTTGCAGAATGCAGTCTGGAGGAAACTACATACATCACCTCATACCGCTATTGCTACAAAAAAGGAAAATGCTACTTACCCAGTATGCATCTGTTCTTGGCATATAGAGCTGTAGAGTCACATGCTGTGCATAGCCCGCCATCTAGTGTTGGGTCCGGATATTTGCACTTTGTTTGAAGAAGTCTTTCCCAGTCACAAGTTAGGTGACTCTTCCTTTCGGTGATAGTGCGCATGGGCATCGACTCCATTGTTAGATTGTTTACCGCAGAGGGTGATATTGGAGTTAGTAAGAGATGTCCATGAATAAATGTATCTAAGTAAGATGTAACTGCAACAGGTATAGGAACTCGGGGAGGCGGGTGGGCGCATATGACTCTACAGCTCTACATGCCAAGAACAGATGCATACTGGGTAAGTAGCATTTTCCGTTCGAGGCATGTGAGCTGTAGATCACATGCTGTGCATAGACTATGAAGCAGTTATCTCCCAAAGCAGTGGATAACCTGTAGCTGTTACAGTTGTCTGAAATAGTGTACGTAAAACTGCTTGGCCCACAGTAGCTTGCTGACTTGCTAACACATCTACACAATAGTGTTTTGTGAATATGTGAGGTGTAGACCATGTTGATGCTTTGCAGATATCATCTATTGGTATATTTCTTAAGAATGCCATTGAAGCCCCTAGTTTGCATGTAGTGCGCTCTAGAGGGAATTGGTAGCGTTCTTTTCGCTTTTGCATAGCATATTTGAATGCACTTGACTATCCACCTTGCAAAGCATGATTTTGATATAGGAATGCCTTTATGTGGTGGAGCAAAAGCGCCAAATAGTTTTTTGTGTTGCTGAACAGTTTGTCCTTTCTACATAGTAAAGAATTTCTCTTTTCACATCTAAAGTGTGTAAAGCATGTTCTGCCACAGAATTTGGTTGAGGGACGAACACAGATTTCTTGATATGAAAGGCAGAAATTACCTTTGGTAGAAATTCAGGGTTGGTCCGAAGAACCACTTCGTTTTGGTGTATTTGTAAGAATAGTTCTTCTATGGTTAGTGCCTGAAGCTCACCCACTCTCCTTGAGCTGTGGTAGCTATGAGGAAAGCTACCTTCAGTGAGAAATTGTATTTCACATCTTTGCAGTGGCTCAAAGGGTGGACCCATTAGCCTGGTGAGGACAATGTTGAGATTCCACACTGGAACAGGTGGAAGTCTTGGAGGAATGATTCTTTTAAGTCCCTTTAAAAAGAGACAGATGATGTCTGTTCTGTAGATATGAAGCCATTGCAGCAAGATGTATGTGCATGGAAGAATACGCTAAATTGGAATGCTGCAGATGTAGCAATTAGCAAATTATGTTTTGAACTTAAGTGTCAAGTGGATCTATTTGATTCTTATTGCAGTTTAGCACAATTTGCTTCCACTTTTCTGCATAGCATGCCCTTGTGGTACGACGTCTAGACTATTTGATCATATTCGTGCAGTCTGGCGGAAGATTAAGGAAGCCAAACTCTAAGATTTCAGGTGCCAGACCACAAGGTTGAGATGGCTGGGATGTCGTATTTCTCCTTGGTTATGAGTGAAAAGATTGGGAGTAAGGTGTAGTTTTTGGTGAGGAACTACTGAGTTCACAACCCAACAGGGTTGTGAACCAGGGTTGTAGAGCCCATGTGGGTGAAACTAGGATTAATGTCAGGGATGCCTGTCTAATCTTCCGAACCTCTAATGGAATGATAGGGAGAGGCGGAAAAGAAGAAGGCAAATATCCCTGACCAATTCATCCATAGTGCATTGTACTTGGGCAATGGGTGTGGATGTCTGGATGCGAAGCTTGGGCATTATGTGTTTAGGTTTGCAAGGAACAGATCTATGGCACCAAGTTAGCTGCTGAGCTGGAGCTCTGCAATGTAGCAATCTACCCGGTAGCAGGCGACGAGGCTTCCCCTGAACTGCTACAGACCAGGGAGAGGATTGCCACTTGGTTGGAAGGAAGCTTTGGATGTATGAGCTACCGCTCTCCCTGCAACTGACCTGGATACTCGACAAAGATGCTGATGATCCTCGGGGACTACGTCGGTCCAGTGAGTGGATTGGAGAAGACCGAGTCCCGACGCGAAGCTGCTGGTGAGTCCCACGGATGCATTGAGGCAGTCTAGGCTCCCTGAGACTGATTGCACCCGGGCCACTGACAACCTACCCCTGCTGGCCGCCCTCATCAAAATCACTCCCTTGGGACCCCCTATGGTACAGGAGCTGTGCTACATCTGCGGAATCCCGACTCCCCAGCTGCTGGGTGAGTCGGTTTCCCTCGCAGCGCGCCCTGGGCTCTGAGTGTTACAGAGGCTGATCACAGGGCTCTCAGGGTGTTCCCGCCCCTCCGCCGCATGCTCCTGGATGGGGGACCTTGCTTGAAAATTCAGGCCGCATCAAAAGCGTGCCCCGTTGTTGTGGCTTTCCATTCCCTTGTCTGCCAACCACCACAAAGCCTTGCTTCCCTGACTTCCCGAGAGCAGTCGTGCCTTGACCTCAGGTGCTTCTACACCCCTGCCCCACCGATCCACTTCCGCCCCGCCTGACCCCAAAATGGCAGAAAATCGTGGCAGAGTTGCTTGAATGTGGACCAGGCAAGGGCTGTGCCTTTCCCTAAAATGGCACCCGGGTGTGATTTTGTTGCTCACATCAGGGTCTCCACAGCGCAAAAAACTTGCAATGGGACTGTTTTTTGTACTTTAGGGCCTTAGGGTGAACAAATCGAAACCAAAGGGGATGATAGACGAAGTGTTGAACATTGCAAGCACTCACCCCTGGCCTTTTTAATACATGGAGTACTGGCTAGGAAGATTCGAGAAACAGAGATTTCTCTGTGGGGCATAAAACGAGATCCTGTGTTTTAGGTAGCCAGGGCTCATTCCGTATAACGCCAAGTAGTGTCTTAACGATACTTCTTTTCCTTACTGGAAGCCAGTGGAGACTCCTCAAAGGCTTGACACATGAGCATCATGAGCATTTTGGACCAGCTGAAGTCTGTCCATCAGATACCTGGGTATGCTGAAGTAAAGGCCGTTCCCATAATCAAGACAAGATATGATCAGGGAACGCTCTTCCTGCTGTTTGTTTTGGGGCCAGGGCTATGGGTCCCAGCTTTCCTTGAGGCCGCTGCCGCCAATTGAGCTACAGCTGCACTGGGAGGCGGTTTAAAAGCCAGATAGCACTCCTGCAGCACAGATCGCTCTTCCTGCTGTTTGTTTTGGGACCAGGACTACGGGTCCCAGCATTCCTTGCGACTTCTGACGCCAACAAGCTATAGCTGCGCCTGGATGCACTTTAAAAGCCAGCTAGCACTCCTGCAGCACGGGAAGAGACAGGAAGAGACAGGGCAGGGCCACCCCTCTTGGCTTTAAACTGTGAGTACTGTCCCTTAACTTGGTGTGTTGTGCCTTATTTAATTCACTAAGTCTCCCTTTCCTTGAACTAACCAGGGTTTGGTGTCATACTAAGGTCTCAAACGTCATCAAGTTATGGGTAAAAGAAAGCTTCTGACAAAAACTAGGGAGCGTGTAACGCCAAAAAAATCCAAAGACATGGTGCTGATAATTGCACCCTTGCTGAAATTAATGAACTTATTGAGGGAGTGAGGACTTGCTTGCCCCCAACCAAAGCCCAAAGGGCCTACCCAGCAAGGGAAGCACTCCAATGGGCTTGGGAAGGGCAAGGGGGGGAGACCCGAAGCACAAGAAAAGCAGTGTTACCTATCTTGATAAAGTGCCAGTAACCTCTCCAGTTATTATATCAATCACAAACCTGAGTGCCTTGGCCATGCCACCTGCTTCTGTCCCCCTCCTAATGTTAACAGCAGCTCAGCCAAAGGGGAATGAGGAGCGTATAATTGCAAGTGTGGATTGCTCGAATCATTACACCGTGCTAGGAAATATCGAGACTACGAGAATCTCCCCCTTCAATCGATAGGGGATCACGTTTCTGGGAAAACCTGTATTTCCAAAGGAACTGTGGTCACAAATGATCATCTAGTAGCATTGAGGAATGAAATTAATTCACTAAGGGAGACTATGGAAAAGATGGCCAGACTACTAACTGTGAAGCTGGAGACTCTTACCAATCTAATCTCACAGGAACAATGTATGGAGTCTGGGCCTCGGTATGGTCCCCCTTCAATGTCTAAGACAATGACTGATAATCTAATTGGAGAGAGACCTAACCGTGCTAACCATAACCCACATAACTTGACTAACAGGGAAAGACTGCTGGGTCGTCTACTCTTCAATCCAGCTGGTTCTTTGTTTTATGAACCATACCTTGATCTAACCAAAGTGGCTGATACCACTCCAGTCTAATATTTAACATCAACATGTTTCTATAAACATCATGTGGGTAACCATATTTACAGTAACCTAAAGGGGCATAACGCAGAAGAGTGGTGGCTGGCTCCTAATACCATTAGGCCAGAAAAACCATCTGGAGTGAGCAGCCGTATGCAAACTCTAATTTGGCATATGCAAACCCTAGCCTTTTGTTAATAACTTAGAAAAGCGTATCTAACAAGGTACCCATTGATGCGAGGCGCAATAAATCCTTTGACCTCTTTATGAGTTATACCCCCAAAAATCAAATTTCAACCCAGGAAAGTTATTAGTCACTGGTTAACAAGGTTACACATTGGTGCCAGGTTTGAAGAGGTTGCAGATCCATTATTAGGGAGGACATGTGTAATGTTAAACTGTTTAGTACTGACAATGAACAATGGTATCACATCGGTGTTACCTTTAATGACAAGGACTTAGCAGATGGGCTACTTGCATTAGAACTACAATTTAATAACACATTCCAATTCTTGTATAAGGCTTAAACTCAAACCCCAAAAACTACTGTAGTTCAACTAATAGGAGAGAATCGACACACAACCAGAAATGAGGGGCAGCCCAAGCATAGAAAATTTGGCAACTTCATGAACACCTCTGATATTAATTGACTCAGAAATGATACCCAAGATTCCCCTCTACACTTAGAAGTGCAGCATTCATTTATTGATGAAAGGATTTGTTGTACTACATCTCTTATTGATAATCCCGCACAAAGAGTAGGGGATATTGCTACTAAAAACACAAGAGCCATCTCCATCAAATTGCAGGGTGAACAAACTGGGTTCATTTCAAGGTCAATTATAAGTTCTGATGCATTTAGCTTAAATCTGCTTTCCTGGAATATTGCGGGGATCAAATCAAAACTTGATGATCGAAAGTGGAACACTTTTATTGACATGCATCACATCATACATCTCCAAGAGACATGGGCCACCAATGTTCTTTCTCAACCAGGTTTCCAAACTTTTAGTTAGAATGCAATCCCTTACCAGGCTGGTCGCACATCAGGTGCATTACTAATATGGCTATGTCTTGACCTGTTTTCCACTGTGAGACTAGTACCAGCTAGCTGTAGCGATATACTAGCAATTGAAATTGAACTTCCGACTAAAACCGGTCTGAGATATATAGCCTTGGTCAACTTTTATATTAGGTCTGTTCCCCTAAATGTCCAATCTCCTATAGTGGATAAGATAGATGCCTTGATGGGTCAGTTGAACAGGAAAGGTCTAGTGATTGTAGCAGGTGACATTAACACCCGAATACCAACAAATGTTGGACAGAATCCTACAGAAACCCAGAGTGGGATTAACGCAAGAACATCCACATCACCTCTGCCTGGTTTTAATAAAGGTATTAATATTACTAAAGCAGGAGCCCAAGTTTTTGATTTGTTATTAGACCATGGCCTAAGAGTGGTTAATGAGAACACTAAGTCAGATTGTCCTTTGTATACAACCTTTAAAAGATGTTTTAGCATTTCACGAATAGATTATATCTTTTTGGACACCGAGTTATGGGCAAATCTAAATGATATGAAGGTGATCCCAAGACCAGATAGCGAACACCAAGCTCTATGTGCATCCTTTGCCATGGCTGTGTTTCTCGATGTAAAACTTGATCAAGTAGTGACCTCTTCATCTAAGGTCCCTACATCTAATCTAAGAAACACCAAATGGGCAGTCATGGAGATAGGCATAAAGTGAATGACACACTTGTATAATATTTGTGTGTGGTAACTCTCCCAGCTGGATCTAGCAGATATGGATAGCATTGACTTTGCCCTTAACTTTGCCCTTATACACTCAGAACTGATGGGCACATTGAGTTTGTGTTTTTTCATGCGCCATAAAAGAGGGGATTTCCATATGAAAACAACTTCCTGGTATACTAAATCTTGCTGCTTAGATAAATCTTGCTTATTACGTGCGATTAAAAAGGGGCAAAGAGCTGAAATCATAAAGTCCAGAAAAAAGGGACAAAGAGCTGAAATCATAAAGGCCAGAAAAAACTACAAATCTACACAAGAAAAGGCCAAAAGAGATTGGGGGAAGGAACACTGGTCACTTATTGCTGGAGCCCTAGACTAGAAATGGGGGACCATAAGACGTTCTGGAAATTGATCTCTGGTAACTCCTCTAGTGCTAATCACCTGGAGTTAACTATACAACCTGAGTTTAGTGGCTTGTATAAAGGCAAGCTGAACCAGAATAATCTTACAATTCTCCAGCCAGGAGCCACGAGTGACATGACAAGTATAATAACCCTGATACCTTAAAATGTAATCTTACCTTTAGCATTGATGAAACTCACCTAGCAGTCAAGCTAGTGAAAAAAGAAAAGGCGCCAGGAATGGTTTGTATTCCAGGTGGTCTCTATTTGTCGCAACCGGACATCTGGGTACCATACTTGAACACTGTATGCAATAGCATTTTAAAAGGTAATTCTATACCACCCTCTTGGCATTGTGCAATTATTATATCTGTCTTCAAGAAGGGGAACAGAGAGAACCCCTCAAATTACAGACCCATCAGTCTCCTGGACCCCACCCAAAAAACCTTCTGTAGGCAGGTGTTGTTTAAACTCAATGACTGGATGGATGAGAATAACATCCTAGAGGAGGCACAAGCTGGGTTTAGACCCAAGATTAGTACATGGGACCAGGCCCTCCGCTTCAAGGTGATAACCTGGAAATATGTCACCTTGAAGCGTGACCATCTATATGTCGCCGTTATAGATTTAAGGGCACCATTTGACCTAGTCCCAAGAGATACACTATGGGAGGTATTGGATGGCTATGGTATTCCCCCAGACCTACTTAGGATCTTCAGAGTTTTACACACAAGCGTCGATGGAAAGGTTAGATGGAATAATGCTGGGGATTTGTCTGACAAAATCAAAATTAATCAAGGGGTTAAAAAAGGGTGTGTCCTCGCTCCGACCCTCTGAAAAATGGCATGCATGACACACCAAATTAGCAGGTGTGTCAACACCTATTTTGATGTTTGCGGATGACACCCTGCTAATTTCACGCACTCCAATGGGGCTGCAAGCCAAATAAACACCTTTCTTTGCTTTTGTGAAGAAAGTGGGCTTGAGCTCAACTCCACAAAGTCAAACGTCATGAATATCAACCCCCATAGAACTATGTTTCCCTATTACCCCCTTAAGATTTGATCTTGCCCTCAATCCTATATACTTATTGGTTCAACTCAAACCCTTACTATTCTAGGTAAGATTTAGGTCTACCATGGAGTTAGCAACATACAGAGATGGTGTAAAAGGGCTAATATTCCTGGATAAGGACGTAAGTACACCCTGGTTGAAGGTGATAAAAGCGTTATCCCACAGAACAGGCATGGAAAAGGTATTGAACATGCCAGAGCAGATCACCAAAAGTGACGCCCGTGGAATGAAAACCCGGTACTGGGAGGAAATTGTACTGAAAATGTGGAAAATACATCAGAAAAATTCTATTACTGGCCAGTTTCTTCAACATAAATGTTCTCCCTGCCCGGAGCCTTATATGGATCCCATGTATCCACGCTATTCAAAGAGCCTGTAGGTCCAATTGAGATGCAGCATACTGCCATGAGAACTATTAAATGGGACAGGGCATTCACAAACAATAAGTTCTGCTCAAATTGCCCTAATATCATGGAAGCTATTGAACATTTCATGTTCTTCTGTCCACAATAGAGAAATCTGCGTAAGGAATGGCTAAAAGCAGCATTAAACTCGAAAGGTGTGACACACTGTGGGGAAGCATTAAGGCTCCTTAAGAGTGACACTCAGAAATTATTCACACTGGCAGTATCACGTTATCTTCTCTGTGCGTAGAGCCAGAGAAAGAAGGTCATAGATAGCCAGCCTGTAGCACAAGCCTCAGTATGTTTATGTAGCATCCCATCTCCCCATATGCGTAATACAATTAATATCGACATTGGGGATTTGCATTTTTCTTATGGCTCATTCACATAATTTATTTAAATGTACATGAATTTTTACTTCAATGGAGAACTCATTTAATAAGACTATTCTTATGGTGTCGGGTCTAGTAGGCCTGTTCTTTTTATTATCTACTCATTTTAACCATTGACATTTCAATTGTAAATAGGACATTGTATGACGTTTTTACTGTCATTGATCTGAATTGTACATTTCTGTGATTGTAACTTTTTATGGCTTTTAGCCTAAATAAAAGGTTTTGATGATGATGATGATGATCAGGCCTTGAATCACCTGTGCCTGGGCACCAAAGACAGAAGGATCAAAATCTTCTGAAGAAGTCGCAAGAGGGCAGAGCAAGTGCCCACTACCAAATTTACTTGGGTATGGAATAGCAGCTGATTATCAAATCTAAAGCCTAAATTTTTCACCACCTGATATTTGATGAATGGGGTGGGGGCATCTGGTGGTCAGAAGGACTGCAACTGTGTTTCTCCATCCTAACCAATGAAAAGCAGCTCCATCATTGCTGCATTACATTTCAGCTGGTTCACGACCAGCAACCCAAATACCGCGGAAACGCAAGTACTAATTAACTTGACTGGGCAGGGCTTGTTGTTCTTAGTAGCAGCTAGGTGTCATCTGTGTAAGACACAATTTTTGCCCCTAAGGATTCTACTTAAGTAGCCTGAGGTGTGAGGTAGATATGTAACAAGGTCGGGCTCAGGGCAGAGCCCTGCGGGACACCAACCTTCTCCTTGTTGGACGTGGCCGATTAGGGATGGATGGCACCATACCTTCGATGGCTGCCTGTTGGCTAATTGCACCTCATCTATGTTATCTGCCTTATGTAGCTTGTCAGGTTCCACCTGAAGGTGTGTCTTCACAGATTTCACATTTTCTACCCATTGCCTCACCCCAGGCCTGTGTAACCCAATCTGAAACCCTATGTGAAGCCCTCTGCAATATGGGAGAGTCCGCCCTATTCAGGAAGGAGCCCGGCCAAAATGTAAGTCTATTCAACTTAACCAGTATAAGAGCTTTTTCCTTGAGGGTCCTGAGTTCCACTTCCCCCTCTATATCGTCCTGATGGAGCTGCTCCTGCTCCTCCAGAGTTCTGGTGCCATTGTGAACAAGGGGCATTCGGCTGTGACTCAGATGCCCCTCCTGAATTTCCATAGCAGTTGACCAGGGGGTGCTTCTCTGCACACTTAGAGCATTGGTGTCGGAATTAACAATATTCCCTGCGATGCGTCGTATGGGAGAGTGCTACGAAGGATGGTAAGTGGGTTACACTGCACTGTGCGCTTGCCCATTACTACTGAATCCAAGGAAAAGACATGTGTTGTTGTTCTTTTCTTTTCCAGGTGTGCCGGGTTCAAAGAGGAAAACCAATGAAGTGTAAAGACATTAACGGCCTCAGGAGCTAAAGTGTAAAATGTTTGAGTCTGCTGCCAAGCTGCAGAAGGTGTGAGAATCCAACTACACCTGCAGATAAGTTGTAATGTAAGCGTCTGCTGCCAAGCTGAAGGTACGAGGATCGAATCACACCCACAGGTAAGTTCTAATAATAGGCAATAGTCACATGGGCTTGGCCTTTTATAGGTGGGTACTCCAAATATAGCCGCCAGTCTTGCGAGAGTTCAGCTCTAGCGAGAACATGCTTCCACACATGGAAAGTGCACCTTAGAGCCAGTCTCTGCTGTATGAGGTGTGCACTAGACACCTGTCACTTGCAATGAGTAAATAAGGACCTCTGAATCTATCACTTCTCTACAGATTCCATGCATGCTGAATAACCCAGCCTGCTTTTACCATTAACAGGTTTGAGTTCCAGTAGTCCTTGAGTCTTCCTAATTTTTTTTGTGCTTTAAGAGACCCTGTAGCTCCCTCAATGCTTTGAGTGCTTCTAATGCTATCTGTATTTCTGATGTTCTGTGTGTTTCTGGTGTTCCTGGGTAGCTGTGACAAACACACGACAATTACAATAGTCAATGATTAACAGGCATTTCATTGAGAGCAGAGTCCAGCCTGTATGCAGCACATGTGGCGGGATAAAAGTTTGATTGCTAACCGGGCTGTTTGTTTATCAAGTATTACATTTGTGCAAGGAGTATACCAGAGGTATGAGATTGCTTTCATCCCTGGTCTTCACTCCCAGTGTGTGGAGGCCTAGCATGTCTCTGAGGTCAAAGCACAGGAAGGCATTTCTCCCTTCGCTACCCAGACAGTGTTAATATTTCGGTAGTTGGGCTCGCGTGGGCTCGCGTGGGCTCGCGTGAAGTGTCAATCAAGAAGAAATACGATTGGGGCTTGGAATCTCTTCTCATACCTCAAAGACACCATATCTCAGAAGATGTAGGAATGGTTAGCCTTGCATGTGATCCTTCCCAAGATAGTGGATTTTCCAGTGATAGTTGCCTGAAGTTCCAAATTCATGACAGGGTAACCTTTTTCCTGTAATGTAGTGTCCTGTTTAGACCACATTTAAGGTGACACTCATAAGTTAAGTCAAGTCAAGTCAAGTCAAAAGATTTATATAGCGCGCTACATACCCGGAGGGTCTCAAGGCGCTTGAAGAAGGGTGGGGAGTTACTTGTCGAATATCCAAGTTTTAAGTTGCTTTCTGAATGCTAGATGGTTCTGAGTGAGACGAAGGTGAGTGGGGAGTGAGTTCCAGGTTTTAGCTGCGAGGTAGGAGAAGGATCTACCTCCCATGGTGGTTTTATTGATGCGAGGTACGGTAGCAAGGGCTTGGTTGGAGGATCGTAGCTGGCGGGAGGGGGTGTAGAAGGAAAGTCGTGTGTTGAGGCATTCGGGTCCAAGTTCGTAGAGTGCTTTGTGTGCGTGGGTTAGGAGGCGGAAAGTAATCCTCTTATTGACGGGGAGCCAGTGGAGGTTTTTCAGGTGACTAGAGATGTGGTCTTTACGTTAAAGATAAGTTGCAAGGCATTTCATTCTCTTACATTTCATTGCATTTATTGCCCACTTGCTATCATTTTTTACCATGATTTTTAGTTCCATTTTGTTGCTGTATTCTGGCCTGGATTTCTAGTTCAGGAAGTTCTATGCTTGGCTCTTTCTTTACCCTGATTTGTGGTGGTTTTCTAAATGTAAATGTAAATGTAAATGTAAATGCGTCTTCCTTATTATCAATCAAGAACTACATTGATATCCGAAGAGTTGTCTCTGAGCAGTTCAAAAAGGGGAAAAAAAATGATGATAACGCAATTTTATTGTCATTTTATTTTTCTGTACTGGCTCAGTTGGTTTACAATTCCCTCCCCCCCCCACCACTGTAGCAGCCGGCACAGGTATATTAAGTGCAGGGTTTCAGAGTGGCTACTGGGAGGAGTCACCAATTCATCAGAAAATAAAGAAAGAAACTTGATAAACATTCATGGCATCCAGGCCCTGAAATCAAATGAGGAGGGAGAATTAGGTTTCTAAATAAGGATCATGCATTCCAATGAGCTGTGTCTTGATAGGTATATGGAATGTAGTCAGGAAGGTGAGAAATCTTAGAACTAGCAGGGCATGATAAAAATACACGCAATGGACGGATACGATTACTGAAGTAAGGATGATTCTCTTTTTCACTATTTACCCATCGAATGCAGCCTTTTTCAGCCTAAACTATTATTACTACTACTTCGTACACACTTGCTGCATCCAAATGCTGCTTTGCCCAATTTCTGCCTACATTTGTTCAGCAGGAGTGGGACTTTTAATGATCTGTCAGTGTTAATGTATCGATGTGGGGGTTAAAAAACTTTGGTTCAACTTTGGGGGCTATTTTACCAGGATTGCTGTTGATTTGTTTTCCTTCTTAGTGCACTATCAGACCTGTAGAACAATGTTTATGTCTTGTGTGCACCAGCGCATGAGCTCCTAGTGCATGAACGTTCGCTTGCAAGAGAAATTGTAAATAAAAGGTGCTTGCAGCCTGCGCATTGCTTACCATTGTTTTGCTTGATAGTCACTCTCATTTGCACACATTGTGCTGCTCTTCCTCCTACCATGTATGTTGCTTCATTTTGCTGTCCCTCGTCCTGTCTCCCTTTCATCCCTTTACTGTGTCGTGTCATTTGCTACATTGTCTGTTTTTTCACAGCAAAGTATCACTTGGTACCCTTTATAGTCTGAGTCTTTTTTTTCTGCAACGAATCCTTTCTGCACACCATACCTCACCCTGTCTGATATTTGTCTTGTTCCTCATTGTGCTCAGCTCTAATGAATCAGTTTGCTTTCTCCTGAATTCTTTGCTTTTTATTAGCCTCTGTTCTTTTGTTTATTGTTGTACAAACCTCCCACTCTTTACCTTCTACACCGTATACTTTACCCTCCCTCCCTTATTATCACTCTGATTTTTCCAGTATGTGTTTCAGCACCGTCTATATCCAACCGAGCAACACTTTATTTCAGTTTAGAGTAGGTCAAATATTTAAGCAGCGGCGGTCCCTACATTAGGGCAGAGGACCGTCGCCCTCATGCTGCAAGCGCCACAAACGGTGAAAAATAAAATGGTAATAAAATGTATTCATTACCATTTTATCTGAGCTATGTTTGGGGGCAGGGCCACTGCTGCTGACTGGCAGCAGGGAAGTGGTGCTCACACCACCGGTTTACACTGCACATGTCACTTTGGCCGGCCCTCTTGCGATGGCTGGCCTCACATGAGCAGTGTAAACCTCTCCACCCAGTTGTCTAAGACAGCCAGGTGGAGGGCAAGCACAGACCCCGGTGCATGCCGGAGGCAGCCTGCTCCAGCCAATCCTGGTGTTGCTCTCATGCTGCTAACATTCTTAGCAGCATGAACACATTGTTCGGATTAGAATGAAGAACTGCTGCAGCCAACACATGCAGTGGGTTAGTACATCTTTATTTTGTTATTCTTAACCCACTGATGCCCTGTAAGACTTACACTATCTTCAACCTCAACGTCAGATTTCTCGGTCATGGCTCGCTATAAACTCTGTTGATAATGAGCCATGACTGACAGCTTTGGCGTTGACCAGGCATTGCTGGTCAGTGGTTGCCATACCAAAAATGTAGGTTGCTATCCGCCACTATGTTAACGGCCAGCAGCAACCGTTGTTTTTAATACAACTAGCTATACTACTAATATGTGACACTATTGTATAATACCTTTGTTGTTTTAATGGTGTCTGTCCATGAAGGGCCTGAGTATGAGTCTGGCGGTCCGAGGACTTTCAGACTCGTGGTGGTGCAGTGTTGGCGGTCTTGCGACTGCCACATTATGGCCACAGTGGTACTCAGGCGCTGGTGGGTGGTCAAGGGGCATTAATATATTTGACGGGATTGCCGCGGTCCTTCCAAACATATTACAACTTTCATCACTTTCATCACTGCCACTGACTTCGTGGAAGTCTTTCCTCCATGAAAACAGTGGTGATGAGGAAGGGTCCCTTGTGCCTCACGCCTTTTGGATGCACACAGGGGGCACAACATGTTCCCCCCTATGTGTATGTACAGAGGTTCTAGCACAGCAAGGACTTTTTAGTCCATGCCGTGCTGGAACTTCCTTTAACATTCCCATTGTGGTGCCTATTTCATAGACACCGCCGTGGGAACAGCAAAGGAAATGCCTGGCAATGACTAAAAAAGTAATTATAGGTGGGGCATTCCTCACACGTATTTGCCAGTGCGGTCCTGCCGCTGCACCGTCAAACTCGTAATTGGCCCCTAAGTTTCCACTTTGACTATTAAACTATTCACTTGTGTTTTATATTCATCACAAACTTTAATACTATAGTGCATAGAGCACATTACATTCAAGACTGTATCTACAGCTAAGGCACCATCTTCTTAAACAATTCAGATCACAAAGTGTACTTCCTGTAACTGGTGCTCTTCATCTACTTTTCATCCCTCTACCCTTATACAATTTTCCAAACCTTCCCGCTTCCACACCTGTGTTCCGAGTTCCTATGATCCTTATGCTGCTGCGACCCTTCTTAAAGATCACTCATATGCTTTTTATCGCTGCATAACTCTATAGCCCAACCCCTGGCGTCCATATTGTTATTTCATTCATATGATTTTTGTCCCCAATGCCAAACCAACCACCTCCTTCCATTTTACTTATAGTCTGCGCTACATAACTTTCTCCCTCGCTGCATGTTACTTTTTCACTCAAGTGTTAGTTGTCCCCCCAAGGACATTAAAAGATATTTAAAAAAATTGTGCATATATGGAATTATTTAGAGAAAGGAAATATATAGCAAACTCAATGAGTATATACTGCCCTTAAATACATACCTACTATTGAATACTGTACAACATCAATTGAAATTAGTTTGAGACAATGTTATATCAAAGGATATTTTCAAATTTTATTTCTATTTTTGTCTTCATATTTGATACATTTTTGATTCTTTTTTTCTCATTTTTTTACCAAAAAAGTTATATAAAGTTCATAAAGGTTAACAATCAATTACATATAATAAACATATATGGAATTATAAATTTCAACCAATACAGTTCACTAATTTAAACAAAACATTTTTAGAAGTATTTAACACGTTAATTTTTAAATACATCTAAACATATGGAGATTTCTGACGTTTTGCAACTTCGTAAATTAAAAATGTATACCAATAATTTTTAAAATAAAGTTTTATATCTTTGGTCTGTCTACATATTACAAATATACAGCACACTATCTTTACAGCTCACACACAACACACATAAAATAAAACAATTATTCTAACATTCCATACTGCATACATACATTGCCTCACATACATCCATAGGTACATCATTACCTTAACATTAAGTTATAAAAATTACACAAACTATAAAAATAGTTACAAAAAACCCATAAGCACCCAAGACCTTGCTTGTTAGCAAGAAGAAATTAAGTGAATTGCGCAATTTGATTCCCCAGTTCCAAAGTATGCTGCTCCAGTCGTAATGTCACATGCTCTTCTGCCAAAGTTCAAGTTCAAGCATTTGTAAAGCGCACTACTCACCCAGTGTATCTCAAGGCGCTTGGGGAAGGGGTTCATTATTTGCCGAATAGCCAGGTTTTAAGTTCTTTTCTGAAGGAGATGTGGTTTTGAGTAAGGCGGAGGTGAGTGGGGAGTGAGTTCCAGGTCTTGGCAGCAAGGAAGGAGAATGATCTGCCACCCATGGTGGATTTTCGGATGCGCGGGACTGTGGCGAGGGCTTGATTGGACGATCTAAGTTGGCGGGTGGGTTTGTAGAAGGACAATCGAGTGTTGAGGCATTCGGGTCCTAGATTGTAGAGGGCTTTGTGTGCGAGGGTGAGAAGGCGGAAAGTAATTCTTTTGTTGACGGGAAGCCAGTGGAGGTCTTTTAAGTGTCCGGTGATGTGATTTTGGCGAGGGATGTCTAATATGAGTCTCGCTGATGCGTTTTGGATGCGTTGGAGTTTTTTCTGTATTTTTGTTGTGATTCCGGCGTAGAGGGTGTTTCCATAATCCAGTCGACTCGTGACCAGTGCGTGGGTGACAGTCTTTCTTGACTCGAGGGGAATCCAGCGGAAGATCTTTTTGAGAATGCGAAGTACGTTGAAGCAGGAGGAAGAGACTGCGTTGACTTGTCTGGACATCGCGAGCGAGGAGTCTAGGATGAAGCCAAGGTTACGTGCATGGTTTGTGGGAGTGGGTGCTGTGCCCAAAGCGGAGGGCCACCAAGAGTCGTTCCAGGCAGAGGGGGAAGATCCTAGGATGAGGACCTCGGTTTTGTCTGAGTTGAGTTTTAGGCGGCTATGTTTCATCCATTCGGCTACTTCTTTCATGCCTACGTGAAGATTGGTTTTGGCGGTGTTGGGGTCTTTGGTGAGGGAAAGGATTAACTGGGTGTCGTCGGCGTAGGAGATGATGTTGAGGTTGTGTTGGCGCGCGATGGGGGCGAGAGGACTCATGTAGACGTTGAAGAGGGTGGGACTGAGTGAAGATCCTTGTGGTACGCCACAGATGACTTCAGTGGCCTCTGAGTTGAATGGGGGAAGTCGAACTCTTTGAGTTCTCCCAGCGAGGAATGAGATGATCCAGTCCAAGGCTTTTCCTTGTATGCCGATGTTGCTGAGGCGTTGTATAAGGGTGCTGTGGCAGACTGTGTCGAAAGCGGCGGAGAGGTCAAGTAAAATGAGGGCCACAGTTTCTCCGTTGTCTAGTAGTGTTCGTATGTCGTCGGTCGCTGCGATGAGGGCGGTTTCGGTGCTGTGTTTGGCTCGAAACCCGGATTGAGATGGATCGAGGGAGTTGTTGGATTCAATGAAGGCGGCGAGTTGGTTATTGACGGCTTTCTCAATGACTTTGGCCGGGAATGGGAGGAGGGATATGGGTCGGTAGTTTTTGAGTTCCGAGGGGTCTGGTGTGGGTTTCTTCAGAAGGGCGCTGAGTTCGGCGTGTTTCCAGCTATCTGGAAAGGTGGCAGAGTTGAACGAGCAGTTGATGATGTCACGGAGATGGGGTGCGATGATGTAGTCAGCTTTGTTGAAGATGTAGTGGGGGCAGGGGTCGGTTGGCGAGCCAGAGTGGATTGAGTTCATTAAGCGGGTGGTTTCTTCAGTGGTGATTGGGTTCCAGTTGCTAAGGATGTTAGTTGGTGGAGTAGGATCAGAGGGGAGTGGGGAGGGCTGATCGCTGGGGGTATTCTCGAAGCTGTTGTGGATGTCGGCAATTTTGTTGTAGAAGAAGGAGGATACCGCATCGCAGAGGTCTTGGGAGGGAGTGATGTCGTTAGATGCTGCGGTGGGGTGGGTGAATTCTTTGACGATGTTGAAGAGTTCCTTGCTGTTGTGAGAGTTGTTGTCGAGGCGATCCTTGAATGCTGATTTCTTGGCGGATCGAATCAGTTGGGGGTGTTTGCGGGTGGCTGCCTTGAGGGTGGCCATGTTGTCGGTGGTTGGGTTTTTTCTCCATGTTTTCTCCAGGGTGCGGCATAGCTTCTTGGATTTTTTAAGGTCATCGTTGAACCAGGGAGTCTTTTTGCTACCTGATTTGATCTGGTGCTTTTTCAGGGGTGCTAATTCGTCGGCACTGTGGGTGATCCATTGCTTGAGATTGGTGGCCGCTTGGTTTGGGTCCAGTGAGAGGGAGGGAGGGTTTTGGTTTAGTGATGTGAGGAGTTGGTCGGAGGTGATTTTGTTCCAGTTTCTTCGAGGAATAGGTTGTGGGCGGTTGTGGTTCAGGGTGGTTTTGTAGCTGAAGTGAACACAGCTGTGGTCCGTCCAATGGAGAGCTGTGGTGCGATCGAAGGAGATATGCTTGCTGGACATGAAGATAGGGTCGAGTGTGTGTCCGGCTGCATGGGTGGGGGTGTCAACAAGTTGTTTGAGTCCGAGGTTGGTTAGGTTGTCCAGAAGGGTGGTGGTGTTGTTGTCGTGTTTGTTTTCAAGGTGGAAGTTGAGGTCTCCTAAAAGAATGTAGTTCTCGGAGGCGAGGGCATGTGGGCTGACGAAGTCCGTGATGTCATCGCTGAATTGAGTGCGGGTACCTGGAGGCCTGTAGATGAGGGTGCCTCTAAGTGTGGTCCTGGGGTCGGTGTGGATCTGGAAGTGGAGATGTTCGGCGGTTGCAAGATTATCATCGGAGCTGGTCGTGATTTTGATGGTGTTCCTGTGGATGATGGCGATGCCTCCTCCTGTTTGATTGATGTGGTCTTTTCGGATAATCTTGTAAGCGTTCGGAATGGCTATGGCGATGTCGGGTGCTGATGATGTGTTCATCCATGTTTCTGTGAGGAAGGCGATGTCCGGTGACGCAGTGTCGAGTAGGTCCCAGAGTTCAGTTGCGTGTCTGTGGACCGAGCGGGTGTTAAGTAGGATGCACTTCAGGTGGTTAGAGTCGGAGCTGTGCGTGGAGGAAGTGGGTTTGGTGAGGGTCCTGAAGCAGTTGAATTTGCAGGAGAGGCAGGCGAATGGGCCGTGGGTACGTCCTGGGGTGGCTTCGCAGCAGTTTAGAGTGCGTCCGGGGTTGAGGCCGAGGAGAGTTGCGGCATCATATGTGATTTTAGTGGGTTGAGAACGGCGGGGACCAGGGGGACAGGCGCTGGGCGCGGTCCAGGTGCGGACTGGCGCAGACAGGCTTACCTTTGGCGCACCTTCGGCGCACATGGGGCGCGACCGCTGCGCGTAGGTTCTTCTGACATAAATGGAGAAGTGGAGGGGGGCGGAGTGTGGGAGGGGGAGCTGGGAGGCGGGAGCGTAGGGGGAGGGACAGGCTGCAGGCACAACAAAATGGACGAGATAACAGGAGAACAGGACGCTGTGATGCGAGCTGGCGGTGGAACACACGGGCACAATTTACATTAAATAAAATATTAAAGCAATCACAAGTGAAATATGTTCAACAGGCAAAGCAATGCGGAGCGTTCACAGTTAAAGTACTATATAGACACAAAGCAATGCGGAGCGCTACGCAACAGAGCGGGTGCCAATTCAATTGAAATAAATTTAAAGTGTGGTGGTGGTGGGGGAGCAGCGCTACGATACCAGTCACAGCGCTATGGGATTCAGGAGGAAGGGTGGAGCGACAGCTTGACACAGAGTCAAGCTGGTCACGTGTATCCAAGTTTATATACACCCAGAGGAAATGCCTCTCAAAGTCCATTGCCTCGTAGTCTTAGCATAAATTATTTTGGGTTTCAGGAAATCTGTTTCTCCTGTTTTTCAGCAGAACACTCCAATATCTTCTGTGCTCAGCTCTATGGTGCTGATTTCGATGCGTGTGTTAATGTAGAGTGAAATTAATTGTTTTAGGCCGAAGTATTTCCTCTAGAATCTGTATTTGCATGCTATTTTGTTACTTAGGAAAATGTCTTTAAATTGCACATTCCACTCAAAACACTGGAGGTAATTACATTTTCTCCACATACAGTTAATCTACAAAAATCTGGAGATACTTCATGGTTACCACTGCTGTTGGTTTTAACCCCAAATGAGTTGTTATGAAGCTACTTTTGATCCCGCTTACCTACAGTTTTCTAGTGCTATTTTTTTGGAGGGGGGGATTCTTTTTATTAACTTTACTCACAGGTACAGAAAATACATAGCAGAAGGAGATAGTTAGCGGTCTCTTGTACATATGTTGGGCAGGCCAAAACATTTCCAAAGACCACCACCCGCATCACACCCCATCCACCTCCCCCCCGATCCTCGGTATTTCCGCAAGGGGCCCCAGACCATCCTCCACTTCTTCACACAACCCCATGCCTTGTAAATCGTCTCCTCCGCCCTCTGGCACCAATCCAAATCCCTCCGCCACTGGTCCCATTGTGGAGCCTCCTGCGCCCCCCAACCTCGGGCAATATTTCTTTTCGCCACCCCGGCTGCCAAGGCCAGCCAGATCTCCTTGTACCTTGACCAGTCAGTCGGCCCTTTAATCATTAATAAAAGCCATCTTGGCTCCACCGGACCTGGCGACCCCACTAATATCTCCATGGTGCAAGCCACCTTAGACCAAAAGGGTGCCACGCTCAGACAGTCCCAAAGGATATGGAAAAAGATACCCTCTTCATGGCAACCTCTCGCGCAGAAGGGAGAATGTGTCCTGCCCCATGAGAATAAGTGAGTGCGCAGGTAATAAACCCGGTGCAAAGTTTTTAGTTGGACCAGACGAAACCGGACCCGTATCGCTATCTCACGCGGGCTCTGCAGGGCATCCTGCCAATCATCGCCCTCTAGGGTACCAATGTCCTCCTCCCATTTCGCCCGCAGTGACAGCAGGGGGTCAGGCATGTTATTGATCAGTTTGCGATAAATAGTGGCCGTGGGCTTTTCTAAAATGGGGTCAAGTAAGAGCCTGTCCTCCATTGGCGAGTACTCTGGGATTGAGGTCCCCGCCGGAATATGAGAGCACAGAGCATGTGTAATACTTAAGTAGTGATAGTGTTGTCAGGCATGCATTTGGTATTCCTTCCCCAAGAACTCAAAAGACCTAGGAGCATCCCCCTTCCAAACATCCCCCAGGTATTCAATGCCAATCAACTTCCAGCCCTTAAAGCCGGTGAGTCTCTTCACCTCCGGTAACTGGTCACCACACCAAAGCGGGGTCCTAGCGGTTACGGTGTTAGCCCAGCCCAGGAACTTGTTAGCCTCCTTCCAGCACTGCAGCACTACCCCTGTGTGCGAGGGCAAATTCCTCCGGTGCTTCCTTGAATAGAGAAGAGGCTCGCAACCACCCTCCAACATGACATATCTATCCACCCTGTAAGCCGGTTCTGAGTCCGCCGAGTAGACCCAATCGTTAATGACCTGAAGCTGAGGCGCCCAATAACACAGCCGAACGTCCGGTAGTGCCAGCCCCCCATTGTACACCCCCTTGTAAGTGTGGTCAGCGCGATTCTCGGGTTGCCTCCGTCCCAAAGCAATGTCCTCATGGCCTGGGATATGCGCCGGAACACTCCGTCTGGCACCAGATAAGGCGAGTTTTGTAGGATGTACAGGAGGCGCGGCAACGCCAACATCTTAAAAAGAGCGGCGCGCCCCATCAGAGTGAGAGGCAGGGAACCCCAATGACCAATGTCAGACGCCAATCTTGCCAGCTGCAGCTCTAGATTTTTGGTGAAAAACTCCGCCCTGTCCCTAGTAATGTACACTCCAAGGTATTTAAAGCCCTCAGTGACAACCAAGGCCGTACATTGCGACGGGACCCGCGGGGGGGCCCCCGTGAGGGGGTAAAGCAAGGATTTGGACCAATTGATCCTGTAGACAGAGTAGCTGCCAAATAATTCAAAAAGGTGAAGCGTCTGCGCCATGGAGTGGGATGGTCTAGCCATGTAGAGTACTATATCGTCAGCGTACAAAGATATACGCTCTTCCCAATCATCCGTAAGCGCCAAGCCCCAGAATGACCGTTCTCTCCTAATCCAATGGGCCAATGGTTCTAGCGCCAGGGCGAATACGAGAGGGGACAGTGGGCACCCCTGTCTCGTACCATGCCGCAGGGGGAACACCCGGGACAGTACTCAGTTGACCCTCACCTTCGCCACCGGCCTTTCATACAACAGACGCACCCAGCCACAGAAGACCAGCCCAAATCCCAGACGCTGCAGGACCATAAATAAATAGGGGCATTAGATACTGTCAAAGGCCATTGAGGCATCCATCGCCATCAATGCCGTTTGAGTGTCACCCACGTCCTCCGTCATATACATTACTCCATAAAGCTTACGTAAATTGTGTCGCGTACTCCTATGAGGTATAAATCCTGACTGATCGACATGTACCAGGTCCGGCAAGACTGTGAGTAGGCGCATCGCCAAAGCTTTATCCAAGACCTTGGCCTCCACGTTGATAAGTGATATAGGTCGATATGAGGAGCAACAGTCCACCGGTTTCCCGGGCTTATGAATTACTACTATCGTGGCCTCCCGCTGGTCCGGTGGCAGTATCTCAGTCTGCTGTGCCTCAAGGAACATGCGCCTCATGGGTTCAGTCACTACATTGGCCTGTTGTTTGGAAATTTCCACTGGGAGCCCGTTCGGCCTCTGCGCTTCACCTAATTCCAGGACTGTGAGGTCCTTTTCCAGGCTCTCAGTCTGCTCCCTCGAGAGTGTGGGAAGTGCGAAGTCCCGCAAAACTCCTCGCAATCGGATTCAGTTCGGGTGCACACCGGGGTGTACACCACCTCATAATACAAGGCGAAGGCCTCCTCTATCCACTCCCGCCGATACCAGGGTTCCCGCCTCATCGCGCTCCTCCGCGACCCAGGATCGCTCCCGTTCCCGGCGTTCCAACCAACCCAGCAGCTTCATACTCTTGTCCTCGGCATCATATATCCGGTGCTGCACAGCAAGGGAGTAGGCCCGCGCCTCACCCTCCACCAGTGAACGGAGCTCCCGCTGCTTGAAGGCCAACTCATGACTATGGGGCCCCCCCAACGCCTCTCTCCAGCGCCTCCACCTCCCGCTCAAAGTGCGCCATCTGCAGCGCCTCTTCCTTCTTTTTCGCACCGATCAACTCCTGGGCCTGACCCCTCAGAACGGCCTTAAATGCTTCCCATATGATCACCTGGGAGTCGACCGAGCCCTGGTTTTCCTCGAAGTAGAGCTGGGAGCCCTCCCGCAGTTTGTCCACTAATGAGTCGTCTTTGAGGCACCATGTGTTTATCCGCGGGTAGGCCGCTCTTGTGGTTACCGCCCCCCTGAGAGTGACCCCCACCGGTGAGTGATCTGATATCTACCTGGCCATAATACACGAGTCTACAAAGTCTCCCACTTGGTTCACTCTGGCAAAGAGATGGTCTATTCTGGAGAAGGATCCATGCCTGGCCGAGTAAAAAGTGTACTGCCTTTGTGTGGGGTGGTGTACTCGCCAGATGTCACTGAGGCCCAGCGCAGAGGTAAAACTACTCAAACCCGCCTCCCCCTGTGGCCCTGTCTCTCCCCCGAGCGGTCCAGGCCTGACAGCATCACCGCATTAGTGTCGCCACCTAATGTCAAAGTACGCCATGGAAGCTCCACCAAATGGGACCCCAATTTCGAGTAGGACAAGGCATGCAGCCCCGGTTGAATGAGCAGGAGCTAAACAGTAGTGCGCGCTAGTGACACCAAACAGCCCGAATCCTCCTCCCATTTACCCGTGACAATCAGTGGAAGGGCTGTGCGGATTAAAATTCCCACCCTCTTAGAGCCTGACGAAAACCCGGAGTGGGCTAGTAGCTTGTAACTGAACCTGTCCAGCGCCCTACAGTATTCCCTCTCAAGTGAGTCTCCTGTAGGGGAACTATATCCGGGCTGTGGCGTTTCAGATGCTGCATAACTAGCGTGCGCTTTATTTTATTACCCAACCCATTAACGTTCCATGACCAAATCCTTAACCTTGACTGATCACCCATTGAATAACAGGACTCTAGAATGCGCCGGACACCCTACGTTCTCCTGCTGGAACCCGAGGACCACACTATATAGCTGCCATACGAACACACCTGGAGCCAAACATAAACATTTCCCCAACACCCCTCCCCTCAACCATACCCCCATCCTGCCTCCCTGCTCAGTGGGCCCCCAACCACCCACCATCATAATACGCAGAGTGCCTGTCGCCCCATAACCCCACAAATAATCAAATCAGGGAACGCGAGGCTGCAGCTGCCGAAGAAGTCATAATGTAGAAACGGAGTACACACTCCCCATAGGAAATTCTGCAAAACAACTACCACCCCCCTACATCTTTAAACCTAGTGCCGAATTCTCTGGGAGTCAATCATATGGCTCAGCAACAGTCTGAGGCTTCCAAGTTTGCAGACCTCCACGATTTCCGGCCCCACACCCTCCAGACATTGAGAGGCCGGTACCCCAGAGGCAAGCCGCCCCACTCACCGTTGATGACCAGGCACCTCTCACACAATGCTGCTCAGTTCTGTCACTTCAGAGGAGACTGTCCTGCCGGAGGAGGTTCCTGTGATGGGGTGGCGCCAGTCCAGGCCCCCTGGCCCCTGTTGTGCTGAGATGGGGGCTCCGATCAACCTCAGCGGTCCATGGTCTGCCATCCTGCCACCCAGTGGCTCGCTTCCTCCGGTGAGTCGAAGAAGTACTCCTTCCCCCCGTCAATGACTTTTAGGCGTGCAGGAAACAGCATCATGTACTTCAGTCCAAGATCCCTCAGGGCCTGCTTCACTCCCTCAAATGACCTACGTTGACGCTGAACATGCAGCGTGAAGTCCGGGAAGAAGCGGACGGTGGCATTGTCGAGTTGCAGATCGCCGGATACCCTTGAAGCATGCAAAATGGGATCGCTGTCGCGATAGTTCAGGATCCGCGCTATGATGGTGCGTGGGGAAGCCCCCGGCTATGGCTTCCCCCCCAGCGCGCGGTGGGCTCGCTCAACCGAGAAGAAATTGGAGAGGGGTTTCGGTTTGAGGTGGTTGAGTATCAAGTCCTCCACAAAGTACTGCATAGAAGGGCCCTCCAAGCCCTCCAGGACCCCCATGATTCGGATATTGTTGCGCCTCGCTCGGCCTTCCTGATCTTCTAGGCGGGCAGCGATGTCGGCCTGATTCCTCGTAAGCACGGCAACCTGCTCCTCGAGCCTCTTTGTCTTCGATTGTAGGCTGCCTATACCGCTCTCTGCCTCAGCTCGCAGCAGGTTGACCTCCTCCATTACCGAGTCAAGCTTGGGCTCCATGGTGCCCCGCATGTCTTTTAAAGCTCCGCGCATCTCCTGAATGGCGGAAATAATGTCCTTAAGCGAAGGATCCGGTCCACCTCCTGCCGTCTCACCCTGCGTTTGTTCACTTTGCGGGACCTCCTCTCTGCCCACACTGACGGTATAGTTATCCATTGACTTCGTTTGGCTCTGGGTTAAAGGTCGGTTGCGGCCCATAATGCAATCACCCACCACTCCACTCACTGTCTCCGGCTGGGCTCCACTCCATGACCTGTACACTGGACTCTCCGCAAGGCCGACACCCCAATGCCAGAAGAACACCCACCGCGGGCCCTCGCTGCACTTTTTGAGCCCGTGTATCCGGCTCTGTCCACCGGGCCTCGACTAGGCTGCACCACCACGCGCTCTCATGATCCTACTGGGGCCCCAGGCCGGAACATCCGGCACTCCAAGGTCAGCAAGCCATTGTTCACGTGTTCCAGGCCCCACTCTCACCGCCGCAGCCTCTGCTTGCCCAGTTCCACTGTCAGCCATTGGCCAACAGGCGTAGCTCATGAGGCCCTGCCAAACCACTAGCCACAAGACTTCAAACCACCAGCCTCAAGTCTTTCCCGGTCAGCCCGGTCTCCTCTAGCCCAATGCTGTCTGGCACTATATCCACGTGTGCTGGATCCTGGTGGGGAGGTGGGGCGCACTCCTCCCGCACTTTGCCTCCAATCGAAACCAGGGCCCTCCTGGCTCCCACACTCACCCCGGCTATATCTCTGCAGGCCCTACCATGAAGGCCTTGACTTAAGCAGCCTGTCTGCGCCCCAGTGCGGGAGTGAAGTCAGCGCAGCCCCAAGAATCACTGCCGCCGCCGGGGCCCGTGCGGGAGCAGCCGCTACTCTCTAGCCGGCTTAGTGTCTAATGTGTCGCTGCCCCCCACCGTCTCACCACCTCTATCGCGGTCCCCCAGCCGGACATCAGATCTTCAACGCAGATACCGCCACTGTGCTCACTGTGTCCGGAAGGGGAAGAGCAGGCGCCCTCCTGCCAGCGTCCGCCACCTCCCTGCTCTCCAGCGACGCAGGCTCTCAGACTCCGAGCTCCGCCGCCGCGGCCGCCATCTTATCTCCGCCAAGCTCCCAAGCTGCTTACGCCCGCAGCCTCCACCGGAGCACAAAACGGGGGTCTCCCTGCCAACAGACACCACCCACCGCTGCACTGCTTCTTCCGACAGTGGTAGGTGCAACCAGGATCTACGAATTATGCCGGATTAAGGGTGTATACGAAGGATATGGCTCGCTGCTCACTTAATGTGCGGCCATCTTCCTTGGCTGCAGGCCACGCCCACTCTAGTGCTATTTTTTAAGACATTTTCCTTCAGAGAAAAGCCGGAGTTAGCACCTTCATTTTACTTCACTGACAAGGATTGTGGTTGTTTCATCTTTGGAAACAAAATATATCCAGCTGCAGCCCATCGTAATTGTCAAAAAAGGTCACGCCCCTCACCTTTTGCCCATTAATAAGAGTGTCTGTCGGACTAGGCAAAGGTCAGTCATGCAGACACGCTTTATATTCAGGTCAGGCAGCCAAGAGCTAGACATCGGCTACATCCGCTAAATGTGCAGGATCTTGGCTGCCTGATCTGAAGTTTGTTGGACTGAAGATGTTACAGCTCCTGTGGCTGTGACCTCTTCAGTCTGACAAAGCACCTCAAGGCCTTCCCCCTGGTGACTAGGGGGAGCATCGCTGATTTCCTCAGACCTGGGCGGTTCAGTTCTAAGCTGTTAAGTGACCAAGGCCAAGTGTCAATCACTGCCACCTCTTCACAGAGTGGGGTGGGGCCAGCAACTCTCACTGACCCAATCCCACTTTGTGATGAGTAGGCTGCCCTAAGATCAGCCAATGAGCAAAGGCAGCTTCTGAGGCAGCGCTGTGCAGGTAAGTATGATTTTATTTAATGTTTGGAGTGTGCCTGCATGCATATATGGGAGTGAGTGGATGGATGTCTGCACACGTGAGAGTGAATGAAAGGGTATGAGTGCATGTGTGTCCCGTCCTCCTCCATCTCTGCTAAATTTACTGACCGCCACTGGTTATATGGTTGTGTATTTTTTCATAGAATACACGTTTCTCAAAATGGTAGGCATAGGAGCCTTTTTTGGAATACATCTTGCACAGAGACAAGTGCCCAATCATTCTGCTGTTCATCATTGGCAGGATGCCCTACAAACTGGAAGAAGGTACAAGCAGTGCATCTACAGATTTAGAGTTGGCTTTTTTGCAATATTAGATGAACACATGTGAAACAATTCCAGACTAGATTCTCACTCAGTATTATTCATACTTTCTTTCAAATTATCTGTCAAACATTCTTCTGAAAAGAAATTAAATTCTGCTATCTTTTTCAGCCGCAGCCCGTGCAGGTAAGAACCGTGGGAGGACAGGGATTTCGACAGAGGACGATTAGGGAAAATAAATTATTTACTTAAATTTCCCTCATCGTCCGTCGGAATCCACCCCACCCCCCCCCCGTCCCTCTGCTCACTTGCATGGGCTGCGGCTGATCTTCTTTCCCAACAAGGCTTTTCCAGCAGCAGTTACATTTAGAATGCATTATTGACAGCAAAGTTCACAGGCCTGAATATCTATCAGGATAGAGAAATGTAAACCCCTGTGACACAAATCGAACTCCAACACATTTGCGACTATATTTAGTAGTTGCTAGGCAAGCCTCTGTAAATTATTGACAGAACAGCAACTCCCTACCAAACTTAGGGGCCGATTAGGATGGCGGACCGATCGTCACCGCCATGCAGGCGGTGGCGATCCGTCCGCCATCCGTGCCTGTCCGCCACCTATTTCCCCCCCGCCATATTACAATGGCGGGGGACCACGGCTGACGGGAAGACCGTCCGCTGATTTTTCGCCGCCGTCACCTTGCGACCGCGGCGGAAAAGGTCTAATATGGTGGCGGTGTCTATCAGACACCGCCAGCCATATTAGGATGTGCTGTGGGTAATGCCTTTCCGTGGCGGCAATGCCACCACGAAAAGGCTTTGGGGGCCCGTTGCAGGCCCTCAGGGTGAAGGGGGTGGGGGGTGCACATGGGGGGTACCTATGGTACCACCCTGCGTTTCAAAATACAACATGACAGGCACTGCGTGGTGCCTGTCATGTTGTGCTTTGAAACGCATAACATGCTTTTTTAGCATTGCGGCGGGCGGTGCTTTCAGCACTGCTCGCCGCAATGTTAAAAATGCAGGATACACCAGCCACTGTGGCGGGTGCATCCTAATTCGAGGCACGGGACCTCCGCCCCTGTGGCGGACGGACTTAGTCCGTCCGCCATCCTAATTGACCCCAAAATTGGAGCCTTTAAAATACCTTCATAAATAACATTACACTTCAGATGCAAAACTATCGAAAGAGAAATGGAGAAATGGAGATAATAAACTGCAGTTCACATTGAACACAATCGGCCTCTAAAGGTATTTCTAGTTCTGAAATTCCTCCAGTTGCGATAGAAGGTTTTTTGGTAAACATGCATAAACTCATGAGAATAAATGGCAAAGGCGTTTCCCTTTCTTATCATTCACGAGATGGAAATACCTCTTATGTACACAGCTCTGGAATCTGTGAGTCACTGCCCTCTTGTTTTTTTGCTTCATACTAATCAGGCCACATTTTCCTTGTCGGCAGGTATTATGTCTCTAATTCCATTAGGATGGTATTGGGTAAATTCATGCTCTTTTCTAGCTGCTGCCCTATAAGAGATAAATGAAAGCCTTTCTTCCGCCTGGAATTACCTAAAGTTCCGTAGCACTGGCCACATGTTTCTTTCATTCTTCACCATGGCTAGTAGGCCTCCAACCTAGTCCTGTACGCCGGGTTTTGCTTTCATGTTTGCGGGGAATTACACGCTTGTTGACTTTCTGCACCATTAAGCAAAGTGAAATGAAAGCAGAACAGTTGCTACAAGGTTGATTTTTGTAATGTTATGTTATGAGTAACTGAGAGTTACAATGCGTTCATTTTAAAGATGTATTTTGCATAAGTTTAATTGGTATTTAATGATACTCTACTGGCATTTAGATACTTTCACTATCTCACTCCAATGAAAACAACTGACTACTTTAGGAGCCACTGTCCAGTTGTGTAAATTGCTTTACAATATATATAAGCAGCAGGGGTAAATTACAGCCGCACAGCCCAAATAGTCACTATGGTTAAACCGAAAATCCA
This sequence comes from Lissotriton helveticus, assembly GCF_964261635.1. NCBI lineage: Eukaryota > Metazoa > Chordata > Amphibia > Caudata > Salamandridae > Lissotriton > Lissotriton helveticus. The sequence goes on from NW_027611978.1 coordinate 233,443, forward strand.
CAGGTAATGCTATTGCCCACTTCCAACATCGGCTGCTTATAGAGCTTACAATAAGATTATACACAATACAAGGTAAAGAAAAGCAACACAAATTTCTCTTCGGTAATGTGAACAAATCAATAATGTTTGAGGCGTGGCATGGGTTTGGACGCAGCCTGTGAAGGGCTTATTTACCTAGGAAGCACATGATAAAAGAATTTACGAGTCTGAGTCTCCTATATACCTTTTATGGGGTGATTGATGCTCAGTGTCCTAGGCAGTTGTGATTTGTTTTGTCCTGCAGTGTTGCACACTCCATTAGAGGCACAGTATACCCTTGCACACTGTACTTGCGTGCAAGTGCATTTTCTTATCACAAAATGTTTTCTTGCTCAATGTTGCAGTTAGAATGGAAGCATTCTCTTTGAATTTTAACTATGGTAACTTGGCATGCACAAACATGAAATTTCCACGTTAGAGAATATATTTATGGACCTGAGTTAATGGGCAAAAAAAAACATAGTTGAAGATTCCGTTTTTTTCAGCTGAAGTGGACACAACAGCCTGCTCAAACGGTGCTTTTGTGTGCAACATGGTATTGACATGCTTCGCACGGCCACATCCGGTGATGCAAAATGTTTGCACGATGAACAGCGCTGTGATTTGGAAACACTTACATGTAGCTTTCCAGGTCATGTGCGGTAGCTCTGCACTGTTGTAACTCAGTGAGGTGTTCACCTTGCATGGAAGGCAGCATCAGGTACTTTTGGTTGAGCTGTTGGGGTTGTTAATTGTCGTTCCTGAGCTGCTTTAACAAAGTCAACTTTCAATAGCCACATCCGCACTTCTTGGCTCCTGCCCAAACCCTATAGGATCACACTTTCAAATCACTAAACGGTTGGCAGCTCTTTGTAGGCCAGTGCGGCTTCCTGTGTAGGCTTAGGTGATAAAATCTACCCACAAGTGATCACAGACTACCATACGAATTCTGGGTGATGAATGAACATTTGTGGGTCAGGGTTGCCTCCCAGACATATTTTCAGTGGTGTAGCTTGGTCTGTAAGACGGGGGTGGGTGGTTCGGGGGTCAATTCAGATTATCCACCAATCACGCTGGCAAATCAATGTTAACAGTTATATGAGCAGCAGGGCATGAGAGTGGCTTAAGGGCCAATGGAATGGGAAAGGAGTGCAAATTGTGAAGGGTACTTACATAGTTTTTTGTCAAAATACCCATGTTTTAAGACCTCCAAACAGAAGAGACTGTGTTTTTGTCTGAGTGAGTATTTAAAAGTCCTAAGTGAAATCTAACAGACACGACCATACCTGAATGAAAGCTCCTGTACCCAACTGTTTACTAAATTACACATTTATCAAGGGGGTGCAACACCTGAAGCTAGGCCCCTGCATATTTTCCATCCCCCCCACCTCCAAGAATTGGTATTTTAAGTTGCTTTGTGCCTTGCTTGGACTGTTCAAGATGTCCCCTCTTACTCCTATCTCTTATACCCCTTACTTGAAACAAACCAAGGTTTGAAATGTGTTTGTTTTTTTAACAAGAAAAAGACGCCCAATGTGCCTTGCAGTCATGGCGGGATGGACATCATTTTGTAGGTTTGTCCACGTGTTCCTGCCAATTTAAGCAGCACTTCAAGTATGAGGGAAAGAGAAAAAGGAAGAGTGGACTTTTAATGGGATGTGGCCAAAGAAGTGTAACTAACAATTTTTTTACAAAATGTGTCGCCATTGTAATTAGGTACATGGCCTAACAATTGTGGGCTAGAATCCAGTGCTTGACACAGTGTGCCATCTGCCCAGTATTAAGGTGCCTCTGTAAGTTTTGTAGTAGAACATTCAGACATATAATGCAACAACAAACTCATAAATGTAAAGCAATCTAGACTTCATGCCCTGATTCAATAACAGATCAAGAAGTAATAACAATCATGTTGTAAGTACTTACAATTGAGAATGTTTCAATTCTGAAAGTATGAGGCATTGAATTAAATATTACAAAGGTCTGTGGAAAGGGAAGTGGTCTACTGAGTGATTCAATATCTTCTACTCTTTCCTGCAATTCATTTTCCTCTGCAGTCTCTCACACTAAGGTAGGCACTTCCATCCCCTTTCTTCCCACATGGCTCTTTTTGAAACTCTTGCTCTGCATGTCTCACGTGTCATCTCCTTTCTCTTGATCCCTGTCTTTTCACTCTGTCTCTCTGCATGCACTCCCTTACATTCACCTCCCCTTCATAATTCCCCACCCCTCTCTCACACACATAAACACACATGCCCTCCCTCCTCGCCTCTAAACACATTTTGTTTTCTTTCGATGGTATCAATATTTCAACAGCTGTTTTATTTTTCTTTACCCTCTTTCCTAGGGGATCCTAACTGTAATTGGCACAGACAGTACCATAGCTCTTTGCACTCAGGCCAAGGATTGGATGACCATGTTCTGAATACCTTATGATCTACTGCTTGGCACTGTGAGAAACTCTGTCTTTAGTCTAAACTCCAGAGCTCTCAATCGTGCCCCCTCATGAACAACTACCCAAACAAAACCTGAACTTACAGACACATAGAGGCAACTCAGTTATTGCATTGTTTGGTAATTGCAATTACATAGCGTTTGCTACCCCCAATAAAGGAAGCACTCCATAGGGGCTATCACACTACTGTGGAAACCCAAGGTTGATGGTTAACCTAGTGGTTATTGTATATTTTTGTTTATTGGGATAGTCCTGTTTCATGCCACTCACCAAACTTTTGGTTTAAAAAAAAAACATCTTCCAAAGGGGGAGTTTGTTTTGTTTGTCTTTCTAAAACAAAATACTAATGACCCTGACACCTTGTGAGTTTTATCCCACGAAGTGGTGGTCATTTGTCTCGTAAGCAGCAACTATAAGAAAAAAGTGCGTGTTTACACACCGCTTGCAGGATCTCAAACCACACATAAAAGGCATTGTCATTTACAATGCCAATAGCTCAAATTCTCACAAATGTGAGACCTATTGCATTGCAAATACTTGCTTTATTTATTATAGCTTACCCGTCACGCGTTGCTGCGAATTCCGAAGAAAGGAAATTCAAGGAAACTCGTCATGATAACATTCAATTTACATTGTGTCATTTTTATTGAAACTTACTCATTTTAATATGGAAAACATTTCAGTGTCGTTTTAATTCTATTCATTTATTTGAGTGCTTGTGGATACACGATTTTTGTTTTTCCATCTGGTGCGTACATCAATATTCAAAAGATTATGAGGGCCCTAGGGGCCGATATTTAAAAAAATGTTATGCCAGAAACCTTCGCGGGATTGTACTCAACAACTTCCCAAAGTTAACTGGCGATCGGATGAATGGTGTTTTAATTCTATTTATTTATTCGAGTGCTTGTGGATACACGATTTTTTGTTTTTCCGTCTTGTGCGTACATCAAATTTTTATGCCAGAAACCTTTGCGGGAGTGTACTCAACAACTTCCCAAAGTTTCCTGGCGATCAGATGAATGGTGTTTTAATTCTATTTATTTATTCGAGTGCTTGTGGATACACGATTTTTTGTTTTTCTGTCTTGTGCGTACATCAGTATTCGAAAGATTATGAGGGCCCTGGGGGGCCGATAATTAAAAAAGTTTTAGGGCAGAAACCTTCGCGGGAGTGTACTCAACAACTTCCTAAAGTTTCATGGCGATCGGATGAATGATGTTTTAATTCTATTTATTTATTCGAGTGCTTGTGGATACACGATTTGTTGTTTTTCCGTCTGGTGTGTACATCAGTATTCAAAAGATTATGAGGGACCTGGGGGGCCGATATTTAAAAAAATGTTATGCCAGAAACCTTCGCGGGAGTGTACTCAACAACTTCCCAAAGTTTCATGGCGATCGGATGAATGGTGTAGTAATGCATAAAGGACAAACAGACAGACAGACATACTTTTGTATTTATATATATAGATAGCACTCTTCCCACATCAGTGGCGTAGCAAGGAGTGTCAGGGGGCCGACCGCCCCGGGTAATATGAGTTTTGGTGGTGGAGGCCTACCCCACCCCACCTAACCGCTGCTGTCGGGGCCAGAAGCCGCATGGCAATCACCCCCCCTGGCAGTTGCGGGAATCCATCAGCATCTCTCCTTACATGCCGCCACCTGCGATAAAATCCAGGGCCGCACTGGGCTGCCAAAGGTCTAGTTATTCTACTGTCCCATATCGTTGCCAGCACTTTCCCTCCTCCGATGCCGACCTCATGTTGCTCAGCCTCCATTGTTCCTTCTCCCCACAAGTCGAGGGGACCATCCTTCTGCGCACCATAATGTCCAACTTCACAGAGCCCTACTTTATCCAGTTAGAAAAATTGAAAAACTGCTTGTCAGAATCAAGTCATTTGCTTTTATTCATACTATACAATCTGAGTTCTTTTTTCTAGCTGGGTATTTTCTGTTTCTTTAAACTGACCAAATAACCTCCGGTCTCATGTCACTTAAGGTATGTAAACCCGAAATAGAGTCAAGATCGGCATTCATGTGCGTGCTTCAAATCAAACAAACAAACACCAAGATAATTGGATACACAGCAATCACAAGGTTGAGGAGGGATGGCAGAAGAGTAGAAGACACTTGAAATTACAAGTGTATGCTCACGTTTCATTAATCAAGGCATCTCTGCCTAGCAAAATTACCCTTGGGTGCAAACATCTTAGTTTTGCTGCAAACACAGAAAATACCATGTAATCCGCTCCTGGCAGACTCGCCTCTGAAGAGCTGGGCGTGGGCATATCTGCCTTAGGGAACCTATCATGTTTTCACTAATGCATATGCGTCGAGACAGTTTTGGTGATTCCAGAGTCCCTGTCAGCATGTCAAATATTTAATTGATATATAACATTATACCCAAAGAACAACTCATAGAAATACCAGGAACGCCCAGCAGAGTTACTTAAGAATTGCATGCCTTCAAAAGTCTTCCATTGTATGTTAAATTAAATTGGATACTTTGGCAGGGCCCTTTGTCTCACTGTTTATCTGCTGCCCTCTCTATATGCGTGATATAGATAGGAAAAGCCTGCATCATCTTACAGCTCATAATGAGCAGCTGGGATGTAGAGTCATGTAAAAAGAGATTGACATACCCAATAGATTTCACTTAGGCGAAACCTATTGGCTTTGCCAACGGTTGGTTTTCTTTACTTTCAGTCCTGATGCACAGCAGCCGCCCTGTTGTAAAGAATGGCTAAAACACATTAACAAAGCCAATGGCTCTTGATAGGGCAGACCTATTGGCTTTAGGTCGAGGGTCCAGCTTGGGAGCTATTTCTCTGACCATTTGCCAGGACATGAGGCCTGATAAAAATACACCTGAAGCACAAATAAGCAGTGGCCGCGTGCAGTGGGTGCACCACTTGCAAGCTAAATGCAAGCACATCTGAACCCATCCGTAGCAAGTCAAAGAAGTCTGGTTGGAAATACTGGCAGTCAAACTAAATTTTGTTTTTTGGCTTACAGAGCGCGACAGATACCCAAAAAGGGTTTCCCGGCGCTAAGCAGAATAATGTACTCAAGGGAAAGGAGTTGGTTGAGTATGGGAGGACGAAGGAGGTCACTGGTCACTGGTTAAAGAGCCAGGTCTTAATGGCTCTGCGAAAGTACGAATACCTGCTTTCAAGACGGAGCGGTTGGGGAAGGGAGTTCCAGAGTTTTGGCCAAGGAGGGAGAAAGATCTACCTCCCATCCCTGCCCGACGTGTCTTAGGGACCCAGAAGAGACCTTGGGTGGCAGATCTCAGGCAGCGGGCTGGCATATAGGTGTGCACCAGGGTCTGGAGATATTCGGGAGCCTTGCCCCACTTTATCCTGTGCATGAGGCTGAGTGTCTTAAATTTGACCCTGTTTTCGATTTTGAGCCAGTGGAGTGCCTTAAGGTGGCTGGACATACGGTCTCTCCTATTGCATTTGCAGAGCAGCCTAGCTGCCGCATTCTGTACCAGTTGGATGCGTTTTGTAATTGCCTGAGATGCCCCTAAGTAAAGGACATTCCCGTAGTCCAGGCGGGAGGTAATTAATGCATTTATCACCGTCTTTTGAGCGTCACCAGGGAGCATCCATATGATCTTTCTGAGCCATCTTAAGATTGTGAAACAGGTGGCTGAGAGGACGTTCACCTGGGGCTCCATGGTCAGTTCTCTGTCAATGATAAAGCCCAAGTTGCGGACCCGGTGTGATGATATTGGCAGCGGGCCCATTTCAGATGGCCAATGTCTGGAATTCCAGAGGTTCTGGTCGGGGCCTACTATTAGAACCTCCGTTTTGCTGCCGTTGAGTTTGAGCATGTTTTTGTTCATCCACGATGAGATGTCCCTAAGGCCTGCCTGAAGGCGTAAGGGAGTATCTTGGTTGTCATTTGACAGAGAGAAAACTATTTGGGAGTCGTCAGCATATGTGTACATGATGAGACCTGCGGCTTCAGCAATCTGGGCCAACGGGGCTGCATAGAGGTTAAAAAGCAGGGGGCTTAATATTGATCCTTGCGGAACTCCGTGTGGGGAGAAATGGACCTTAGATGTCGCATTGCTAGAGGAGATTTGGAATGTCCTAAGTGACAGAAAGGATGCTATCCATTCTAATGCCTTACCTCTTATGCCTATCTTGGAAAGGGACGCGAGCAGTGTTTGATGGGAGATGGTGTCAAACGCCGCGCTGAGGTCTAAAAGGATCAGCGTTGCCCGAGTCGACCAGATGTCGGAGGTTTTCCACAACTCCAAGTAGTGTGGTTTCTGTCGAGAATCCTGTGCGGAAACCAGATTGGGAGGGGTGCAAGATGTTGTTTGTCTCAGTAAACTTGGAGAGATGTTCATGGACATGCTTTTGCAGAATTTTGGAGAGTGCAGGCAGGAGGGATATTGGACGAAAATTAGCCAAGATCTTGGCCGTAGGTTTCTTAAGGAGGGGGGAGACCATGGCGTGTTTCCAAGATGACGGGACTGTGGCCGTGGTAAGGGATAAGTTTAAGGTTTGGCTTAGCATGGCAAGGAGAGAAGCGTCCAAGAGTCTAAGAATGGAGATCGGGAGAGGGTCGACTGGCGACCCGGATTTGACCTTTCCTAGGATGTCCCGTAGACCTTGGACGTCTATCTCGGGCCACGAATTGAGAGGCATGTGAGACAGATGAGGTTGGGTCAGGGTGACTTCTGTAATGGATGTGAGGTTTTGCGTACTTGTAGGCTGGGCTTGCTGTTGTATGGTTATGTCTTGATGAATGGTCTCGATCTTGGAAGTGAAATATTTAGCCAATTCCTCACATTGCAGGTTGTCAAGGGGAAGAGGTTTGGAAGAAGTGTTTGCGCCTGCAAGCTCTTTTACAAGATTAAAAAGAGTTTTTGATTTGTTAGTAGCTTCAGTTATGGATTTAGTAACGTAGATGGATCTTGCATTCTTGCAAGCTTTGTGGTAGAGCTTGAGCTCACTTTTGTAGAGTAGATTGGCGGCTGGGGAGTACTCCTTCCTCCACAGGCGTTCTAAACGTTTGCAGTTAGATTTAGAGGCTTTTAGCTGCTCGTTGTACCACGGGGCAGGTGGTTTGTGAAAGGTAGTTTTTTTGTGTGCTAGGGGCAGGCAGGTGTCTAAGGCATCTATGAGCCATTTATTGACGTTGGTGGCTGCCAATTCGATGTCGCCGGTGTTTAAGGCTTCCTCTGGAGTAGTCAGGCTTAGAGTGGACATAAGGCGTTTGATGTCCAGATTTTTTCAGTTTCGTTTAAAGGACTTAGTGGTCCCGCTGGTGGGGCTGACGGCTAGGTGGTTACCCAGATGAAATTTTATTAGGAAATGGTCTGACCAATCTAAGGGCAGAGCCTGCTGGCACTGTACCTGGGGGAGACTGGAAAAAATGGGGTCCAGAAGGTGCCCCTTATTGTGAGTAGGACCAGAGTTCCATAGTAAGAGATTCATAGCGGCGAGATCTTGAATTAAGTTTGTGCCAGGTTTGTTGGAAGGATCGTCAAAATGAATGTTTAGATCTCCGAGAACGGATAGATGGTTGTAGTTCACCCTTACCGAGGCAATCCAGTCCGCTAGTTGTGTGGCCCAAGGTAGAGTGGGGCCAGGCGGGCGGTAAATAAAAAGGCCAGTAAAAGTGAAGGTCGGATGAAGTTGAAGCTTAAAGAGAGCCGCCTCACTTGCAGGAAGCTGGAGAGGCTCCAGGAGGCATTGCAGCGTTTTCCTGAAAATGACTGCTATTCTGCCTCCGCTACCGGAAGGTCGGTCCTGACGAATGATAGCATAATTGGACGGTAGGGCTTCGGCGATGTCTGGGCCAGAACTGGCATGTAGCCAAGTCTCGGTAAGAAAGAGAGCGTCAAGGGAGTTGTCGGACAGAAGGTCGAAGAGCTCCCTTTTGTGTTTGCAGAGCGACCTGCAGTTAAGACTGCCGAATAGCCAAGAGCAAGTTGTCTTGTGTTATTTGGGTCTGGGTCGCTGGCTACATAGTTGCGGGGTATCGAGATGGAAGTTATACGCGTGACATGCGATGCTATTGTCTCTATAGTTAGTTAGAGTTTCGCAGGAGTGCTTAACAGGAGGACGTAGAGACCGTAATAGGTTGGGTGTGTAGGAAATGACTCCGCCAGCGTTTAAGGGCCCTGGGCCCGGCCAGGCGCAGACGGGCTTACCTTAGGCGCTCCCGCTGCGCTCGTCCGCTGCGCTTCCTGAAGATGCACATTTTATCTCATGGGGAAGGGGCCGGAAGGGGCGTGGCCTCGGGAGGGGGCGTGGCCTGTGGGCTCGCCTGTGATGGCGGCAAAGGACTTTTTCGTCCCGCGGCAGCGCTAAAATCCGCTGCGCGGGTGTCAGGGAGAAGTAGCAGAGCCACAGAACAAAGGTGCAGGTTTAAAAACACAACAAGGTAAAGTGACACTCAAATGTTAAAAAACGTGACAGAATAATCTGCTCCCGGCTTTCCGCCTCAGGAGTACAAGGTATCTAGTGATGCTAGTGATTCAGCGCCTTAAATACACTCGTCGGGGGGCGTGGCCTCGGGAGGGGGCGTGGCCTGTGGGCTCGCCAGTGATGGCGGCAAAGGACTTTTTCGTCCTGCGGCAGCGCTAAAATCCGCTGCGCGGGTGTCAGGGAGAAGTAGCAGAGCCACAGAACAAAGGTGCAGGTTTAAAAACACAACAAGGTAAAGTGACACTCAAATGTTAAAAAACGTGACAGAATAATCTGCTCCCGGCTTTCCGCCTCAGGAGTACAAGGTATCTAGTGACGCTAGTGATTCAGCGCCTTAAATACACTCGTCGGGGGGCGTGTCCTCGGGAGGGGGCATGGCCTGTGGGCTCGCCAGTGATGGCGGCAAAGGACTTTTTCGTCCCGCGGCAGCGCTAAAATCCGCTGCGCGGGTGTCAGGGAGAAGTAGCAGAGCCACAGAACAAAGGTGCAGGTTTAAAAACACAACAAGGTAAAGTGACACTCAAATGTTAAAAAACGTGACAGAATAATCTGCTATGTCACATGTACTCCCCTTGGATTCCATGCTGCTGATCCAAACCCTCAAGTTAGGAACATCCAGAAATGTTCCATTTTAACGGCCTTCTGATGGTTATGATGGTAGGGCTCTTAAAGTCCGCTCACTCAGTAAACATAAACGTGTAGAATACCTGCAGCTGCAAGATAATAATTTTGATCTATTTTTAGAACTAGACTTGAATGATGCCACTTCTACCGGCTATGATCTAGTGCATAATAATAGGGTAGACAGGCAAGCAGTGGCAGTGGCTTACAGAGTCGTTAGATGTAATGGTTGAAGAATCTCTGCACCACCGTCTCACCTGAGTAGGTTTATTGGGTTAGGCTAATTGTTTTCCTATTTTTCCCATCTACTCTCTGATTGTTTACCCGACTCCATTTTGAATTTTTTAGGCACGTTTGTTGAAGCTATTGGTCTGTTGGTCATAATGTATTCTCAAGTGTTAGCGGATGTATATTGTTACAACGCATGCTTTTACCACGCATGCCTTTACCACGCAGGTTTTACAACGCAAGTCGTTACAACGACTTGCGTTGGGGGGTGCTGGATAGTGGAATAGTTTAATTTACTATTCCAACTCCAGTCCCCGGGGATAGTAGGGAAGGTTTTGGATAGTAAATTAAACTATTCCCTATCCTACAGCACCCCCCAGCGCAAGTCGTTGTAACGGCTTGCGTTGTAATACCTGTATGGTAAAGGTACTGCGTTGTAAAAGTTACGTGGTAAAGGATGTTCCCCGTGTTAGCTATAGGTGACGTAACTTGTGGCATAATGACATAGACTCATTCCTCTAGTCCTTAGTAAACGTAGGTCTTTCTCAGGTAGTGAATCAGCCCACCCATCAGGAATGGAATATATATGATATTGTCTTTACCTTCTGTTGGAGATTTCTGCGAAACACCATATGCCCAATGAGTTGGATTAACCATTTTTGATATCTTTTACATGTCATAGCCTGAAAATACTGAAACCAATTCACTCACTGGCATAGGCTGAGAAAAGCTGAAGCACTATTCAAGCAGCACTGCAATGGGTTACCCGACCTTTTCAAATCCCGAATCCTTACCCTCACTTTTAGTAAAGGCTTGATTGGAGCCCTCGAGTACACATTATCTAATCCATCTAATCAAAAGCTTGAAAAACGTTCTCATTCTTAGTTTTCCATGGACCTTGAAGCTGAAAGATCTGCTTTATGACAGGCAGAGAGTAAATTCCATCTTAACTATGCCACGAATCAGTTGGCAACACTTAGAACTTTCCTCAAATGGAATAAAAACCACATTCATCAGAACAATTCAATTTATTATGGAGGAATAACTCAGGAATCTCCTAACTGTCCTTGTACTCTTTTCCGGATGGTTATACAAATTGACAATACCCCTCTCCCACTTAACCTGTGTGACAGTCTGCTTCTGTATTTCACTGACCAAGGTTAAACTTTGTTTGATTCAAGTCACCTAGAAGAGGATTCTGTTTCATCTGCATTTAATCACATTAGTCATATTTTGGTCATTAAGCCTAATCTTCGCGAAGGCCAAACACAAGAGTTACTGATGTCCACTAAATCTGGGTCCCCAGACGATTTTTGTCCCATGAGCATGACTCATGCTTTGGCAGAATCTTTGCTGCCCACCATATCTGTATTTTGAACTCTTCTTTTGAGACAGGTACCCTTTCAATTGATGGGGAAAATGTAGGGTGAAACCTTTTCTAAAAAAGCCACACCATGATCCAAAGCTAGAAGACAATTACTGCCCCAATCATTTCCACTGTTTATGACCAAAATAGCTGAATAATACCTCATGAAGTGACTCTGCAAATATCTAGAGGACCACAAACTTTTGGATCCCTCTCCAAACAATTTTAAGACTGGGAATGGGAACCGATGCAGCCTTAATCTTAGTATTAAATTACAATAGTCTCAAACTAGTGGGAGATGAGGGAAAACAGATCAGACTAATTTTGCTGGACTTCTCAGCAGCCTTCACCATGGTTGATCATGGTATTCTAATCAACTATCTAGCAGTTAGAGTTTCAACACTCTCTTGTCTTCCTTCTTTCTTGACCAACTGCAATCAATCCCTCATTATTTCACCCAGTGCTTAGGGGTCGATTAGGATCGCGGACGGACTTGAGTCCGTCCGCGACCCCTGAGGAGGAGGGAACGTCCGCATGGGCTGCGGCGTTCCCTCCGATCAAATTAGGATGTGACCGCCAGGGTGGCGGTCACATCCTCCATCTCTAACATTGCGGCGGGTGCAGCTTCAAGCTGCATCCGCCGCAATGTAAAAAATCCATGCACAGCATTTGCGTGCACAAAGCGGCAGGCACCGCGCGGTGCCTGCTGCATTGTGCACGCAAATGCAGGGGGGTACCATAGGTACCCCCCATGTGCACCCCCCACCCCACCTTCACCCAGGGGGCCCGCAACGGGCCCCCGAAGTGAAGGTCCGTATGCTTTTCCACGGCGGTAAAGTCGCCGCGGAAAAGCATATATTTTCAGACATCCTAATATGCCTGGCGGTGTCTGATAGACACCGCCAGACATGTTAGTGCTTTTCCGCCGCGGTCGCCTTCCGACCGCGGCGGAAAAGCGGCGGACAGATTATCAGACCCACCAGCCATCCTAATTTGGCGGTGGGTCTTTGGAGTCTCCGCCGCGGTTTTTCCGCATCCTCCAGGCCGGCGGACACTTCCGCCGGCCCGGAGGATGCGGAAAAACCGCCATCCTAATCGGCCCCTAAGTTTGTAAAACAGTAAGTGACAATGCCCGAATCTTTGTTGAGAAGCCCATGGCTGGAGCTATCACAAGTGCAGAATACCAGAGCTGTGTAGTCTTGATTTTACCTCACGCAACTGTTATCCACCACCAGACACCACTACATTTGTCACTGTTTTTCATATTTCTCTTCCTCCTTTTGTGCTTTTCTCTCTCCTGGTGTGCATCGAAGTCTGATGAGGAAAAATAAGTGGCGGTCCCTCAAAAATGAGCGCCCATGCTCCCGACATGCAACCACTGGCTTAAATTAAGCACTGTTTCCCCCCTTTTGATCTGCAACAAGGCTGGTGATATATGGAATTCTTCATGGATGTTCTATGTCGCCAGTACTGTTCATTATCAATATGCGTCTCCTTGGCAACACTTTTCGTGCCTTCAGGATAGACTGTGTGTAATATGCTGATGATACACATCTTCTCTTCAGGTTAGATCCATGAGATTGTATGGTAGCTATCCAGAATTGGATAAAAAGAAGTCTACTAAAACTAAATGCAGATAAGATGGAGGTGATCATTTTTGGCCCCAACTCCGCTTGCAATGCTGGGCTGTGGTGCCTTGGGTGACACTCCAAATTAACACTAAATTAAAAAATGTGGGTTTTAGTTTGACAAGTATCTGTCTCTAAAGCCCCAAACAAATTTCTGGCTGTTTTGTATATCTCAAGGTATGCAGAAAAAACCTGGAAATAATTCCTCAAATATACTGGCCTGCGGTCGAAGCAGCTTGTGTCTCTTCCAGGCTGCATTATGCCAATGCCTGGATTCATATGGTGCAGAATATACTAATTTGTCTGATCTGTGCACATTTGATCAGGTAACAGAAGTCAGGAAGAAGCAGTACTGACTCCCTGTCATTCACCAAGTTTAATTCAAGGCACTCTGTTGCACCAAGCGGTTTCTTACACAGGTGTAGAATCCAGACTCAAATCAAGAGGTATATCTCTGAATGTAACTGTGCTCAGCTCAGTTGACCCTTGCTGTAATTTCTAGGTACAAGTATGCAAGGCATTTTCCATTATGACTTCTTAGCTGTGGAATCATCTGCCCTCCTTTGAACTGTACCGGATAATTCTCTCTTTCCAGTTTTTTTATTTGTATTCCTTTGACTTGACAGATTTCTGAATTCTCTATGGCTCTCTTTTAGGTTTCTTTAGTACTTTCCCTGTACCAGATTTCAGTCGCTCCGAGATGACATTAAGGTGAACGCTGCATTCAACAAATACTAGGTTAGTTCATTTGTCATTTATTCAAAAGTAAGACAGCATGTCCTGGGCGAGATGCACTGGTAGCTAGCCATGGATTCACTTGAAGACAAGAGTGAGAGATGAATACTTAGCATTATTTTATTACATGTGTCCAGTGATTGAGCTACACAATATGACATGTGTGAGTTCTGAAGTTGCACAGAGTGCAGGTGGTTACGTTTAGGACTCAAACAACAGAGAGGAGCCCTGCTGTAAATCAGCAGGGCTCCTGCCCCACCAAACCTGTTGTTTGTCCCCCTTGTTTAAATGTGAGATAAGTGCTAGATTTCAGGTTGCATGACCCTAGCTAGCTCTGTCATTGGACACCTTTGATGAAGAGCCCATATACCCTAGGGCAGATGGTCAAAAGAATGTCAGAAGGCTTTCTCTATATTAGGGCGGTGCTACAAACATACATTTTATCCTCTTAGGGAGCGCCAGAAAACGCCTGGTGGCCTTGAAGTAAAAAATAAATTACCCCCAAACATAGGGCCCTTTTTGTCTGAAAAAAACAAAAAAGTTTGCCGAGCAGCGCCAAGTCTCCAAAAAATATTGCATGTGCTTGAAAAACTTCTTCACAGCAGTAAATGTCCCGAATCCAAACATGAATCCCCTCCACTAGGGGAGCATAGGCTCCAACCTCTACTGATCAACACACACACACACACGCACGCACGCATTGACCTTAATCACAGGCATTGAAAGACAATCTTGCCATTGAAAAGTTAGGAAAAAATACATAAACAAGTGTTACACAACAACCTTTATAGGAAATGTAAACTAAAACAATTACTGGCCTCTATGGGTAAGCAGTGAACAAAGACTAGAGACACCTACACTATAACACAGAAGTCGGAAAAACGGAGGAAGAGAAAGCTGACAATGGGAGAAAGCAGAAACCTGGAAGAGTGAGATACAGAGGCATGGATTCCCCAATGTTTGATTAAAGAGGTATGAGGTCGAATCAAATCTCCGCAGAGTTCGTATTGGCACGCCAACACTCAGCAGTGCCTGCCACGGGTTTCTGAGCAAAACTTTAGGCCCGGGAACTTCTTGTTTTACAATGTATGCACTGTTGTGCAGCAAGATAAACAAAACATTCAATCAACATTCATAAACAAGCACTGTCAATGCAAAAAGGTGTGACGTATGCCAAGCCAGACCAGAAAATCCATGTATGTTAATGACTGCCCTCATCCCTCTTGAGACACATGAAATAGTATTGCAATGATATGTGTGTGTGTCCCTAAATGTTCAAGCACAGGCACCTGGATAAATAAACACAATTATCACAGCTGTGCGGAGGGCAAATACTTTTTTGTGGAAGCGAACAGCTTCTGCCAATCAAAACATGTACTTCTAGCTCCCAACATGTGGGCGGAGCCAAGGCTCCTCTCCTGGTGATACTCATGTAACTGTTTGGCAACAGTTTTGCTGACAAGCCAGGCCATAACAAAAAATCAGGCAAGGGACTACAGGCTGATAAAATACCTGCTGATTTTGACATGAAGCTCCTTGTATGGACCTCTCTAACCTCAGTTGAGGTACGACTATCAATCAATGACATCAAAAATCACTTCACCCTTCTCTCTTTCTAAAGGACATGGTGGCACATATCCTACAGTTATGCCTCTGCTCATGGTCTCCTAGTGGCAAGTTAGAAAGGCAGATGTTAACCTAACGTGGTTGTGCGATGTCACTATGGGCTCATCCCTGTGTGCTTGCTCTTTAATGTCAGTGCACACTGACTGGCATAGGCAATAGACAGGATCAGCTGCAGATTCATGTTCATGTCAATGCATCCACAACTGTTGGCAAAAACGGAAAAAGGAGACAGGCAAATATGATCAAATGCATGGATGAAGAACGATGCTTCTGGCTGATGGAAGGTTTTACAGAGTTCACAAATCTGGGAGACAGAGACTCTCACATTTGGGTGGGACTTAGGATCACTTCCATTCTCAACTCAGAAATGAAGGTACTCTGCTTAGGTTTGTAGTACAGGCAGTAACATTGCAATAATTAGTGGTTTATAGTCAGAGACGTTTTAAGGCATGGGCAAAGTGGGTTGTGGCCTTTCAAGGGGGAGGAGGGTGGCTGATACAGCCAGCTGTGTTCTGTATAGTCTTGCCCTGATGACCTTGAATAATTCTTAAACAGATCGTTTCAAACACCGTTTTCCTTAATTTTATTTTTAGTATGGGTGAAGTGTGAGAGTCTATTACAGACATTTTGAAGAGAAATGGTGAATTTATGTTTCATGCAACATTCATAAAACATTTTTAGTTATAGATCAAAACAGGACCTCACATATGAGAAATGGGAAGGTGTCCCAGAGATTAATTGCAGTAATATTAGTGAGCTGCTACCGCAGTGCTTTATTTGAGCCGGTGCTTTCGGCACTTAGTTATCAGAACCGGGGCTTGGGACAGCCTGCCACAAGGCGGCACTATCTTAGTAATTTAGAGATGACAGCAACTACAGTTAATTATTAATGCTACAGTCATTAAAAATTACTATTACCCACCGCCCAAGCCATTCTTATAGCTTTTGGGGCCTGAAATAGTCTGAAATGTCACACTTTTAGGAGTGTGATGGTTAGTAGTGGTGTTGTTACTATCATTGGTAGCATGACAGGGGCATTGTGTGGTGAAAACTGCAGTAGCCTCCTGACGAGAGCCCTGGCACTTATGTTTTTTACAGATTAAGCACTGTCTACCGTGTTACAATACTGGAAACTTACGTTACTATCTCCAAATATAAAGTTGTGTACACATTTAGAAATTGAACGTGTGCCTGTGAACTGGCAAAAGAGGGCCTAAAAGAGCAGAAACTGAATCATAAATTAAAAGTTCTTCCAAACAGGGGCCCCCAAAATCCTTTTGGCCCAAGGCCCCCAAAATCCTTAAGATGTCCCAGCTTATAGTGCGGTGTTCCGCATACATCATCAAATGCAATGTGCTCTCCGGGTTCAGCCTCTTACCCAGGAAAGTGTAAAGAAGGGAATGTTTTCCATGTCAAGTCAGTGTGAAATATGCAGAGACGTGTTTCATTCAGGCCTTAGGGCCTCTTGGCTTTTCAAGGTCATCGAAATATTACAGAAAAGAGAAAGCAAATGGTCAGTACTAGGTTAGCCCAATACATCCTGGGTACCATGCAATGCTGTGCAGTGCCCTTGAACTATTGGGGTACTCTACTAACTGTCATTACACTGTGTCTCTTATGTTGTCTTAATCAGAGTGCAGCTCATTCTAAGTTCAAAAACAAAAACGATTACCGGGACATAAGTCAGCAGACCTTAAGCTTGTTGACTTGTTAAACCCAATGATCAAGGGTACCAGCTTCCATCTGCCCTTGCACTTAAAGATCCACATCTAAAGTCCAACTATCAGCTGACCTTAACATAAGCCATGGTTATGATGTGATTAAACACCTAGACTGAGATCAATACCAATTTCCCCAAAATGATGCATGAGTGTGAACAGCTAGACTTTGTTCCACTTCATGCATCTCTAACCCCTCTATTACCCCTTTTCTGTTAATACAGTTGTGTAATCAAATACTCTGATGTGACTGTAATGCATCACTTCTGGTGTTATCCAAAAAGATCTGAAATAAATAATACATAAATGCATCACTTCTGGTGTTAACCAAAACATCTCAAAGAAATAATACATATTATCCCTTTCCTACAACAATATACACAAGTATAATAACATTATTTAAAGTTTGGTGGTCAATATTTAAAGTTGTCTGCTAGTTAGCAGATATTTTACCCCAACACACCTACCACATGCCTCCTCCATGCCAAGCTGGAATTGAAGAACTTTCACCACTTACATGAGCTCTGAAGACTCCTACATCTTCAGATCTCAAAAATAACAAATTTGTCAGATAAAAATTACAAATATTTCCCACATGAGACTTATTTCAGGGCCTGGGGTACACTTACATACTTACATTTTTTTTCCGTCCAAATCAACCAGGTTTTGAATGGTGGTCTCAGGCACAAGGGCCGCTGGCCGGAATACCATTAGAGTAGCTTCCCAAGTGGGGCGCAAATTATAGTTACACTATGGAATGAGTAATTATTACTTCAGATAACTATAACTGAAGAATTTCGGTGGTTTTGTTAATTTAAAACTGTATGTTTTAACTGACCTTTTCAGCTAACTATAACATCCTTTTAACCTTTGTTTTTTCAGTGAATTAGTTTATACATAACATTGTAACAGAACAAATGTTTATTTGACAAGTAGCTGAATGCCATTAATTAGAGCGAACCAGTGTCTTGGAAAGTTGCTTTTCTGTCTAGTAGCTTACCTGGTTTTTCAGACACTAGTAGAAGATGTGGTATCCTAGGTGGCTCATCGGAACGCAGTCTACATCTGAAGAGTGACTCCTCTGTTGCGTTTTTGATCTCAAACACCAGGTTCCTCATTTCAAACAGTAAGTTTAAAATAAGTTTGGAATCAGTCTCTTTGGCCCTATAGTCAGATAATGGTTGCAGAATCCTGAATTGTTCACTTTCCAAGACAACTTGAGAAAGCTTTTGCAAAGTGATGCCATCTGGGTTTCTTTGTAGAGTCTTCAAAATGTCTTCTTTTAGAGCTTCATATTGGCCCCTTTAAAACATAGGACAATTCATCACCTACTGATCTCACGGTATATATACACTCTAAAGACTATGTTAAGTGGTACAAAGTAGATGTTAGTAATTTCCTGTGTTACCTGTACTCTTAGTTATGTGCCTTCATATCAAACGTACAGGCTAGGCGCCACTTTGTTACAATACTTGGAATCCTGCCACTATTATGTATAGAGTGACCAAACATTCACGAGCCCTTGGATCTTCCTCTAACGTTTCCTTGCACTTCCACCCTTAGTTGTTAGAGAGTAGGTTACCAATAGGATGGCATTTTACATCGGTCAAATGTGAGAGGAAGGGGGTGAGCAATTGTTAAGTATGTGGCCACATATCCAAAAAGTGCAATGGTTATGATACCCAGTAGATAGTGATTCCTCACTTTTATGAACATCTTTCTACATTAGCAATAAGCAAGTACAATTGAAGGAATTACAGAAATGGATGGGTGGTAGCAATAATGGCACCCATGGAAATAAATAGATCGGTGAACTACCTATCCAAACTCTTATAACTCACCTTAAGCATGTATCCAAGAAGAGGTGTTTTCAGACTGCATGTGTTATAGCCTCACAATTTCCCTACATGCCTGTATAATGACCCTTCAGCTTCACCACATTCTTTTTGTGTTTATGGAAAGACCATAGCTTTTCCCAGCTTTGAAATGGGGAGCATGTTCTAATTGAATCCTCCTCGCCTCAAATGTATATGAAACTCAGTTCAACAAGCCTGAGTTTGTCCTATCAAACAGAGACAAACTGAGTGAATCGTGCAGTAGGGATTCAACCGTATGAACTTAGATGGCATATACAACAGCCTTTCATCCTCTGATAACTTCCTGGTTTACCCAAAGACTGCTCGGTGTCCTTTAAGGACTATACAAAGAATGTACACACACAATAGGACTCCAGCTTCAATGCCTGTGCCAAAGCAAGCCTTTCCTCCCGCCATTTAATTTGCAATCACCACGTCATGCCTTTATTCGTATTCAAATTTACAGAGGGCACACACAAGTCACTGGACTCCCAGAGTCCTTATTGATGCAAAATGGCTGTCCATGCTTCAACTTGACTAATCAATATCTAAAGAAAGTTGAAGTACATCTCCCCTTCCTAGAAGGATATGCATTTTCTAGATTGGGAATGCCAAAAACAGTTCCTGCATGGCATGGACTCAAAAGTCCATGCCGCGCAGGACCTGGGGTACATGTGATGGAGCAAGGTGGCAAAACAAAATTTTGTGTACCCCTTGTTAAAACAATGTTCCATAATGTTAATGTTTACTAATGGTGTGTTGTGGTGAAATAAGCAACAATAGTATAACATGCACACAAATGCACACGTGGGAATACTAATTTTGCCTGCATGAAGCAATATAATTAACTCATTTTTATTGTTATTGTGATGTGAACTAATGCACAGCTTAAATATGAATAAACGCAGCATGAATGTGCTTATTGTACACGTTATTTTGCTAGAAAGTCATCGGATATGTAAGTATGAAACGCATTTATGTGGCTTACTTACTAGGTAACAACTAATAGGGAAACATTAGTACGGTGGGAGGTAAACAGAAGGGCTTTAGTTCCATATTTAACATGAATTTGTGTTTTTTTCTATGATAGTTCCAAAAGTGGCCTCTCAGGCCTAGTGAAAATATGGCTGCTCTGGTAAACTGCGAGCAAGTGCTGGACTGCGCATGCGCACCCAAAGCCTGCAAGAGAGAGTGAACTGCCTGTGCTTGGATGGGAAGTTCAAGGCTACTGTGCCCTGGAAGTCAGGATGGTTGCCAAAACATGGACACTCGAGTGTTCTGAACGTGGGAAAGAAGCGTGAAGTTACAAGTCAAGGAAGTGACCAGGCCAAAGACTGTCCTAAACAATACCCCTTTATTAAACTGCTGATTCACCGTGAATATGATGTTGTAATGGTAAAGAGATGCTCACCCATCCCAAATGTGTCCAATCAGAACCCGAGTTGGTGATGTTAGATACTTTTTAGATAGACTAAGTTAGGAAATTAGTGTACAAAACCCCCTGATTTTGCTTGCCGCTCTTTCGATTTCATCTCAAAGTGCTGTCGGATTGCAGATCGATTCCTGGATGTAAGATACTTTGATTTATTTTTTTGTTTGCTTTGCAGGGCTGAAGGATAAGATGAGGGCGTTAGGGATGTTAGGAGAGAATGAGTTTGGAACTATCTATTCTTTGCTAAACTTTTAACTGATTTCTAAATAAATGACTATTTTCTGAGCTCTAAATAAAATGATCATTCTGAAATAAAGTTTAAGATTTTACTGAATAAAGAATTAATTAATTAATGCCTAAATGTCAGACATATTAAAGTTTTGCTTTTAATAAAATTAGGAAAATTGAATATTTTTTTATTTTTTATTAATAAAAACCTTTATTGGTAAGAAAAGGAGTACAGTTACAGGCCTACAACCACCTGGGCCGGCCAGTCATACGCAATAACAGGAGCGCAATAAGACACAGCTTATCAGCTGACAACCGAAGGCCCGGCAGCAAAAAAAAAAGCATAATATTATCCAAAGTTCGTGGCAATAAGAGGATATTTGAAAGGTTTCACATTTTATACAAAATAAACAACCAAAACTTAACCATAGAAAAAGTCGAGGCTGTACCTTGCAATGTAATGACTGTCTCATACGGCATGGGAGAAGGCGAACAATGAGCAATGTTATGAAGAAGGAGAGATCCTGGGGTAAGGGGTGGGCAGAGAGCAAGAAACATATCGTGCATTGCGGGAAATTAGGAAACCGAAACGTACAGTCAAGGAGATCGAGGAGTGTCGGGAGCTCCAGTAAGAGGGGGAGCGCATATCTCTCCTCGCTATGAATTCCATTGACCCCATATCCTACCCCATTTCTTGGGCCTACCACGGGAAACATATACAATTATTTCTCGAAACATGCACCAGTCCATGTTTTCTTCCCAGGTGAGAACTGATGGTGCCCTCTGAGATCCCCACAATTGAGCAATGTCCCTTTTCGCAACCATGTTGCCCAGCGTGACCCATTGAGTCTGAGCAACAGTGCAGTCATTCGGCTCCCAGATGTTCAACAAACAGCGTCTGGCCTCAGGCAATAACTCAACGCCCGTAACCTCACTCATCACCGCATGCACTCGAGTCCAAAAAATCACTACCTCCGGACATTCCCATATGATGTGGAGGAAGGTAGCAAGCATACCACAGCCACGCCTACACAGCCCATCCGCAGAATAACCCATATGCATCAAACGTGGACCTGTGACATAGACTCGGTGCAGAATCTTCAGCTGTACCAGTCGGAGACGCGCCGGAATCGCGACCTCTTTAGGAGAGGATATCGCAGCCTGCCAGTCTTCATCGTCCAACTCCAGCCCATCGCCAGTCCAAGCACATCGAAGCTGAACAAGAAGGTCCGAACGATCATTGATGAGTTTTTTTATAAATAAGAGAGATAGTGCTGTCAGGAACGTACCCGTCCAGCACCCTGTCCTCCAGGGGAGAATACTCCGGGATCGTAGATCCGGCTGGGAAAGCCGATTCAAGTGCGTGCCGGACCTGGAGATAGCGGAAATATTCCTTATCAGTCAAGCTATATTCCTGCTTCAATGCCTCAAAGGTCTTAACTCTATTTTTGGCCCAGAGGTCCCTCACTTTACTGATGCCAATAAGGTCCCATCTATCAAAACCCTTCGACGTCCATAGTTCACCCAATCTCTCTGCGGCATATAGGGGGGTCGCTCTAGTCAGCCTATCCGTCCACCCCGTAGCCGTAGTCGCACTACCCCACACTCGCACCACCACTCCAGTGGGACCCGTCAGGTTCTGCCTGGCGGCTCTAGAATAGAGTGCTCTGTTATAATCGCCCCCGGGCAGTTGCCACCTATCCATCTCAAATGCGGGATTCGGAATTGGACCGTACATGGCATGGTTAACAGCGCTCAACTGAGATGCCCAATAGTATCTCTTAATATCAGGCAATGCTATACCACCGTCTTACCAGGGCAAAGTCAACTTTGCCAATGCAATGCGGGGCCGCCCGCCCCACACCAGTCTCCTCTGGAGGCCCTCAATTTCGCGAAAATAACAGGCCGGCACCAGATCGAGTGTGTTTTGGACGGCATACCGGAAACGGGGAAGAGACATCATCTTGAACAGGGCTGCTCTTCCCAAGGGGGACAAAGGCAAACTACACCACGCCGCAACGTCCGACCGAAGCCGGGCAAGGGGGGGTAATAAATTCCGCTCATAGCGTACCACGGGGTCCAATGAAATATAGATCACCAAGTATTTAAAGCCACCTCTAGAAATAGGTATCGGGCAAGCACGGGGCAGAGAGGGTGAGTCTCCAGTGAGTGGGAAAATACAGGACGTGGCCCAGTTGATAACCAGACCGGAGTTTCTCCCGAAGGAACTCAAAACGTCGAAGAGGACTCCTAGTGACTTACGGGGGGAGGTCAGGTACAATAATATGTCGTCGGCATATAGTGATATGCGATCTTCGAAATCCGGGGACCATCAAATACCCTTGAGTGAGGGCTCCCAGCGGAGCCAAGCAGCAAGGGGTTCAAGGGCAAGCGCAAATAGAAGCGGCGACAACGGGCACCCCTGCCTCGTGCCGCGTCCGAGAACAAAGGGCTCCGAGGCCCTGCCGTTGACCACCACCTGAGCCAGCGGCTGCTCATACAGAAGCCTGACCCACTCAATGAACTTCGGGCCAAAACCAAATTTAGCAAGAGCAGCCCACAGATATGGCCACTCAACCGTGTTGAAGGCCATCGAGGCATCAAGGGAAACCAGAATGGCCGGCTCATCAAGAGACCCCGCCCTCGCCAAGACACCGTGAAGACGGCGAAGATTGAGCGCGGTATTCCAATGGGGAATAAAACCAGACTGGTCCGGGTGTATCAAATCACTAATCACCGTGATCAAACGGTTTGCCAAAAGCTTCGCCAGGATCTTGGGTTCCGCATTCAAAAGCGATATCGGCCGATACGATGAACAGTGTTCGCGGGGTTTACCATCTTTATGGAGGACCGCAATGGACGCCAGTCTTTGATCCCGGGGAAGGGACCCAAGGTCTCGCGATGCCGAGAACATCCGACAAAGATACGGCGCCATTTTGTCAGGGCGCAGCTTGTACAGTTCGACTGGTATACCGTTCGGACCTGAGGCCTTCCCCGAGCGAAGGGAACGGATGGCGAGTGCAACCTCATCAGTGGAAAAGTCCGCCTCCATAAGCACCCTGTCCGATTCCGAGAGGCTAGGCAGCGCGAGATCACGAAGCAACAAGTGCGAGTCCTCCTCCGGCCTGTCCGAAAGTGCTGGGCAAACACTTCGACTATCTCAACCGGGTCCACCACTCGTGTTCCATCCACTTTCTCAACCGCAGGCACCACCTGATTCAATCTATTTCGTTTGTCCAGCCATGCAATCAACTTTCCCGCTTTATCACCCACATCATACAAACGCCCCTGCTGCACACAATTCATTGCCTTGGCCGCGTCAGTCACCAAAGCCCTATATTCAGACTGTTTAAGAGCCAAAAAGTGCAGTAGCTCAGGTGTAGCCCCAGACTCCAACTGTTCCTCCAACCCAGTAATTTCAGTTTCCAAGCTCACCACCTCTTCATTTTTGCGCCTCCTCTCGCTAGCAATCAAGGACAGAGTCTGACCGCGAATCACAGTTTTATAAGCCTCCCACAAGGAGACCGGGGAGGACACCGACCCCTCATTCTCAGCAAAGTAGAAGTCCATACACTTGACCACCTCCGATCTAATCTTGGGGTTATGAAAGTGCCATGGGTTGATTGGAGCAATCCGACCGCCGGCCCCCAGCTGCGCATCAATGGTGAGCCAGAGCGGGGAGTGGTCGGAGACCCCCCTAGCTAAATGCTTGATTTCCCGTACAGAGACCATCTGCACCGCCGGTACAAGGATATAATCGAGTCTCGAGAGACTCCCATGAGCTCCCGAGTAAAAGGTGTACTGGAGCTGTACAGGGTGCAGTTGTCTCCAACAATCCACCAGACCAAACGTGTCTAAAAATTTCCCCAGCCATAACTGCGATGCGGGAAGGAGCCTGGGGGGGCTGCGATCTTTCTCACCATTAACCACGGAATTAAAATCGCCACCCACTACCAACAAGCCATCAGGAAGCCTCAGAACCACCCTACCCAAATCAGTGAACGTTGTAGACTGTAGACCAGGCGGAACATACACAGACAATATGGAGATCGACTTCCCCTCCCACCTTCCCGTAATAGCCGCGTAGCGGCCTCTGTCATCCAACACCGTGCCATCTATCTCCAGGGGGAGGGAGTTCCTAACCAGGATGCCCGCCCCCCTCGACCCAGTAGTAAAGCCAGAATGGGACACCAATCGGTAACCCCGTCTATTCAGTGCCTGACACGTATTACCCACCAAGTGTGTCTCCTGAAGCAAAACTACATCTGGGGAGCAGCGCTTCAAATATTGCAGTACTATCCCCCGTTTTATCCTATCACCAAGACCGTTGACGTTCCAGCTCAACACCCTCAGCCCCTTACCCCCTTCCCAGAAGTAAACATTTCGCCCCCCCGCCATGAAACAGGCACATAGCAGCAAATATGGAACAAAGCGCAGCCTCGATACAAACAAGAGAGAAAAGTCCCCCCCACCACCCCCAATGAACCCTCAAAACACAAACCCCCCACCCTGCACCCCTGCGGTAGACCAAAGAGCCACCCCACCTTGCAGTGTGCCTGTCGCCCCATAAAACTAACCTACAAGAAGAGAGAAAAAGTTCCCAGAGGAGGAAGAGTCCCGATTCCCCCCACCCCCGGGTATCCATACTGTAAGAACATAACAGCCACAGAGCCACTGCCGTGAAGTCAGGCTCGCCAACGTAGACTCACTACTCCTGTTCTTCCAAGCTGCCCTCGGCGTCCCTCGAGCTCTCCGGGCTGCCACGGCGCGTCGACAAATTGTCTAACCAGTCACTGACCACCTCAGGGCGGACGAAAAAAAGCGCACGTTCTTCATGTTCAATCCTCAGGCGGGCCGGGAAAAGCATAGCGTATTTCAGTCCCATGTCCCTGAGTCGCCGTTTCACTCCCGTAAAGCCCATTCGTTGTTTCTGCACCGCCTGAGTAAAGTCCGGGTAAAAACTGATCGACACATTCTCAAATTTGGTGGGGCCATTCGTACGTGAGGCTTGCAGGATGGCGTCCCTGTCCCGGAAATTAAAAATCCTGGCTATTATGGGCCTCGGAGTGGCTCCCAGCTTAGGCTTCCCACCAGGGACTCGATGAGCCCGCTCCACAGCGAAAAGTTTACTAAGGCCCTTCGGTGCAAGGTGGTTCAAGACAAGATCTTCCACCAGGACGTCTGTGGATAAGTTAGCGGAGTTCTCCGGGACACCCACGATGCGGACGTTGTTGCGTCTGGCCCGGCGCTCGAAATCTTCCAGCCGACGGGCAAACAGGTCACTGGTCGTCCGGAGATTGCGGACTGTGGTCTGGAGATCCGAGACACCCGCGGTCAGACTTGCAGTCTTGATATCAAGGGACTTGACCCGTTCATTGGTTTTCCCCAAGTCCGCCCTGATGAGGTTGACTTCAATCGCCACCGTGTCTATCTTAGCAGCCAAGGTTTCATACTGCTGGCCCATGGTAGTCCGAACACTTGCAATGGCGCCCATAACGTCCTTCAAAGTTGGCTCCTCAGCTTCAGGAGCACCATCGCCAGTTTCCTCGAGGGCCCCACTCGATCCACCTGGGGAGCCCTTAGGGCGAGTAAAGCGATCAATAGTCTGGGATTGGGCAACCCCTCCTTGGGATGGGCCTCTGGTGGTGCGCCTCTCGACAACCGCCCTGCCCGCCATGATGGGCGACGAGCTCTGACGGAACCTTTGGGATCTGGTCAGAATGATTACCGTTGCGGCAAGCCCGTAGAGGCGAGAGGGCAAGGATCCAACGCTGGCTGGGGGTTGGCAACAGAATCAGAGCCGGCGCGCCGATCAGCAGCAGGTCGCCGTCCACAATGACCAAAAGCGAAACCGAAAGTACCACAGGGGCAGAGGACGTGTCGCACCAGCCGTTGTTGTTCAATTACCACCTGGGTATCTCGGGGACCCAAGCCCCCGGATGGCCTTCGATGTAGGCCACAAAGTTAAAAGTGCAGTAAGTCCGGTTCCCGGCGGCCAATTCGATTTTCGAAAAGAACGTGTGCATCAGCAGGGCATCAATGATAAGTACCCGTCGTCCAAATCAGGATTATTTACAGGATAGATGCGGGAGGCGGAAAGGGTCTCGGGAGCCCTCTGCTCACGCGTCCATCTTGGATACGCGCGAAGCTCCTCCGTCAGGAAAATGGAATATTAAAGCTGGTCTGGTAATTTTTCCTACACCTGATTTTGTTTTTAGCAGATCCATTGCCACTATGGTGGTGTGTCTGAATAAAATTCATGTTTGTTAAAACCATGGTAAATCGTATAAAACTGTAGATGTAAATAATAACTGGTTAACACCTTGGCTGCTATGGCTTTTCCCCTCCTGTGCTGAGAAGCTTTGAAGCCCATTGTTCATGATGAGCTCACCTTTTCATGAGCACAGCTCCAGTGTGCCTCATGACGAGCTGAGCTCGTCATGAGCGTGGAAGGAGTTAAATAGGTTTAGACACTCCGCCAAATGTTACAGCATTACTCCTTTGTGTTTCACCAATCCTTGAAGCCTAATTAAGTGAACAGAGTAAATGTGCAGTGTTATGGGCCCCACTGACGAATTAATGTGTGTTCGGAGGTTTCAGGGAAATGGTGATGCTGATTAGAAATTATTTTTGAAGTTCCGTTGTAGTGGTTGCTAAGGAAATTAGCTAGGGTTATGTATAAAGTACTATATAGAATTTAATGTACAAAATTATGAACTAACATCTGTTGAGTTCGTATTACGTTATATGTAGTTCTGAAAAGGCTTCCAAGTGTTGCGTGAAGCTAGTGCCTCTGTCTGCAGGCAGAGGAAGTGTGGCAAGTAAAGTCGCACAGTGCATTGGTCTGTTTCAAAGAAGTAGTATTGTTGTATACTGCGGTGGTATTGTCACATATCACTGTTTAGGGACATTAGGTGTGAACGGATAAATGTATAGTGAGGACAGTCTATAAAATCTTAGCCTTCAAGTACAGGGATCATTGCGTATCCTGATTAAAACTTATTGCTGGGAGAGTAGTAGGACTTAACCCGAGCTTGATAGAAGGGTGAAGGAGTTGCGTCTACTTTACTAACGATAGATGAATTCTGTGGTGGGCTAGAGCTAAGCGCTGCCTACGGGGGAGATAGAGTTCATGTGTATATGAATAGGGATTTCTGTATGAACGTGTATAAATGAAATAGCAATACGCGTTCTGGTGAAACTCTGGGATTGTCTCTAAGGAGGTGAAAAAGATCTCTGTATGTGCTTTCCTAGAGAAACGAGATTGTTATTGCCTGATTGAAGGGTAAGGTAGAGGGTAGTGCTACTTTATCAACTAGTCTATAAATCTGTCGAGGTAAGCGTTGTCTACTCCATATACAGAATACTTGTGTGATTTAGAAAAATGATATCACTTTATTTAGCGAAACAGGCAAATGGTATTGTTTTCTGTAAGTTACTAACTGATTTTGTAAAATATCTTGTAAATACGGCTTCTTGAAAAATCCTGTAAAGGAGGGGTCAGTCGGCGCTGCAGAAGCCAGAGCGCTGGTGACGTCAAAAGTGTTGCGCTGGGATTGGTCCTCGTGACCAAGACAGAGAAAGGGCTGATTGGTGCATCACAGAAAGCAGCGAGAGCTATTGGTTGAGCACTATAGTGATGTATCTTGTTCTAATTGGTACGCTAGTGTGAACCGCGCTGTGATAGGTTGGTGTTACGGAAATAGCAATAGAATAGTACGCGATCTTTTTGAAAACAGGAAATTTGTTGAAAAATGGCTTACTACTGCTATGACGAAGACAAGAAGAAACCTTCATGGTTTAAAAAGTTGAAAAATATGTTTGTAAAAGACAAAGGAGTAGTTACGAGAGAGGGAAAAACACTTCCTCCGCCAAAGACACCTGCTGCTCATATGTTGTCAAAATATGGTTACCATACGTGTGTTTGGTTGGAGAATTGGGTACGGTATACCAAGGATGATGATGTGTTAGCTTTTCCAGAAGGAGGATCTTCTGATTTGGCAATTTTGAGAAATTTGAGAGACAGAATGATGAAGCTTGAGGCACTGGTTGAATGGGAAGATGAGATGCATGAATTTGGAAAGCGAGAGGTTAAGCAGGCATATCAGACCAAGAGGTAGAGGTCGAGATTTATGGGGAGAAACACATGAAAGTAGAATGCGTAGATGGAGAAATGGTAACATGTGTGATGGCATGTATCCAGTTAGATTAATAGATGATTATGAGGGACGGAAATACACAGAAAAGAAAAAGAATGTAGAGATAGAGAACCAAAGTTATGGTGGAAGCGAACCAGAGGATGCTGGATTGGAGGAAATATTAAATAGGAGACCGCCACCATATCAACCTGGTTCTTTATGGACTACCCCGAATTCTCCAATAGCAGATGAGAGATTTGGTGAAACTCCGAGACAACCATCAAATTTCCGAGAGTGCCCTGAAAGAGTAGAAACTAGATATATTCCAAGTACACCGATAGGAGAAGGTAGAATTTTGGGTATTCCTGTACAAAGTAATGACTCGCATAAAACTGTGCTAAGTGCTGAAAAGTGAAATGATGTACAACCATTTCTGATTATGTATGTTCCACACGTGAGCTGCTTCAAAACCTTACTCAGAATATGGAAACAATAACTGTCCCAGTAACAATAGGACCTGTAATACCAGTATTCGAAAATCAAAGATTAAAAGAGCCAAGCTTGACAATTCCATTGCAACAGAGTCTGCAGAAAGTAAAAGAGAATATTTATCCTGATTTGTCAGAAATAAAGCGCAATATTAATGTAGATCCGCCTGAATTGACTTTTAATCAAAGTTCGTCATGCAGATATCCGACTGGAGCAGAATCTGATTCTGCAACCCCAGAGAGAAGTGTAGATAAAATAGATCTAACGCAAACACCTGTAGGACCATCAGATAAAGAATTGAGTGATTGGATTAAAACTTTAAAATGAAAGGAGCAGGAATCAAAAGTGCTGGATGTGGCAAAATTAAAAGTAGACATGGAAGAATTAATCATTGGAACCATTGGAACAGACAGACTAAAAACGTACCAGGATAATGAGCTTATGTTTTTGTGTAAAAGCATAACATGGAAGGCCAAAACGGTGTATGAACAGTTGGAAGAATTGGCAAGTGAATTTGGAATAGAATTTTCAAAAATTAAATCATTGCAGAAATCATATAGAGTAGATTTTGCAGAAAGAGACATTGAGAACATGAATACTGCTGGAAGGTTAGTACAAATAAAGGAGTTGATTGTGCTGTTGCGAAAATGGGGAGATGTAAGTAAATGGAGGGTTAAGTGGGTAAAGAAGAAAGAAGAAATTAGTGATAAATCCACATTAGCTTTTCCAATCAGGGAAAAAGAGACAGTGACATCTGAGTTTCCCATGTTAGTGATACCTGGAGGAGTATATGTACATGTTCCTTGGAGCAGACAAGATATATTGTCATTTACAAATGATTTTCCTAGGCTGAGAGAGAAACCAGTGGAATGATATCGACAGGTAGACAGATTTGTTAAAGTGACAAAAGTTTTGTGGATCGATTTGGATGGATTGTTTGACATAGTGGTACCAGCAGACTTCTTGAGAGAATGCAAAATAGCTGTACAATGGCCAAGGAAAAAGTATCATAGAGATAAAGTAACAGGAGCTCCATCACCAGATGTAATGCGAAAGTACGAACAAGTAATAGTATGGCTGAAGAATAAAATACCTCCAAAGGAAACCGATTGGGTTAAAATAGACAGGGCCACACAAGAGCCAAAAGAAACTGTACATTCATTCTATGAAAGATTGTTGTTAGTTTTCAAACAGTATAGTGGTTATGAGGAACTGAATGAAAAAGATATGAGCCATTTTATATATAGATTCGTATATGGTTTGAGACCAGAAATTTCAGACATGATTAGACACAGCATGATAGGATGGTAGTCGAGCTCAGTAGACAAAGTACTAAGACAGGCGAAATATTGCAGTGAAGAAATTGATGCAAAACAGAAAAAGTTGAAAGAGAAAGCCATGTGGGCACAAGTGAAGGTAGCAGAACAACAAGTAGCGCAAATGGAGAGTAAGAATGCAGGGAATCAAGGAATATTTAAGGGTAAACCTAAATTAGTAGGAAATATTGATGAATTGAAGAAGAAATGTCCATGTTTTAATTGCGGCAAGTTAGGGCATTGGAAGAAAGAGTGTATATGTCCGCCAAGACTTAATGGGGAAAATACATAATTGAATCCGCAGGTGCAGTTTGAGGTAAATCAACAGCAACCGCAACAACAGCCGTTAGAAAAATTAGCAAAGTCAGGTACCACAACCGCCACTGCCATACAGTGTAAACCAGCAGAGATACAGTGCAGAGACAGGATTCAGCGGAGGTGAGCAGGTAAAAAGACCGCAATGAGTGAATGTGTGTCCTCAGATTGGTTACAAGAGGAGGATGGCAGTGAGCCGGATTAAAGTTTCTGACGGTGCCTGAGAGAGGAAGAAGAGTGTGTGCTTGGAGCCACTCTTGAGGTAGATCAGTCTGGTCCATTTGTGAGCGGAAAGGTGAATGATGTAGAAATAACTTTCCTAGTGGACACTGGTGCTACCCGTTCTATTGTTAGATCAGTGGAAGTACAAAATCTTCCTCTCTCGGGAGAGACAATTGCAAACCCCAGATGAGGATATTTTGTATAAAATGACAATGCTTATGATTGAGGCAGAGCAGAACAAGCTATTTCCTGTTTTTGACAGAGAAAAGATTCCTGTTGAACTGAAAGAGGCAGTGAAAGAAGGAGTATGGGATTTCACTGGAAAAGATATAGGATTGATGAAAGGAGTTGATCCTGTAAAAGTCACAGCAAAAGAAGGTGCAAGTTACCCAAATATTCCTCAGTATAAAATGACTGCAGAAGTAATTGAAGGAATAACTCCAGTGATTGACAAAATGACTGAGCAGGGAATACTGAGAGAACTAGAAAGCAGTCCTTGTAATTCACCAATCATGGGATTGAAAAAGCCTAACAGAACATTTAGAATTGTGCAAGACCTTAGAAAGGTTAATAAAATTGTTGTCCCATGTTGTCCGATTGTTCCGAATCCGGCAGTGATTCTGTACCAAATTCCTCATGATGCAGAATGGTACACTGTGATTGACCTGTGCAATGCGTTCTTTACTGTTTCATTGCATCCAGAAAGCCAACCAATTTTTGCATTCCGATTCCAAAATCGCATCCTAGCATGGAGTAGAATTCCGCACGGGTACACTGAGAGTCCATCGATTTTTAATCAGCTGCTAAAGAAATCATTAGAAAACTTGAGCATGCCTGGAGAGTCTGGGTTAATACAATACATTGATGATCTTTGGCTGCATCGAAAACAAAGGATGCGTGTTTAACTGATACCGAGCATTGTTGAATCATTTGGCAGAGGGGGGACATAAATGGCTCCATCAAAATTGCAGTTTTGTCAGAATGAAGTACAATATTTAAGTCACAAGATTGCTAAAGGAATTAGACAAGTCACAATAGAAAGAATCAAAATGATACAAGGAATGCAGCCACCTAAAACTCAAAGACAGGTAAGAATGTTCTTGGGAATGGTAGGTTTTGTAGACAGTGGATTAGTGGATTCTCATTGATTGCAAAACCATTACAGAGACTGACAAAAGCAGATATCAGAGACCCCATAGTTTTGACCAAAACAGAAATGGAAGCTTTTGAACAGCTGAAAACGAAACTGTGTGAAGCACAAGCTTTAGGAATGCCTGATTATGAAAAGGAATTTGAACTGTACTGCAGTGAGCGAGAAGGATGTGCATTGTCAGTGTTGGTTCAGAGACATGGCAAACTGAGAAAACCAATTGCGTATTTGCTCAGCTGTTTTGGACCCTGCAGCAAAAGCTTTGCCAGGTTGTCTGAAAGCAGTAGCATCTACTAGTGTGAGTTTGAAGCAAAGTGAAGGAATAGTGATGGGATTTCCTGTGAGGGTGTATGTACCTCATTCTGTGGAGATTCTCCTCACTAGAGCCAGAACACGGTATATGACCAACAGCAGAATGACCCGATATGAGAAAATAATTTTGGGAGCTGAGAATGTGACCATTACCAGATGTGTGAACGTTAATCCCTCTACATTGCTACCTGACACCATTGAAGCAGAAGTGAAAGGTGAGCTTGATCACAAATGTTTGGATGTTTTGGAATACTGCACAAAACCCAGACCAGATATCAGAGATGAACCTTTACCTGAATCAGATTTTGTGATGTGTGTGGATGGATCATGCCTGAGAACGGAGAGTGGTGTTCTAAGTGCTGCTTATGCTGTTTGTACTGTGGCAGAAGTGTTGGAAGCATCTTGTCTGAAAGGAATTCATTCTGCTCAAGTAGCGGAACTAATTGCATTGATACGAGCATGCGAATTGGGAAAAGAGGTGAAAGTAACTATAGTGAATGATAGTCAATATGGTTACGGAGTTGTTCATCATTATGGACAGCTTTGGTCCCACAGAGGTTATTTGACTTCTGCAGGAACACCTATCCGGAATGCTGAATTTGTGAAAACACTAATATATGTAATTCATTTACCTGAGAAAATAGCTGTTGTAAAATGTTCAGCCCATAAAAAGAGTGAAGATTACATTACCCGTGGAAACAATTATGTGGATGCAATTGCAAAGCATTGTGCGAAAAATCAAATTTCAATCAATCGAGAAAAGCTTAAAGAACATGTTCCGAGT
This sequence comes from Lissotriton helveticus, assembly GCF_964261635.1. NCBI lineage: Eukaryota > Metazoa > Chordata > Amphibia > Caudata > Salamandridae > Lissotriton > Lissotriton helveticus. The sequence goes on from NW_027611978.1 coordinate 266,531, forward strand.
CCTTTAATGCTAACTACTGTAGTTGAGACTTGGCAGGAAGTGAAACAGATACAGGAGGAGGCAGAAGCAGAAGGAAAAGATATTTGGCTAAAAGCAGGATGCAGACAAAGAGAGGAAGATGAAATTTGGGTTTACAAAGATGAAAGACCATTAATGCCCGATAGCATGATCTCAGATATGGCCCGAATGTACCATGGTCAGGCCCACATTGGTAGAGATGCTATGATTTGTCTCTTTAGACAGACTTGGTATAATTCCAAGTTCAGGATGATTGCTGAAAGCCTGTGCCAAAGGTGTTTGGTATGTCAGCAATTCAATCCAAACAGGAGAACTGTTGTAAGTCTGGGAACCATAGGACGGGAGGGTGGTCCATTTACAAGGGTTCAGATGGATTTTGTGGAGTTGCCCCCATGCAATAGGCTTAGGTATGTTCTTGTGATAATCTGTTTGTTCTCCCGATGGGTGGAAGCTTTCCCCACGAGAAAGAACGATGGGTTGACTATTGCTAAACTGTTTTTATGTGAGATAATACCACGTTTCGGGTTCCCGGTGACGATTGAGTCAGACCGTGGACCTTATTTCCAAAATGAACTTATGCAAATGATTTGTGAAGCTCTGGACATTCGCCAGAAGCTGCATTGTGCTTACAGACCTGAGGCTTCAGGAGTAGTGGAACAGGTGAATGGAACAATTAAGAACAGAATTGCAAAAATGTGTCTGGCAACAGGACTTAAGTGGCCCGATGCCTTGCCGCTTGTCTTGATGACACTAAGAAGCATACCTGATAGGAAAACTGGACTAAGTCCAATGAGGTTTTGATGGGCAGGGTGATGAGGCAGGCCTATGTACCTGTTGATAAGTTGTTGACAATTAATTATGACATCATACTGGATTACTGCAAAAATCTGTCTGATGTGGTAACTTCTGTGCTCCACCAGGTGGGAACTGAGTCAAACTCCAAAGAGAAAAATCTAGCTCATGATCTAGTCCCTGGAGACTGGGTTTGAGTGAAAGTGCATCGCAGGAAAAATTGCTTGGTACCTTGGTGGCAGAAACCACGCCAGGTTATCTTGGTCAGTACTACTGCAGTCAAGTGTGCTGGACTGAAGAGGTGGGTGCTTGCGAGCCACACCATTCGTGTGCCTGCACCTGAATACCCATACGACGGTGAAAGCACAAATGACTCTAATTCTGAAGCTGAACCAGACAAAAACGCCAGATACTGAAGATCTACAGGAACGTCGACATCTGGAAGTATCAGAATCCAGTTCTGCGTCTGAAGGTGAAGGTGAAAGGGAGGTTGTGGAGATACCAGATTCTGAAGATCAATCTGAAGATCGAGAATTGGTAAAGACAGACACCAGTAAAGATGCAAAAGAAAGTGAAGATAAAGTTGTTGAAGAGGAGAAAACTGAAGAGCAATCTGAAAACTCTGAAAGCAGGAACGGAAATCCTGGGACTGGGGAAGAGGAAGTAACTCACGATAAGGATGAGATTCCAAGTACCAGTTATGGAGGTGTTCCTAACAGAGTAACAGAAAAGAAAGCTGCATCTGATGAAGAAAAAACATTGTGAAAATCATAATCAATGATAAAGTTGAAAATACTGAAAGTGAAACTGATGATAGTGCAGATGAAACCGTATTAAGAAAAAGCCCAAGGAAAAGAGCTTGGAGAGTGGAGCATAACACAGTAAAACCAAAGACTAAGAAAGTCTGTAAAGGAGACAATTGACCTAAAGAAACGGGTGGATTGAGATTTAAACTAGTGAACAAATCAAAAGAGGCAGAAGAGCAAGTGAATGAGATCACTAGCCAGAAAGAAACACTGCGAAAGAAAATAGAAATTATTTAAAGGCCAAAAAGAGTAAGACGACCAAACTAGAAGTATAAATCACCTGAGTGGACATATATTGTCCTACCACCAATTGTTGAAGTTAATAGCGGCCAAGAAAACCTGTACTACCTGAAGACAATTGGGAAAAGTGAGTAAAGATGTCAACTAAGAGAAAAGAGATAGGTGTTCAAAGTATATGATAATAAGTAAAGATTCTGGAGTCCTGTGAAACGCATATTGTAAATATAGAAGAGGTCGGAGTTGACATAAGGGCGAAGAAAACTTGTTCGAAAATTTAACTATAGTATAATTTAGAATAGGATTGACACAAGGTCGAAGAATACTTGTTAGTGAATTGAGTGGTGTATAACTAATAGGTGACGCAAGGTCGAAGAAATTGTGTTAGAGAAATATGGCTATCAGTAATCATAAAACAAAATGTTCTATTTTTAGAAAATGGTGTAGATGCTGCTCAATATGCATGGGATTGCTGATAATATTTTGGGTACTTTTAGCAATTGTTATTCCTTTCCAAGATAGTTTAATGAAATTTAAACCAAATGTGAGTTTAAAGAAGCCAAGTGAGAAAGAAAAAGTTCATGAGACTCATGTGTACAAACCAGAGGTGCATCAGGATAGGTCAATTAGTGACTACACAAAGAATACATTTTCAAGGTTATTACTTGAGTATATTAAAACAATGAATGTTGATGATTGTTATGTTTGTGTAAAATTGCCAGCATCAGTGTCAGAAGGGGTGACCTATCACCACCTTCCTCTCACATAGGGAGTGACTTGTAGTGTAATTGCAAGTTTGTTTTATCAGACTGGGAATTTGGAATATCATTATTCTAATGTAGATGACATTTTTGCAAAATTAAAAATTGATAGTGCATTGAATAAAAGGAAACCTGCAAAAGAGATGGGAGAGTATTTCTTAGAATTAGATGAGCTGACACATGAATATGTTTTTAATAATAATTTGACATGTCAAATGAGAATTGAAGAGAAAGCATTTTTGAATATGGTTGAGGAAAGAAGGGTTGCTTACAAATGAAGTGGGAAAGTAAAACATGCGAAATCTAAATACTGGACATTTGTTGATGAGAATCTTGATGACAAAAATGTGAATGTGGCTATAAACATAGATACTCCAATGTTAGGGAAATGTTGTATTAGAAGAGTCAATACTATGTATGAAAATTATTTTGTGGGTGCAAGTCAATGCAAAGACACCTATAGAATTATAGGGGGTTGGGAATTTAAAGGAGGAGATAATCCTGTTTTTCCGGGAATATATATCATATGTGGGAATAGAGCTTACTATAGGTTACCTAACCATTGGTATGGGACCTGTTATGTGGGCTTGGTCTTTCCTAAAATGTTCCATGTAGATAGAGGTACTAATGGAAAGCATGAGATAGGTAAAGTCGTAAGTCGAAAAAGAAGAGAGAGTGTGATGGAAATAATAGGTGATGTCTTTGGAGCACTGATACCAGCAGTGGGAATTTCGTTCAAGGCAAATAGAATCAGAAAATTGTCCACAATAGATGATCGTTTGTCAACAGACACCGCAGAAGGATTCCTGATGGTTAATAGTGAAATGGTTGCTATGAGAGCTATGGTAATGCAAAATCGACTTGCCCTTGATATAATTTTAGCAAAAGAGGGAGGAGTCTGTGGAATTTTAAAAGTGCAACATTGTTGTGCTTACATCCCGGATAAAAGTCAGAATCTTGAAAAGTATACTATAAAATATTACAGATTTACATAGAGAAATTGAACCACTGGAGGTTGAAGGTGTTCTTGAAAAGTTGGGCAAAAGTTTCTCAGCAATTAAGCATTGGTTGCAAGAAATAGGTAGTTCAATTATAGGTAAAATACTAATTCCAATAACAATTTTAGTGATAATGATTTTCCTGATAAGATTATGCTGTATATGCAAAGGTAGGAGAGATTTTAGAAAGGCAATAAAGAAGACAATTCAAGAACGAAATGCAAGGGAAAGAGAAAAGAATGAAATAGAAATGGAAGAAATCAGAGAGAAGATTTTTAAAGATTCAAAGGAGAAAGATACTAGAGTGTAGATGGTACTAATATGAAGAATTCGAAACATGTTCTGCAAAATTTTTCAACATTTTGAGAGATGTTTGGTGATAAAATCACCAGATGAGGGAATTGATGGAGCAAGGTGGCAAAACACAATTTTGTGTACCCTTTGTGAAATCAATGTTCCATAACGTTAACGTTTACTAATGGTGTTTTGTGGTGAAATAACCAACAATAGTATAAGATGCACACAAATGCACATGTGGGAATACTAATTTTGCCTGCATGAAGCAATATAATTAACTAATTTGTATTGTTATTCTGATGTGAACTAATGCACAGCTTAAATATAAATAAACGCAGCATGAATGTGCTTATTGTACACGGTATTGTGCTAGAAAGTCATCGGATATGTAAGTATGAAATGCATTTATGTGGCTTACTTGGATGTATGACGGTACGACGCGGGCTATTACCACGCGTACCATTACAACGCGTGTTTTACAACGCAAGTCGTTACCACGACTTGCGCTGTAGGGTGCGGACTTAGGAATAGTTTAATTTACTATTCCAACACCAGTCCCCGTGGATAGTAGGGAAGGTGTTGGAATAGTAAATTAACTATTCCTTGTCCTTGAGCGCCCTCCAGCGCAAGCCGTGGTTACGACTTGCGTTGTAAGAGACGCGTCGTAATGGTAGAGCGGGGTAACATCCGCGTCATAAAGGATGTTCCCCGGCTTACTTGCTAGGTAACAACTAAAAGGGAAACATTAGTACGGTGGGAGGTAAACAGAAGGGCTTTAATTCCATATTTAACATGAATTTGTGTATGTTTCTATGATAGTTCCAAAAGACCTAGTGAAAACATGGCTGCACTGGTAAACTGCGAGCAGGTGCTGGAGTGCGCATGCGCACCCAAAACCTGCAAGAGAGAGTGAACTGCCTGTGCTCGGATGGGAAGTTCAAGGCTACTGTGCCCTGGAAGTCAGGATGGTTGCCAAAACATGGACACTCGAGTGTTCTGAACGTGGAAAAGAAGCGTGAAGTTACAAGTCAAGGAAGTGACCAGGCCAAAGACTGTCCTAAACAATACCCCTTTATTAAACTGCTGATTCACCATGAATATGATGTTGTAATGGTGAGGAGATGCTCACCCATCCCAAATTTGTCCAATCAGAACTCGAGTTGCTGATGTTAGATACTTTTTAGATAGACTAAGTTAGGAATTTAGTGTATAAAAAACCCTGATTTTGCTTAGAAGTATGTCGCTCTTTCGATTTCATCTCGAAGTGCTGTCGGATTGCAGATCGATTCCTGGATGTAAGATACTTTGATTTATTTTCTTGTTTGCTTTGCAGGACTGAAGGATAAGATGAGGGTGTTAGTTAGGGATGTTAGGAGAGAATGAGTTTGGAACTATCTATTCTTTGCTAAACTTTTAACTGATTTCTAAATAAATTACTATTTTCTGAGCTCTAAATAAAATGATCATTCTGAAATAAAGTTTACGATTTTACTGAATAAAGAATTAATTAATTAATGCCTAAATGTCAGACATATTAAAGTTTTGCTTTTAATAAAATTAGGAAAATGGAATATTAAAGCTGGTCTTGTAATTTTTCCTATGCCTGCTTTTTTTCTAGCAGATCCATTGCCACTATGGTGGTGTGTCAGAATAAAATTCATGTTTGTTAAAACCATGGTAAATCGTATAAAACTGTAGGTGTAAATAATAACTGGTTAAATTGGTTTAAACACTCCGCCAAATGTTACAGCATTACTCCTTTGTGTTTCACCAATCCTTGAAGCTGAATTAAGTGAACAGAGTAAATGTGCAGTGTTATGGGCCCCACTGACGAATGAATTTGTGTTCGGAGGTTTCAGGGAAATGGTGATGCTGATTAGAAATGATTTTTGGAGTTCCGCTGTAGCACATGCACACATGTACCACATGGCCCTGTAGTGCCCCCTTTGATTCCTTTCCACGTCGGCTTTAATTAAAAGGAGAAGCTGCTATGAAAACCATCGTGGAGAGGATACTTGTAATATGCTTGGCGGGACTATGGCGGTCCTCGCAAGCTTATGGCTGCCTCTACTCCACCATGCCACTGCCAGGGAAGGGCAGTTCCCTGGTGGCTGTGGGGGTGCAATGGCGGTCCAACCACCCTAGTTGTAATAGGGAGGGCGAATCGCCGGTGAGGTGGTGGTTGGACCACTACCGCTGAGTCCCCGCAAGTCTAGCGGTCCTCGGACTGTCAGACTCATAATCAGACCATAAGTGTAAAGTACTCAACAAAAAGACAATTTTCCTTTCAGTCAGTGAACTACTTAATTCGACTTATTAAAATAAAGCCATAGAAGCACACAATAAAAAAAGAATAATTCATAAGCATATATCATAAAACTTTACAATAACCTGGAATATCTTAAAAACATATATTAAAAATCTTCAACAGCAGAATGTATAAAACACCAAAAGAATGAAATAGAGAATAATTTACATTGTCGCATATCTGTTTCTATCTCCAAGGCACACTGAACAAAATTTGTGACAGCAACACATAGATCCATATTACACAATTGTTGCAAGATGAGTAAGGCCACCTTATGAGATCTGATTTTAGATGAGTATAGGATTGGGATCAGAAAACGTTTCTGTACATAGGAATATAAGCAACAAAAACGATAATAAAGTGCAATGTGCTTTGTAAACCGACATTATCACATGTGCATCTTGGCAATGCTGAGCTCCAAAAATTCCACTAAAAGATGTAGCATATCAAAATGAAATCTTGTGAGATAAAGACAAAATTTCACATTAAAAATCGACGTCAGGTAAAATTTACAGCCCAAAGACGATGTGATTAATTTATAGTTAACACTGGAGCAAAGTTTGTCAAAATCCGCCTGTTGAAGTCTATCTTGCCTTTCCTTGAACCACTTTTTCACCTGCAACACAGCATTTGCTTTTATATTCTCAGGATTAGAAAAGTGCTTCGGGAAGCCTAAATTCATGAAGCTAGATTTGATATAGTTGTTCCACGGAATTCCCATGGCATTATCCAGGGAAAGGCAGTCACCAACACCTCCCTTGACAAGTGTGCTCCCGGATTTCCCCAGATTCTGAGCCAGTAAAATAAGGGTTCCAACTGTATTCTGTCCACCACGTGGGCCAGACCTGCCTCAGAATGGTACATAAAAGATGAAGTGGATTGACGGACTGCCAAGACACCAGCTCTGTAGGTCACCAAAGAGATATACTTGCTTTTATAAATATTGATCATGTCTTGCACTGACTCCACAGCTCTTTGACATTGAGTAGCCCTAATATTATATAACCTGTGCCAATTTAGATTAATATTCCAAAGGAAAACCTAGATTTTAACCCTAAGAATTTCCGACTCACCCAAAATAAAATGCTCTTGTTTTGGTATTTTTGGGACCAATAGTCATTACAAAAGATTTGTTAAGATCAGGTTTAAGGACCACCCTCTCAAAAAATTATAAAAGGCATCCAGGAGGATTTGCAGACCATTTGCTGTTCTCAAAATTAGCACTGCATCATCCACATACAGTAACACTGGTAAAATACTGGATTTCATTTTGACTAATTCTTTCCCTATTTTGCCCAGATGATATTCTAGGTCATTAATGTAAATAAGAAACACTAAAGGGGCCACCACACAGCCGTGCCTGACCCCTAGTAAGGATTTGATTACTGGGGAGAGTTCACCATCTGTTGCATATCTGACCCTAGCTATGGTATCCCAATAAATCCTTTGGACTAAACCAATTACAGCCTGATCGATTCCCATCCTTACCATAATGTCCCATAGCTTTTCCCTGTTTACCAAGTCTAAGGCGTAGGATAGGTAAATGAAACCCCTCCTGTCCTTGACATATTTACCAATAATCAGCTTGAGATCTAGGCGCTGTTCCCCGTGTCTACCCCTGGGCAAAACCTGTACAGCACTCTCGACAGGGCCTAGTTTTCCTCCAACTAAACCTCCAGTTTGGTTGCGAGGATCCTTCCTAGTTTTGTGAGGGAGCTGTCCAGAAGGGAAATAGGGCGATAACAAGATGGTGAATGTTTGTCCCCTTTTTCAAAGATCATGACAACTACCACTTCCCTCCATGATGGAATGAGTTCGCGCTTTATGATAGCCTTAAAAACATTTGTCAAATCTGGAGCCCAAAGTGCAACGTTATCTTTAAAAAGATCGACGGGCACTCCATCTGTTTCACTAAAGGTGGTATACATCTCCAAAGTACAGCCTCCTTCTATATCGCTTTGTTCGCCCTAAGTGTGGCAGGGTATGCTCAGACGTGAGTCCCTTGCTCACTTGGCCACTGGATTCAAGATAGCCTGGCTGATGAGGATTATGAATCCAAAACCGGTCCCAGGATGCTTGTTTCCGGTCCATGGAAGACATGGCTTGGCAGTTCGGGCTGGACTGTTCCCAGGAGGCACAGGGTCAGACTGATTTGCATATGGCCATGTCTGAAATGGGGTGGCTGAGTGGGCTAAAGAATGGTGATGGATTAAACCTAGATCAGTTGACTGGGGGTGAGTGTTTGATTTGCTCAAACGCTCCGTCCATCATCCCCTTTTGTATCACTTTGTTCGCCCTAAGTGTGGCAGGGTATGCTCAGACGTGAGTCACTTTCTCACTTGGCCACTGGATTCAAGATAGCCTGGCTGATGAGGATTATGAATCCGAAACCGGTCCCAGGATGCTTGTTTCCGGTCCATGGAAGACATGGCTTGGCAGTTCGGGATGGACTGTTCCCATGAGGCACAGGGTCAGACTGATTTGCATATAGCCATATCTGAAATGGGGTGGGTGAGTGGGCTAAAGAATGGTGATGGATTAAACCCAGATCAGTTGACTGGGGGTGAGTGTTTTTGATTTTCTCAAATGCTCCGGCCATCATCCCCTTTTGTATCGCTTCCTTCTATATTAAGCACACTGTTTTCTGTAGTAAAAATATTATTAAAATGATCTACCCAAACTTTGACATGTATGACAGTATCCAATGAGGGTTTCTCATACCCAGAGAAAAAGGGTTCATTAAAAACCTTCCAGGACACTGCGCTATCCCTCAATCTGGCAGCCTTTTCAAACTCCGCATAAACTGCCTCAGTTCTTCTGGCCTCCCGGGTAGAATATAATTTCTCCTTGTGTGTAAAATGTCTTCCCTGGAGCGCAGAGTATTGGGTAGTGTTAATTTCAGCTTCTTATGGGCTGATCTGCAGGCATGATTAAACTAACCTAATGGTGGTTAATTTCTAAAGGCTTGCTTTAGTTTCAGCCCCTTATTCACTTTAGTGCACAAGGCACTGAAGACTACTAAAATGTTCTCTGGGGATTCCTCCACAGATGTCAATAGAAAATAGCTTGGTAATTATCTATAATAATATTGTGCAAAAAAAGCCTCCTTAACCCATATTATCCTGATACCACTGTTACGCAAGTGGGTTAGTGACAAATTCTCCAACTGCCTCACAACACCCGTAAGATTCAAATCAAGAACCAGAGCAAGGGGTTTATGGTGAGTAATACAAGAGGTGATTACATTATATTCCAATATTAATTCAATCAAATCCAGGGACAAAATAAATCAACTTCACTACAGTTATTAGACCCATTGTATGTAGTGAGTAGAGGTGCCCCATCTGCCCTCTATTCTTTGGAAATGTTTTTGAAACCAATATCCTGTTCAGTGACTACCCAAAAGGGGTGTGTTGAAAGTGTAAGATATATGCTCCCTCTATTGCCCTAATTGCACAGAAAGAGAATTCACTGTTTCCACATAATCTTGTGTTGAAGTCTCATGCTCAAACTATTAAAGTCTCCTTATTAGAACTATTCAGAAAATCCACTAAAGTGTTCTCAGTATCATCAATTACAGTTGTAACCAGTTTATCAAAGATATTATACAGATTAACCAAAATGACATCAAAAGACTATAGTATCTGGAATAACACCAACTGAAAATTGGACCTAAAACTGATTCTTCTGGTAGAGAAACCAGTTCGTTTTACAGAGAACAAAATAGCTTCCTGCACGGGATGGCAGAGCTGTACAATAAAGTGTGTAAAAAAACATTAACAATAAAATCCTCTGTATAAGAGAATTCTTGCAATACGACAATGTCTGCATTAATAATGACAGAGAGACAGTTAGAATTTAATAACTTCATTACGATGGCGGTCGGGCCGCATACCGACCGGCTGTCGGTCCTACCCCCGAATTACAATGCTGGCAGTAGGACCCTATTAAGTCGGACGAATGACTGCCACCTCTGCAAGCTTCATAGATCTTGACAGGGCAGCTGTCATACCAGCGTCCAGCAATGGCGGCATTGCCAAGGAAGGCACCGCCATCTGTATGTTGATATCCCTTTTCAACAGCCTTTGCATGGCGGGAACACCACCTTAAAAAGGTTGTTGGAAAGGGATATCCAAACAGGGCCCTCTCCCGACATAGGCCACTGAAAATTGGCAATGGGGCACATGTAGTGCCCTCACTCACCTCCGTGTGCCATGTATCACATGGTACATGGCACACAGTGCATGGACGTGCAGGAGGTGCTGCACGGCGGCTGCGTTTGCTTTTCCAAAGCCTCAGCATGCCACCGCAGTAGTTCCAACACCTTTGCGACCGCCAGCTCGGCAGTTGCATCGAAATTCGGTGGCTGGGCCATCGCTTGCTTGTCGGATGGTCTCCTGACTGCCGCAATAGTGGGAGGCGCTCTGACCACCGGGGCCTTAGTGTAGATACAGACAATATTCCATGACAGGATTCTATGGCCTCGTCAATCAGCCATTGAGCTCCTTAAGGTTTCTCTAGATTCAGCTAAGACCCACCTTCCACATTACATCAGTACTAGAATAGTTCAGGGCTTGCAATCCAGTTTTGGGGCATTGTCAGTCCTGGTCTTCAAGAGAGGCAAGAACTTCAAAGGAATTCCGCACTTCCACGTTATAAGAAGGCTTATCAACCCCAGGGTGAATAGCATTTACTATTGAAAACTTAGTTAAGAGCAAATCAGGCCTATAAAAATAGCCCTAAGGGTCGGACCTGGATAGATCCATGGATTAGAGGCCGGTTATAGAGACAATGTAGCAGTATTTTGGCCATATTAGGTTACTTAAAGTTAATGATTACACAGTCACCATATGCTTCCTTTTTACCAGGCCTCATCCAGGGAGTTCTTCTTACCGTTAATAAATCATTTAAGAAATCTTGAAGCTACAAAAAGTTTTTCCTTTATTCTTTAACAAATGGGTTACTTTATTTTTCAGGGCTGAAGGATCTTCCTTCATGAATGGTGTTAAAGCAGGGACATTTTTCAGGACTAGCACATATGGAGTACATTATGATGGGGGAAGATATTTCAGAGGCTTGGTTCACTTCACCAGAATCTCTTTCTTTTCCTCTTCCCAAGGGGTCTTTCCTGTAACCTATTATCCGTTCCCGCGTGATGACGGGCCTACTCTTGGCCCGGCCTTTGCCCTGGCACGCCTCGTGCACGTCCTATTTTCACAGACATCCTGTAAAGTTGGGTAATTTACCTAACTCCAATCACTCAAGAGCACGAGGTAGTGGGTAAACACTTATTTATTAATTACACTCCAGCGGAAGAGCGCCGAGCATCCAGCGTCCTCGGAGGTTTTCTCGCGATCCGCGTGCATGCGCAGATGCTCCGAAAATGGCGTCTTCGCGTGCTACGTCGTGATGTAGCACACGAAGACTGGAGCGCGACTCTACATATCTCCCTCTTTTTATTATCACAGAAACAAATGTCACTCAACGTCCTTCAGAAGGCTACTTTTCCCCCAGTTCAAAGTCTCAGAAGCGTTTGGGCCTTACCACCACTCTGCCTGCTCAGGTGCAACTTACCGGAGTGGACTTCCCTGGCACAGCTCTCTGCAGGGACTACCACCTTGTCTCTCAGGGTACCCAGCTCTTATCTCCTCGGGGTCACACTCTCCCCTCCAGGTTGTTCTTCCATCTCCAGCATACCATGGGCTCCCAATTCCTCACAGTTTCTTTCCGCTCCCAAGTCCTCTTCTTCGGCAGGGGTACTCTCTTCCTTCTCTCTGGTTCTTTGGTCTTGTGGTGTCTTCCCGTTCTCCTCAGGGGACCATTGTAGGATCTTGTTGCATTTAGACATGCGGTATTGGGACCATACATTACCGTCGCTGAGCAGTGCTGCTCTATCATACACTTCTTTCACTTGTAATGGTTGACTGTATTTGCTGTCTCCTTTTTTCTTAGTACCGCTAATTTGACTCTCACCCATTCCCCTCTCTCAAGGGCTGTTTCTTTCACATTTCTCCTCTGGTTGTAGTGCTCGGTATATATCCTCTGGGCCTTCTCTAGGTTGTGCTGCACCACTGCAGGAGACCACTTGCTAGTGATCGTCTTTTGCCTCCATGCTACGTTGTCCTTGGTAAAGTCCACATTTGGTGAAGGGGTGTCTTCCTCTCAGTATTTGGAAAGGGCTGTACCCTGTGCTGGTGGGGGTGATGCGGTAGGCCCACATCATGCTTTGGACTTCTTGCTCTCAATCTTTACCCATCGTGATGGCGGCTTGGATGGACCCCATTATGACTCTATTGAACCGTTCCACCTGTCCGTTACTCGAAGGATGGTATATGGAGGTATGCTTGACTTTTTTATCCCGTTCCTCTCCGCGTACCTATGCCACTTCTCCGAGGTGAATTGCGGTCCTTTGTCACTCGGAATGGATCTGGGAATACCTTCCCTGAGGAAGACGGAAGTAAGGAACTTAAGCACTGTCTCAGTGTCCATCTCTTCCTGTATGTGCACTTCCGGCCACTTTGAATACTTGTCGACGAGGACGCAAAGATATTTAGGCAATCCTTGGGTGTCAAGCACGGGTCCCAGAATGTCTACAGACACTTCTTCCCAGGGGTTACACAGTTGGGCAAACATTCTCAAAGCCGGCCTTAATGGTTTCAGAGTTTTGTCCGCTCTTTGGCATTGATCACACTCTCTCACATGCCTCTCCACTTGGATATCCATTCCAGGCCACCAGTACATCTGTTTCGCTCTCATCTTGGTTTTCACGATTCCTAGATGTCCTTCATGCAGTAACGCCAACAGGTGAGGAACCAGCGTCGCCGGGGGGACTACTTTATCACCTCTGTACACGAATATTCCATTGTCATCCACTGACAGTTCCTCTCTGACTTCATAGAATTTCCAGGGCTCTTCTCGCAACCATCTCTTCTCTGGCCACCCATGTACTATATACTCCTTGACCTCGGTGATGTCCTTGTCTTCTTCATACGCTTGTGTCCATTCTTGGTTGCATATCACCCGTTCTGGATCCTCCATCACTGCTACCATCTCTTTGTTGGCAGCAGATGAGTTGGAAGCTCCTTCCATAGCTGAAGCTCTACTGAGGTAGTCTGCCACTTCGTTTGTTTCGTGTCCCCGGTATGTATTACACATCATACCTGTACTCTAGCAATTTCAATGTCATCTTGGCAATGCGTGGCGTGGCACTCGCATGCCCACTCGAGGTGAGCACTTTGACCAACGGCTTGTGGTCTGTCTTGAGTTGTAATTGCGTAACCCATAGGAATTGGCGGAAAGTCCCCATGGCCCATACCACTGCCAGCATTTCCTTTTCGATCACACTGAATTTCTGTTCAGTGGGGGATAGGGATCTCGAGGCAAAACTGAGGGTCTCTATCGTCCCATCTTTCCTCTCCTGCATGAGGACCGCTCCCAGTCCTTTCTCGCTGGCATCCGTCGTTAATATCGACTGTCCAAGAGGGTTGTATCCCTGTAGTGGTACAGCTTGACTAATGTCCTTCTTTAAGACTTCAAATTCCTTTTTAGTCCCTTCTGTCCATTTGAACACCGTTTTGTCCCTTATCAGCTGCCTCAGGTGGTACGTCTTAGTGGCAAAGTGTCGTACAAACTTACTATAATATTCAGCCATCCCTAGGAAGGATCTCACCTCCTCTTTGTTGGTTGGGGCCTTGGCATCGCAAATTGCTTTCAAGTTCAATCTTTATTTCGTTGCTTTGCAACATAAAAGATGGCAATAAAATATAAGCATAACATAATGCAACATATAACAACAGTCAGCTTGCAATTCATTATATTTAAGGACCCTATTTACAAAATCTCATTTCATCATATTTGGACACACAGTTATAGTTTGAATTTAACACAGAAATTAAATAAATATTTAAAAATGTTAAAAAGCAAGTTAAGAAAACATTAAATTGGTTTATAACAGCCAGGAGTTTAAGATGATACAGCTAACTGGACATAATTCGTGAATAAACAGGTCCAGAACAAGCAGTTTTTCTTGGTTAAAATGGAATGGTTAGTTTCCGTCTAATAAAATATACGGCCAATAAGAATTTGCTGGTGCCGAACACGATTACTTGGCTAGTGTCCGTACTTAAGATCCTGCCAGCTTCCCTATGGGAAATGGAACCAATATTGCGGCACAATGGTGCTATCCATCTTTTCCTTGCCCTACCATAACTAGGGCAGAAAAACAATATGTGAAAGATATCCTCCCTTTGGTTGTTAGTGCACATAGTGCAAATGTCATTATCTCTCTTCCCCCATCTTTTCTCGGTTACCTTTGTCCTCAGCGTTCCATATCTAAATTTTATATACAACGTTTTGGCCAATGGTGGCTGGTTTTCATCAAAAAATTGTTCAAAGGATGCCTCATTTTTTACCATAAGGAATTTTTCTGTAAGAGGACCATGTGTTCTTACGTACACGGAATCATGGCTCACATATGACCAAAAGGACAATTTGACTATTTTCTTGGAGGCTGGATTTAAAGATGCAGGCTCGTTCCAATAATGTGTTAATCCGAGCTTAGTCAACCACATTTTTACATGTTTGAACCAATACATTTTACTGTCACTATCGAGCTCAAGGACTTCTTCCAACCCATTTTTGTAGTCAGATAGTTCATGGGTTGTCCACAATCTGACCCACAACAATACTGGTCTCAGTATTACATGATAATCTGTATGTTTGATGTTTAGATCAAGGAATAAGGGGATCAAGGGGGTACTGGTGGGAATTTTTAAAAGCCCCCTAATGAATTTATTCTCCAGTATTTCAAAAGTTTTCTTGCATACTGGCCCCCAAATTTCCGACCCATACAGTGCAGCAGATTGAACCTTATATCTATAGAGCTCTAATGCTGGGGTTACTGCCTTATTCACACTTTTATTATATCTCTGTAATATTGGAAAACAGTTTTGTTTGAACACCAATTTTGATTTCTTTCACATTCGCTCGTTTAGGCGTGATGCCGTGTCCTCCTATCTCATGTCCCAAGTACGTGACCGACGTCATTCCGAGTCGACACTTCTCCCATTCTGCTGTCAGGCCGTTGTTCCCTAGCACTTGAAGTACCTTGTCTAGCTTCTTGTCATGATCCTTCCGGTCTGTCCCCATCACCAGTATATAATCCTGGAAGTACTGGATACACTCGATGTCCTTGAAGAGGGGGTGCATTCATTTCTGGAACACCGCGGCTGCCGAAGCAAGGCCAAATGGCATTCTGCGGAATTGATAGCATCCGAAGGGTGTTATGAAGGATGTCAGTTTCCGACTTGTTGGATATAGTTCTATCTGGTGATAGGCGGAAGTAAGGTCAATGGTGGAGAACCACTTTACCCCTTTCGTCTTGGCCAGCATTTCTTCTATGCGAGGCAACAGGAACTTTTCCACTATTAGGCACTTGTTCAGTTCTCGAAAGACTACACATAGGTGGACCTTGCCGTTAGGTTTCATCGCTACCACCAAGGGTGCCAGCCACTCCGAGCTGTCTATTGGCTCAATGATGTCATTTTCTTCTAATCTGCGCAGTTCCTGCTGTACTGCTTCACTTACAGCTAGGGGCACGTTCCTGACCTTGTGGGATACGGGTTTGGAGTTCTACTTGAGTACAATGTTATGTGTGAACTTCTCCAGCTTGCCGACCTTCCTGCCAAACACTTTCGGGAAGTCGCTCTTCATCTTCTCCAGGTCCGGCCAGTTCTCGGGGGCTGTCATCAGCACTTGTATGTCCCCTCCTGGGTCCAATTTTATCCCCAGATCACCTTGGTCCATCCATCCTAAGACTGATGGGCCCTTCTCAGCTACATACAATTTGCACTCCGCACTTCTTCCTCTGAATTCGAATTTCAGAGTCCTGTATCCAACCATGGGGATGAGCTCGCCCGTGTACGACACCGGTCGTATATCAGGTGGTTCTAATCTTGGGCCTAAACTGGGCCTGAATTCTTCATTCCACACTGCTCTCTGGACAATGGTGTACGGGGATCCCGAGTCCGCTACGATCTTGATTTTCACTCCTCCTATCACCATGTCGCATTGTGGTTTGCGGGAACGCTTACAGTCAATGCCCAGCACTTGTTATTCCACACATAGTACATTTTCCTCCTCGTCCAGTTCTTCTTCTTCCTCCTGTTGATCCTGCATCACGTACTTTACTATGGATCTCTTTATTTTTCGGCGACATACCTTTTCGTAGTGCCCTACAATGCCGCAGAACATGCATTTTGCCCTGAACGCAGGACACATGTGCCTGGCTTCCGCACCTGTAGTACGTGGTCTTGCTTTCTTTGTTCTGCTTCCATGGTTGTCCTGGTTTCCCCATCCACTTATTTGGCCCTTTTCCTTTCGTCGTCATGGCTTTACTCCTTCGCGGTGGCACTACTTCGTCCACCTTGTTCACCATGGTCCTCAGGACAGTCTCTCTTTTAGCCGCGTCAGCACACCGTTTCGACAACTCTGCTTTTTTTACAATGAATCTTACTTCCTTAGGCGATGCCTCTCCGTTTACCCACAATTTGTCTTGCGCTACCTTGTTGGTGGTGTGCATGACTATTTGACCTTTTATGAACTCGTCGTGCAGGGCCCCATACTTGCACGTCACCGCCAACTTCCTCAATGTCGCGACGTAGTCATCTATGGATTCGCCGGCTTCTTGTTTCCTCTGCTGGAAATTGTAACGGTCGATCGAAAAGCACACCGCGGGACAGTAGTGGTTGTCGAGATCTTCTATAGCATGCTTAAATACGTCATCGTCTGCCTGTGGTCTGGGTGTGGGCACCAGGTTCTGAAAGACCCTTATTCCTTCCGGGCCTAGGTTGTGCAGGAGCATCCTTCTCTTCCTCGCACTGGGGAAAGCCTCCCCATTTTCGTCTTCTAGGGCTTCAATATAGTTCTTGAAGTACTCTCTCCAGTCCTCCCACACCATTTGGGGTTCTCCAGGCCTCGGCAAGAACGGAATCGGTGTCATGAATGAAGACGCCTGCGCGCTCATTATGGCGCGTATTTCTGGTTCCGCCCCTGGACCTCTCGGTCTGCCTGGTGCGTTCGCGCTCTCATCTTGCGTTTGGTTCGGTCGGGGATCTCCTGCTCCCCCTTCTCTGCGTCCCGCTAACTCCGCCAGGGCCTCTGCAGATCTTCGCTATTCCCTCGCTGTACCTTCTGCTGCTTATGCCCCTGCTTCTGGTACCTTGACGTGTGGCCGGTGTTCTCCCCTTTCCTGCACGCTTCTGCCACGCTCACCTGCTGTTCTGTGTTGCTGTGGTGATTGCCCACCTTCCTGCAGCCCTCGTGGTGGGTCTCTGACCGGGCTATGCCTTCTTTTGCTGTTGCTAGTTCCTGCTGATCTCCCCTGCCACTCGTTTTATCTGGGCAGGCATCCCAGCCCTCGTCGCCACTGTAAAGTTGGGTAATTTACCCAACTCCAATCACTCAAGGGCACGAGGTAGTGGGTAAACACTTATTTATTAATTACACTCCAGCGGAAGAGTGCAGAGTGTCCGGCGTCCTCTGAGGTTTTCTCGCGATCTGCGCGCATGCGCAGATGCTCCGAAAATGCCGTCTTCGCGCGTTACGTCGTGACGTAGCACACAAAGACTGGAGCCGACTCTACACATCCAAATTACGAAATAGGGAGAGATAGGATATTTTTCATAACGGCAGAAATGGGATTTTGGGACCCTATATTGTGGAGCAAGCAATAGACTAGCCTGCATGTCGATAAAGTTTATTGAAAAAAAAGTCCGCCAGTTCGGGTCGGTGGTACAGTGCTGAATAAACTATTTTAATTGGGAAGGGTGTAATTGGCAAGCAGGTAAGCACTTGCGCGGTACTGATGCACTAAGTGGAGTTATAATTATATAATCATTCCAGTAGGTGAAATGGGGTTTTGTAAACAAACTACCAAAATGGTGGTAGAAATCAGCGCGCGTCTTTAAAGGTAAGGAGGGAGTGCCACACTTCAGGACTTTGGGCTGTCATGTGAGTGATTAGAAAGCATGTAGGATATGCTCCTAACATCGGCTATAATTAAAAATGTGCAAACATTCGTGACAAGAATTTTCAATTCTATTAAGGACACGGAGGCGAGGATTATGCTTTCTCGATTTCTTTACTACAAACAGCAGCCAATAGGAACATAGTAAAGAAAAACAGGAACTACAACTCCTATGAGCCCTTAGGCAACCATAGAGACTATAAGCTATATAAGGCACCATAGAGGACAACACTTCCTCTTTCTTTGTCCAGGAAATTCAAACAGTCAAAAGTCATTGAAGAAAAAATACCGCCGACCATCCGGAAGGAAAAGTCTGAAGGTAAACCACACAAGAGGCCAACAGGAACAGGCAACCATCCACAGCGAAGAAGATGCAGCTCGAGAAATAACAAATCCAGTGTCCAAGGAGCGGAAACATTGCAGAAGACCAAGATGAAGGATTACTTCTGGTCCGAACCTGAAAGAAAAACAGAGCCATAACACATATCCCCAAACCTGAAAAGGTAACAGCACATAGGGTGGGGAAGAAAGCAATGCAAGAAACAATGCAGATCATATGAGAGCAGAGAAGCAATATAACAATGCAGTAAAAGACAAATGGGTGGGATAATCCTCGCCTCCGTGTCCTTAATAGAATTGAAAATTCTTGTCACGAATGTTTGCAAATTTTTAATTCTATGGCAGGACAGGAGGCTCAGATTATGCTTGTTCAAAGCTGGTCCACCACAACAGAGGCAATAGTCATTACAGGTTTGAAATAAAATGTTTTAAACACAGTTTCAGAAGACCAATCAGCCGTCTTCACAATGTCCTGCAGACTCACACCAACATGAAAAGCCTTAGAGGCCATGGCACCTCTCGCGGAATGAGCTCCAAAAATGGAGACATCAATTCCAGCCTCAGACATAAGCCAGCGGACCCAACGAGCCAAAGTAGCTGGCGCAACAGGCTTGAAAAGCTTTTGCAAAGCAATTAATAACTGTCCAGATAAATCCTGACGAAAAGGAGCAGTACTCACCTCATAAGCTTTTATGCAGCGGACCACACACAATTGCGGATTGTGAGGAAACGCCGGGTAAGTGACAGTGGACAGATTAGTCTTGGTACGTCTGGAAACCGTAAAGGTAACTCCTTCGGGGGAAAAAGAACGACCCGCGAGATCCAAGGCGCGGACATCCGAAACACGCTTACAAGAGACTAAGCATAACAGCATGGTCAATTTCGCAGACAATTGCTTACGAGACAGAGAAGCGTTGGGAGGCCAAGCTTCCAGAAAACGTAACACTACTGAGACGTCCCATAAAGCGACATATTTTGGACATGGCGGTTTAGCCAACCGAACCCCACGCAGTAATGTAGAGATGAGAGGATGTTCTCCAATAGGCTTACCATCGACTAAAGTATGGCCCGCAGAGAGAGCGGAGCGAAAAGAATTAACGGTCCTGTAAGCAGAACCAGAAGAAGCGACGGAAGC
The DNA here is from genome assembly GCF_964261635.1 of Lissotriton helveticus. NCBI lineage: Eukaryota > Metazoa > Chordata > Amphibia > Caudata > Salamandridae > Lissotriton > Lissotriton helveticus. The sequence goes on from NW_027611978.1 coordinate 286,247, forward strand.
AAGAAAATTAACAACTAGAGAGACATCTGCTGAAGCGGGATCCAGATGTCGTTCAGAACACCAATCACACCACCGACGCCAAGCTGACGCATAACGCTTGCGCGTGTTGGGGGCCCAAGCTTCACTGAGAAACTTCTCAGCGTCTCCAGATAAGCCCGGGACTTTCCAGCGTTCCCCGAAAGACGCCACGCCACTAGACGAAGCTGGCCCGACAGAATGAGAGGGTGCGGATGGAGCAGAGGATCCAACAGCAAGTTCCACTTCGCAGGAAGCAGGAATGGAGTCGAGCAACTCATTTCCAGAAGATCCGGAAACCACGCTTGAGCTCTCCAAAGAGGAGTGATCAGAATGATCTCCGATAGAAACTGTTTCGTTCTGGCCAAGACTCGCGGAATCATCGCGAACGGCGGAAAAGCATAGCAAAGCTGAGGAGGCCAAGTCTGGAGAAAGGCATCCGTGGCCAGAGCCTCCGGATCCGGACGCCAGCTGTAAAACTTGGGCAGTTGAGCATTGAGGCGAGAGGCGAAGAGATCGAGCCACGGGCGACCCCAAAGGCGAGACAGGGTGCGAAAGACCCGAGGGTGAAGGCGCCAGTCGCTGAAGTCCAGCAGATGGCGAGAGTTCCAGTCGGCCACTTGATTCTGGCGACCTGGGAGATACTCTGCAATAAGCGTGATCTTCCTCTGAAGGCAGAAATGCCAGAAGTCCTTCGCAATCTCTGCTAGCAATTTCGACCGTGTCCCCCCCAGTTTGTTCACATACCTCACCGCTGAAATGTTGTCCATACGGAGCAAAATGCAACAGCTGGTGGCCTGAGGGGCCAGGCTGCGGATCGCAAAGGACCCCGCCAGGAGCTCGAGGCAATTGATGTGCAGTGTCAACTCGTCGGGAGACCAACGGCCGCCCGTCGTCAAGTCCCCGCAACGGGCTCCCCATCCCCAAAGACTCGCATCCGACTCCAAAATCAAGTCCGGAGTTGAGCCGAACAGGGCTTTCCCGTTCCAGGCTTCCATGTGATGAAGCCACCACATCATTTCCGACTTCGCATCCTGGGACAGAGGGACAAGGTCTGAATAACGAAGACCTTTCTGCAAGTGTCTGATCTTGAGACGCTGCAGGGCCCGATAATGTAGGGGACCCGGAAAAATCGCCTGAATGGAAGAGGCTAAAAGTCCGACAACTCGAGCGATCGACCGCAACGACACGTTCGGTGCGGACAACAGTGACTTCAACTCCCTCTTGATAGCCCTGACCTTCTGGGCAGGCAAAAGAAGTTGGCAAGAAACCGAATCTATCAGGAAACCCAGAAACTCTATCGACTGAGTGGGTTGCAAATGAGACTTCTGAGGATTCACTAGAAACCCGAGAGACTGAAGCAGATCGATCGTCCAAGATAAATGGGAACGGAGTTGCAGCGGGCACTGAGCCATCAAAAGAATGTCGTCCAGATACACGATCAGCCGCACCCCTCGCGCGCGCAGCGATTCCATAACCGGCCGCAGGAGCTTCGTGAAGCACCACGGGGCGGACGAGAGACCGAACGGGAGAACCGTGTACTCGAACCATTCCCCCGACCATTGGAACTGCAAAAAGCGGCGATGAGGCGGAAAGATGGGGACGGACAGGTAAGCGTCCTTCAAATCGAGGCGAACCATCCAGTCGCCCTTGCGAAGAAGATCTCGTAGCAGATGGATGCCCTCCATCTTGAAGTGGCGATAAACCACTCCGTTGTTGAACTCCTTGAGATTGAGCACAAGGCGAGACCCTCCCCCTTTCTTCTCCACCAGAAACACATTGCTGACGAACCCCTGTGGATGCAGGGTCGTGCGCACAATGGCCCCTTTGAGAAGAAGTGAATCTATTTCCGCGGAGATCACTTCCCGATCGCGTTGGGAAAAAACAAGGGGTAAAGGGACGGGACCTTGAAAGGGTGGGTGGTAAAATTCGATCTGATATCCTTGAACTGTCTGCAAAATCCATGCATCGTTGGAGATCGCGCGCCAATTCTGTAGAAAATATTGCACCCTGCCCCCCAGAACAACACTCTTGTAAGGAATCAGGCTCACCTGTTGAGGAGAAATCTTGTCGACCACCCTGGTTTCCACCGTAGCCTCCCTTGTTGCCTTGACCACGACCTTTGCGGGAGGGGTAGAAGGTCGCCTTAGATCCGGAGTAGGAGGACTGCTGCTGATGACGCTGTCCGCCTCCGCCTTGGTGGGACTGCTGACCACGCTGTTGGCCAGAACCACGGCCGAACGAACGTCCCCCAGAACGTCCGGCCCTGGCAAAAACCGGGCGGAATGCCCTGCGCAAGGAAGACTGCGCTCTGTCGAGGCCACTAAAGGTGGCTACAAATTGTGTTAATTCCTTCAAAAATGGTTGTCCAAACAGGAGACCTTGGGCCAAGGGACCAGACTCAGAAGTGGCCAATTCCGATAACCGGGGGTCCATCTTCAAAAGAATAGACCGACGCCGTTCGGAGGACAGGGCACAGTTTGCGTTTCCTAGGAAACATATAGCCCGTTGGGCCCAACCAATGAGTTCATCTGGATCAATGCCAGACGCCGACCCTTGCGCATGGTAACCCAAATCTAGGATTTTGGTTAGGGGACCAAGAATGTCAAGGAGTTTATCCTGACACAGGCGCCAAGACCTATCAATACCCTTTTTGGGGTCTTTGGTGAACTTCTTGAGATAAGTTAAGGTAGTGGGATCGACATCCGGCGTGTCAGCCAAATTATCTGCCAACTCTGGCCGAGGGCACTCAGAACGCAACCGGGAGCGTACCTCCTGATCAAAGGAATTCCGGATGTGAGATTGAATGTAATCAGCAACCTCCGGCGCAGGGGACCAAACTTTGGAATTGGGATGGATGATATCCGAAGGGTCAAATGTCAGGACGGGGGGATGGGAGGAGGCATCAACAAAATGTTCTTTGCGTGGTCGCTTAGCAGGTGGAAGACCAGAGGGACCAGAGGAGGAAGAGGATGAAGTGTCCTCAGCGTCCGGGGAAGGAGCATGGGATCTCTTAGACACAGAAGGGGAAGACAAGGAATGGGCCAATTTCAAAAAATCCGATGAATGAGGGTTTTTAGGAGACTTAGAGGAGTGCTTGGCAGAAGAGGACGGAATCCAGCCCTGTTGCTGAGCGTAGTCCGTCAAATGGCGCTTCAGAGGACCAATTGCGTGAACCAACGCAGTATTAACGGAATGTCTGACCCCTTGGTCAAGGGCCTCGACCAAGTCGTACTCAAAAGCCTCCTCGGGCTCTTCATCATAAGAATAGCCCTCAGCATCATCATAATCAGCCATGGTGCAAGGAAGAGCAAGAAAACACCAAGGTGCAAGAAGCCCACAAAGCAATAAGCCAATTAGGGGTCAAGGCAAAGACCAAGCGACCCAGTCAGGGGGGGTGACAACCCCAAGCAAGCCCAACAGGCAGAGCGCAAACTCGACCAAAAGTACTTGAAAATTGAAAGTGGAGGGACTGGCTTGCAAAAAGTCACCCTAGGCAACGCCTATAATGATTATCCAGCCCAGAACCCTAGCAGAGGGAAAAAGGCGTCCTGTGGGGCTCTCCGGCAGGCAATGGGCGGAGGCGACAAAAGCAACGCTGCCTCAGAGCGTGTCAGGGCTCCGCGATGCACACGGAGCATAAACAAAGCCAACGCGCATGCGCGAAGGCGTGCCTGGCTGTCCGGAAGGGAAGCGACGCGCGACAAGTGTGCGCGAGCTCCCGAGCCCCGTCCCGCTCCACACACACAAAGGACACACGGGCACAGAGCGCCCGCAGTACCGGAGAGGCGAACACGCGCTCTCAAGAGACAAGCGGCAACAGAAGAAACCGACAGAATAATGACGCACGCAAACGGCAATGTTAATGCGCAATAGCGGGCAAAACGGCACAACAGCGCGTAAGTAAACCCATTAAGGACATAAGTCTAGTACAAAATGCAAAACAGTAAATGTAAGTAAGAAGTAACAGTAAATGCACTTAACTGGCTGCGAAGCAGCAAAGAAAGAGGAAGTGTTGTCCTCTATGGTGCCTTATATAGCTTATAGTCTCTATGGTTGCCTAAGGGCTCATGGGAGTTGTAGTTCCTGTTTTTCTTTACTATGTTCCTATTGGCTGCTGTTTGTAGTAAAGAAATCGAGAAAGCATAATCTGAGCCTCCTGTCCTGCCATAGAATTGCTGTCTGTTTCTATATCGGGCTGCTTAGTTGACTCGAGCGGTGGCTGTAAGTGCTGCCTCACTGTAGGAAGGACGAAGGCTGCTTCCAAGCATTAAGGCATCATAGCTGCCAAGGTTTCAGATTGGTATGTGTGACATTTTTATAATGTCAGTGTAATTATGAGTGATGTAGTAAGTAACCAGGAGACCACAGGAGCAGCAATAGAGGTTTATTGCAGGAAACAGAAGGAGTCACCTCAACACAAGCTGGCCAGGCACAAACTGTCACCAGCTAGAACACTAGAAGGAGACAGAGCCATATACATTCTGGAATGGATGACACAGGTAAGAATTGTGGTGGAGTAAAGGAAATAGAAGAAGGATAAATATACAACACATCTCCTCTCGTAGAATAGAAATAAAAGGAATAAAAGGAAACTTAACACAAAAGAGTAGACATGTCATTGAAAGGAAACTTAGCACATGGCTAAAGAACAATTCCTGAAATAAAGACAAAAGACATCATAGAATGATAAGCGTTCGAACACAAATAATTATAAGCAAAGAGAACATCATATAATTAATACACAAGTAATTATAAGCGGTGAAAACATCAAAATTAATAAGCATTGAAAGGGACACACGTCACCCCTCTAAAAGAACTAATCACAACAGAAATCATTCAAATGAGCAGGAGGTCTACGGCTCCTTTGAGTTCTGATGGCAGGTAAAGAAGGACTTGAAGAAGTAATGGGGTTAGAATCAGTAAAGGAGTTGGGAACGAGATCAGTAATGGAATTGGGAAGAGACACAGCGTGATCAGTAGCATCCCCTCCACCGTCACCCCTAGCCACAGGAACAGGAACCACAGGACTCGGAACCGGAGAAGGAACAAACATGAAGCCTGAGGAGGGAAGATCTTGGACAGGAGAAGGGACAGGAACAGAACTAGGACCAACTACAGAGCTAACGCTACCTTTCTGATAGAGGGCAACCCTCCTTAAGTTCCACTTCTCCCCATTGGAGAGGACAACATAGTGGGGATAGACCATCTTAACCAGAAAAGGACCACGGAACTTGGACAACCCGCCAGAAACACGACCTGACTTTACCTTGACAAGGTCACCTCTCGCAATTTTACCAACTACAACCTTGGTGGAGGTCCCATCACCTTCACGAGGTTTGTGAGAGGAGACCCTAGGAAGCAGACCTACAGAACTACAACTAGAAGCGCCCTTACCGGAAGGAAACATAGAGTCCTTACGAGAAAGCTTGGGGACCACTCTGGAACCATCACCTAAAAGAGACTGACAAAGCAAATTTTTGAGCCAAGAGGGAATGAGTTTGGTGCTGGGAACTCTACCCCTCATCATCTCAAAAGGGGATTTGGAGTGGGAACCATGAAGAGTGGTACAATATGCATAAACCATTTCACTAACAAGGGAAGAGACAGAAGAACCACTGGAGAGGGCCATTTGAACGGTGCCTTTCACCAATCTATTAAGGCGTTCACAGATACCATTACCCTGAGGGTTGTAGAGAGAGGTCCTATGGTGGGAAATACCGCAATCAGACAAAAAGGCTTGCATCTCATGCGAAACCAACTGTGTGCCATTGTCAGTTATAAGAACACTAGGGAAACCTTCTCTAAAAAATAAAGACTTAAGGTGATTAATGGTAGTAGCCGTAGTGATGTCCTTGAGAAACTCCACAGACAACCACTTAGAATGGCAGTCGACAATGACAACAGCAAACCTCTGAGAAATAGGCAGTTCTGCAATGGGACCTATGAAATCTAAGCAGATGGAGTGCCACGGAATTTCCGGGAACTGCAACGCACCCATTTCAGAACCCACTGAAACCTTAAGTCTCTTCTCACCCACCTTGCAGATAGGACAATCCTCGACCCATGAGGAGACCATGGAGTCCACACCGGGCCACCAGAAGTTGAGCTTGAGACGCTGTTGCGTCAGGGTTTGGCCAAGATGACCCTCATGTGCTAAGGAGATGAGCTTCGGTCTCAAATCAGCAGGAGGTACAAATTTGTCACCACGCAATATCACATTGTCATTGCAAACAGACAAATCATCTATGATTTTGAGAAAAGGACGGACAGAGACATGGAGACAGCTCTCTCTGCGTGAACCTAATTTGATGAGCTGGATGACTTCCTGTAACACAGTATCTCTAGACATGGCATCAACCCACTCAGAGCGAGAAAAGGAGCTCTCCGAAAGAAAAAGCACATCGTCGATCCAAGCAACATTCGCATCACATCCCTCCAGACTGAAGCCAACATCAGAACCAGACGGAACAGCCAACCTAGACAGACAGTCGGCCTGGAAGTTCCTCCACCCAGAGATGTGTGAAATGTCAAAGTGGTATTCCTGGAGTTTAGAGGCTAACCTTGCCAACCTCGGAGAACCAAATGCTCCACCCCCAGGAGAAAGAATGCGGATGAGGGGTTTATGGTCAGTCTTAAGGTTGAAGCGGGTGCCCCACAGGTATGGTCGAAAATGATGAGCACCCCACGCAGCAGCCAAAGCCTCTTTCTCGATAACAGAATAGTTCTGTTCACATTTCGAAAGGGTACGTGAGGCAAAGGCAACTGGTCTGTCACCATCCTTGTGGGACTGAAGCAAAACTGCACCGAGGCCACAGGCACTGGCATCTACCAACAAAGTGGAGGGCTTGGCAGTATCAAAGGGTGCCAGAACCTTAGCACTGCAGATAGCCTCCTTAATTTCATTAAAACAAGTTTCCATTTCAGGACCCCATGAAAATTTGCAACCCTTCTTCAATAAGGTTCTCAGAGGCAAGGTCTTCTCTGAGAACTTCTCCACAAATTTGGAGTAGTATTCGATCAAGCCCATGAATGACCGCAACTGGTCCTTGTCAGACGGGCAAGGGGCTAAGCGTATTGCATCAAGAAGGTTCTTCTTGGGTCTGACGCCATCGACTGATATCTCATGTCCCAAGTACTCAATGTTCTCTACAAGAAAAGAGCACTTCTCCCTACGTAGTGTAAGGCCAGTGTCCCAGATTCTGTGTAGGACATTCCTGAGAACAAGGTTGTGGTCAGTCACAGACTCTCCAAAGACCAAGATGTCATCTTGAAAGAATACCACATTTTTGAGCCCCTTAAAGATTTCGCTGACTAATCTTTGAAAGACACTCGCCGCCGAAATCAGCCCAAAGGGAAGACGAGTAAATTGAAAGATACCCTCTGGGGTGATGAAGGCGGTAAGATGTTTCGAGGACTCATGGAGCTTAACCTGATGGTAGGCGCTCTTCAGGTCGAGCTTTGAGAAATATCTCGCCCCCTGAAGAGTGGAAACCATCTCCGTGATGTTGGGTAATGGGAAGGTGTCCGCAACGACACACTTGTTTAGGGACCTGAGGTCCACACAAAATCTCAATTTTCCGTCTGATTTTTTAGAAATCACGACGGGCGAAATCCATGCTGAAGCTTCTGTAGGCTCAATTACACCAGACTGAAGCATCTCTTCAATTAAAAGTTTTACCTCACTCTGGATTGATATAGGAATCCTCCTTACCCGATGCTGCACTGGCAGACTACCCTTCTTTAACTTAATGAGATGGGCATACCCCCGAAGTTCACCCAACTCCTCTCTGAACACAGACCCAAATTCAGACAAGATGAATTCAATAGAGTCATCGTCAACAACCATAATTTGGTTCTTTGCTCTAGGATTGATGACGATGTAGAGGTCATATTGATGTACCCACCCTAGAATAGGCGGGCCATCAATGGAAACATAAACTTTCCCAAAAATAGACCTTTTCTCAAAAGCAATCTCAGATTCAAAGAAACCCAGGATTTCAATTTTCTGGCCATTGAAACCCTTAGGTGAGATATCACTACGCTGTAATTTCACCCCTTCCCAAAAGGCATTGAAAGTAGACTTGGGTATAATGGTATGTCGAGAACCCGTGTCAACCATCAACAACACCTCGTGGGAGTCAATCTTGAAGATGGCTTTGGGTCTGGTTTGTCTCGGATCATCACAGATGACATCAACATCGTCAATGACCAAAAGCCTGTCAGGTTCAACTCCAGAATCATCAGTGTAGTAGTCATCAACAGTATTCACCCTCTGTCTAATTTTGCTCTTGCACATCTTGGAAAATTGTCCGACTTTCCCACACTTCAAACACTCTTTGTTTGATGCAAAGCAAAACCTGGCGTCGGAAGAGTGACTGCTACTGCCACACCTGTTGCAGACTTTGCTTACTGAAGTTTTCTTGACAGTGGGTCTGGGTCTATTTTTTACTACCGCAACACTGTCTCCAGAACAATGTTCACACCCCACAACGTTACCTTTGTCGGTAACCACAGAAACTTCTTGGTGAGGAGTTGACTTGTGCGAATCAAGGACCTTCATGCACTTACTAGACTCTTCAATTACTTTGGCCAGATCAATTGCGTCTTTCAAGGTAGGATTTTTGGCTGCCCATAGCCTCTCTTGGATTTTCTTACTTGAGCACTGGACGACTAATTGATCTCTTATGAGCTCGTCATTCATAGAACCGAACTTACACTTTATAGAAAGCTCTCTGAGTCTGGCCACAAAATCATCTATGGTTTCTGACTCTTTTTGGCTTTGTGTATAGAACTTATATCGGTTCATGATCAGATTCTCTTCCTTTGCAAATCTGATCTCCAAGCGATCAACCGCTTCCTTAAACTCATCAATGTCATGTCCGCCAGCTCTAAGTGTGATAGGTAGGAATCTAAAGACCCTCTGCCCTTCTTTGCCCAAAGTGCTCAAAAGGATAGCTTTTTTCCTTTTGGGTGAAAATTCCTGTCCATCTAGTGCTTCTAGGTAATTGTCAAACATGATATACCAGTCCTCCCAAGGTATTTCAGGTACACCAGGTTCAGGTAGGAACTGGGGAGGCGAATTTACCACAAATTGTTGTGCCATGTTCACTGATTGTAGAGTGAAAACAAAATAACCACAAGTTTTGCACAACAAAAACTAAGAGATTGTAGTAACAGTTCTTACCATTCATAAGGTGTCCAAACAATATTGAAGTACTGCGACAGAGTTAGGCAGAAGTTTTAGGGTAAACGAGTAAATTCCTTTCCAATATCACCAAAAACGGCTGGAAGACAAAGTGAGGTTTGTAATGTAAACACTAGACGACAAAATGGCTGTTGCTGAAAACGAGGCTTGGATTTCGGTTGAAATGAGGCTTGGAGGACAAAGGCCTGAAGGAAAGATGGCCGCTGGCGAAAACGAGGCTTGAATCTGTTTGGGAACGAGGCTTGGAACTCACAGGGAGCGTCTCTCACCAAGGAAACTCGTTGCTCTCGCTTCGGCTGACTCGCGCACAGCTTCTCTGACGACAGCTGGTTTCCAGGGTAACAGGAAGTGGTGTCTCGAGCGTTGCTCGCGCATGCGCTGTACTCACTGCGCAACGACTGACGAGTCTGATGCGTCTCCACGGCAACCGAAGACGGTGTCTCGAGCGTGGCTCACACACGCGCTGCGCTTGTTCAGCAATGGCTCACCAACTCCGTTGTTTGGGTGACGTCAGCGCTGGTAGAGCTCGAGCTCCGCTCCGCTTTCTAGTCTTAAATTAATGGTAGGATTACCAAATTAATTGTAGGATTGCCACAGATGGACGCCTTCACTGGAAACAGAAGAGGAGAACCTTGGCAAGATCTGCACGCCGTAGATTCGTTTCTTGTTGAGGAAAACTCCTGCTTTCCGCTGAAAATCTTGAAAAGTATCAAGATGAGGTCTTCAATGGTACTGGCCAGCAGGTAACGTCGCCAAAATTGTAGTAAGTAACCAGGAGACCACAGGAGCAGCAATAGAGGTTTATTGCAGGAAACAGAAGGAGTCACCTCAACACAAGCTGGCCAGGCACAAACTGTCACCAGCTAGAACACTAGAAGGAGACAGAGCCATATACATTCTGGAATGGATGACACAGGTAAGAATTGTGGTGGAGTAAAGGAAATAGAAGAAGGATAAATATACAACAAGTGACTTTCCTACAAATATGAGTGACACTTTCTCCCGAACAAAATCAAGCAATGAAGAGGAGGGAAACATAAATATTATGACATTACACCCATTTGAGCAACAAGAAACTCTAGGAAGATGTTATAATTGCCGGAAAGCACCAGAAATTGAAGAGCACACACATAGCTAGGGGTCAGAATTCGGCCGCAAAGTGTAATTTTTTTTCAAAAAGACACATTGAACAATTTAATAAAAATCAATTCGCTGATTAAAGTACGGCGCCACTAGCTATTATTAACCTGTCTGTTTCAATACCGGGCTGCTTAGTTGACTCCTTTAAGTGCTGCCTCACTATAGGAAAGACGAAGGCGGCTTCCAAGCATTAAGGCAATGCATCACGCCACTTTTATCGGTTCATGCGGAGTCCCTACTGGCATAATTGTTAATAGACAATTGAGTTATAGGCGATGAGGAGAAATGTGATTATCTCCATGCTGAGCGCATGTGGTAAACCGCGGTAAGCCAGCAACTGTGTACATTATGAATACTATGGAGAAGGGCAGCGAATTTGGAATTAAAAAGGCCACGTTATATTAAACAAAACGCGAGCATAAGCAGTACTTAATGCAACACTGCGGGCCTTTGCACACAGAATGAATTTTACTTTAGTTACGGATTTTGGCAAAATGTGCCAGTGGGGGACTATACTTAGGATTGATAAAGCCCCACATAGCAGGGTACATGGAAGAAAATATTTCTCCAAAAGTAGAAATAGCTACCTTGTTAAATAATGTATAACACCGCTTAGAATCCTTATTTTGAATTAGCATTGTTTATTCTCATTATACAGGATTGAGCATCACCCTAAATTGTACAAAGAGGTGGATGTATGACCTTAGAGATCAAACAAGCCTCCAGTTCTACTTAAGACTACCTCTGAGAGGGATATTGCGTGAAGGACATCTTTTTTGCAAAGGGTAAGTGCTGTAAGCCAAATAGGGTTGCACTTAGACAGACTAGTGTCAGGATTTGAGTCACTAAAAGAATGTGTTTATGAATTTACACTGCAGGGTAAAAACCACCGACAGCTTTCAAAATCAAAAGGGTGAAGTTGTAAACAACAGCCTTGCTGAAAACTAGAGTGGGCACAAAGAAAAGACCCCTGATGTAAGTATATCTAGTAGCATACCATTAAACTGCTACAATAAAACAATTTGAGTCTGACATTTGAATGAGGGATTGGAATTAAATATTTCCTATTGATATTCCCAACAGATTTCAATAGACTTTTGACCTAAAATTAATGGAGGCATAAAAGATCACAACAGAATTAATTCTTTCTGGAATCAGAGCGATATGTGCTGATCAATGATTTAGGGTAAGCGATTAGGTTATTTTAGCTTCCACAAAGGGATTTCAGGGATTATGTATAGGATTGTGTGACTATATACACCCTTAATTAATATAAGATAAGGTTGAGCTATATAGGAGGCAAGCAATATTACATATATGTATAGTGCTAATATTGTCTTTAGATCAATACATCTGTTCTGACTCCAGCCAATAGCCTTGCTTTAAATGACACCTAGCAAAAGTAGTAGGACTATGGTGGGCAGGTGATTTTTCTAGTTCTTAAGGTTCTTGAGGTTTGAATTTTACCCCCGACCTCATAGTCGTATTATGCTGTAGACCAATACACTGAACCAAAGAAAGCACTTTATACATCTTAAATGAGCACACGTTATATATGCGCCTAATTGTATGTATTTATTTTTAGATATGTTGGTTGGCACAGTGAAGATTAGGTGTTTTTAAACTCATTGAGTCCTGAAGAAGGTGTTTTTCAAATCAACAAGACACACCGAAACGCGTCGACATAAGGACACAGTTATTTGTTTTTAATGTATTGGTTTTTATATAGAGCAATGTAATAAGTTTCCATATGTGATGTATCAGATTCCGTGTTTTGCATCATTGAAAGAATCATTGTAAAAATGATCCTATTCAAGTGAAAAACTTATTTGCTTGATTTTTATTCTGTATTGATTTGTTATTGTATATGTTTTTAATTGCATCAAGAAATGTGTAATATTAATATCTATTTTTGCTGCTATGAATAGAATAATAAATGAACTGTACTAATTTACGTGTTGCTATATTTTATAAATAAGATTTTCCTTTAGTTCACTGTATATTGGATGTGATTTGTCATATTAACAGTGAGAAACACAGAAAGGAACACTTTTGTTGCCAAAAGCAAGAAAGTCAGGTCCGTTCAGGATCTCCTCATGAAGTCGGCGGGGGATGCCTCGAGCTCTAACACACCACCAGCTGGGGACAGCACAGAAGTTACGTTCACAAGGGAGTTCCTAGAGACCTTGTTCGTTTCCCAGAGAGAGGACATCCTTGCCATTTAGACAGACTTACAGACAGATCTGTTCGAGGTACGAAGAGATGTGGATGGTCGGGGGGAAGCCTCCCTGGAGGACTCAGCAACTGCCAGGGATGAAGAGATCACAGCACTTCAGCACGAAATCCTGCGGCTGCGAAACCAACACATGGACCTCCAATCACACTCTGAAGATCTGGAGAATAGGTCAAGGAGGAACATCAACCGTATTCGTGCAGTCCCACCTGGGGCAGAAGGAGAAGACCTTGTGTGTTACATCCAGGACCTCTTCTGAGCCGTTCGGAGCGCACAAGCGGACTTCTCTGTCAAGATCGACCGACGCCACTGTGTTGGTCGATCGCGTCAACTGAACCACCCTCCTGCAGACATTCTAGTGTGTGTGCACGACTTCACAGTAAAAGAGGAGATCCTCAAACAGCCCGTACGAGTCAACTTCTATGCTTCGACGACCACTTCCCCCAGCTGTTTCAGGACCTGGCAGCCAGTACCCTGCAGAAGAGAAGAAACTTCCACCCCATCACTAACCACTTGCATTCGCAGAACATATCATATGCCTGTGGACACCCATTCCACCTCCTTTTTAGGTTTCGCCTGTCGAAAGCTGCGCAAGCAGCGTTTCGCGCAGGCGAAATCTAATGAGAACAGTAATGTGGCTTGGTCACCGCCTCTCTGTTCCATTGGCTAGCTCCATAAATGAAGGCTAGCCATTGGAAGAGAGATCTGCTCGTCATTCTGCGAGCAGTTTCGTGGGCGTTCCGTCGATTTTTAGGCTTTTCTCAACGTCATGCGGCTGTGGGCGTGTTTATTTTTTTTTTGGGGGGGGGGGTTGGTCATTCCGCCGGAAGAAGTCGTCCTTGGTGAGTGCTTGCTGTCCTGTCTTCCTCCGACCCCTCCCGCTGTCCGTGTGCCTGTTACCGACCCCCCTCCCGCTGTCCATGTGTGCCCGTTCCCACCCCCCCTCCCGCTGTCCATGTGTGCCCCCCCCTCCCGCTGTCCGTTCCCACCCCCCCTCCCGCTGTCCGTGTTTCCGGCAAAAGCTTCCCCTTTGCCCAAGCGACTTTATTTAATAGCGACAGCAGCAAAAATGTTCGGAAACGGCATGGTTTTGATAGTGAAGCGATGAAAAAAGTGAAAACTGGCTATTAGTGTGCATCGACTGAAGAAATGATATATTTTTTTCTTGTGTGTTATAATTCGGACAAGAATGCGCATGTCCTTTAGTGTGGGGGCGACCTCTACTGAATTGTAATTGGATTTATACAGCGTTTACTACCCCTGGCGAGGCGTCGAAGCGCTTTACGGCGAGTATTTACTGATATCACTTAACCACAACTGTTATTGATTATTTCACCCCTGTCTAGATGCAGCACACATTTCAGCAGCCAGATATGGCAAGCTGTAATGTCGTGCTCATCAGCGATTAATGTGTATTCTGTTGTGTAATATCCTGACTGTTTTCCGTGCGAAGCCTCCATTGGTCTCCAGTAGGACTCACAATGGGCTGTCATTGGTTAGGGAGTCCTACGGTGAAGCTAGACCATGATTGGCGGGGCAGTGTCCAAGGAACGTATGTTATTTGTCTGGACTTGCTGCTCGCAGGGCTGTGTCTGACCCGGGTGGTTGTGGGCGATGCTTAGTGCTGATTGGTTAGAGTTTCCTGCCTGCAGCAGCCTGTGCTGTAATTGGACAGGGCTTGTTGGGCCGGGGGTATTCTTTAGACCCCCTTCGCTCCCTGTCTCGGTTGTCAGCTTTTAGTGCCTCCGCCGCATTCGGTTTACCTCTGCCTCCGTGTCCTCCCCTCTCCAGCACCATGTGCGGCCTCTGACTGACCAAGAGAAGCGCAAGCAAATCAGCGTGCGCGGCCTGGCAGTTGTGGAGAATGTGACCGACCTGAAGAAGAACTTCAACTGGCACCTGCATTTCACCTTGGTGAAGACCGCAACGTAGCCACCCCCCACGACTACTACTTTGCCCTAGCCCACACTGTGCACGATCACCTGGTAGGGAGGTGGATCCGCACCCAGCAGTACTACTATGAGAAAGACCCCAAGGTAAGAGCCTTGAGAAAGTGGATGGTTAAGAGACCTGCTTTTGTAGACCGCAACCAGTCTTAATACATAACTTCTCATAGAGCAGTGCTGGTGCGAGGTGGTCCACCAAGAAAGGCGCAGTGGCGAAGTATTGAAGGGTCTGGCTAAAAACCCAGTAGCCGTCATCCCTACTTGGGCCAAGAAAAAACATACAACACTTACCTGCGGTAAAGTATTTCATGTCACCCCGCAAACTATACACCCCTGCGTTTAAGAGGAGGCTGGAGGGCATCTTTACTCATCCTAGAGACCAATTACTACTCTGATCTCTAGCGGTGAACCACCAGAGCACTCAACTCTCTCTCTCTGGTATAATCATTCTAACCCCAGGGAGGCTCTACCATAGCGAGGTAGCAGGTCTGCAGAGGGCGCACAGGGGCGATGATCGGGGGCTCGAAACATGCCCTCCTACGGACGGCTGTGTGTGTTGCTCTGTCTGTGTGTGTTGCTCTGTCTGTGTGTGTTGCTCTGTCTGTGTTGCTCTGTCTGTGTGGGTGTGTTGCTCTGTCTGTGTGGGTGTGTTGCTCTGTCTGTGTGGGTGTGTTGCGCTGTCTGTGTGGGTGTGTTGCTCTGTGTGGTTGTGTTGCTCTGTCTGTGTGGGTGTGGCTTTGTCTGTGGGTGTGGCTTTGTCTGTGGCTCTGTCTCTGGGTGAGGCTCTGTGTGTGTGTGCAAATGCAATAGGTCTCGCATTTGTGAGAGATTAAGCTATTGGCATTGTAAATGACTATGCCATTTATTTATCTGCTTTCAAAACCAACATATAAATACAAAATTTGTCATTTACAATGCCAATAGCTCAAACTTTTACAAAGGCGAAACCGTTGCATTGTAAATGTCTGTCTGTGTGTGTGTTGCTCTGTCTGTGTGTGTGTGTTGCTCTGTGTGTGTGTGTGTGTTGCTCTGTGTGTGTGTGTTGCTCTGTCTGTGTGTGTGTGTTGCTCTGTCTGTGTGTGTGTGTTGCTCTGTCTGTATGTGTGTGTTGCTCTGTCCGTGTGTGGTGCTCTGTCTGTGTGTGCAAATGCAATAGGTCTCGCATTTGTGAGATTAAGCTATTGGCATTGTAAATGACAATGCCATTTATTTATCTGCTTTCAAAACCAACACATAAATACAAAATTTGTCATTTACAATGCCAATAGCTCAAACTTTTACAAAGGCGAAACCGTTGCATTGTAATTGCTTGTTCATACTGGTGGGAAGCTGCACCAAGTCTATTCCATGACTGCAGCATGCAAAGTGCTAAACCTAGCCCTTGACAATCTGTCTTCCCAAACAGAAGCCCCGAGGTAGGGCCACGGGGAGGTCGGGGTTTAGGTCACCTCCTCCCTGACCCAGTCCAAATCATTAAGGAGTGGTCTGCAGTCCTACGGACCCTGGCTGGTGCAGAGGAGGATGCCCTGGACTCTAATGACTGAGGGTAAAGTGCTTTTGGGTTTGTTATATCTTCTTTGGGTCCCCATGGGATGGGGTGGGTCCTCTCTCCAGTGAGCTTTTTATTCACTGCTTCTCTATCAGAATTTGTCTGTCTGAATGTGTCCATAGGGTCCCTTCCGAGCTATGTTCCTCAGCACAGGTCCCAGAACTTTAACCACAGCTTCTGATGGTACTTACTTCACCGATGGAGATCAAGGTAGTTAGCTTTAACGTCAGAGGCCTTAACAACCCCAGTAAACGGAAGTCAATGCTTTCCTTGCTCGACCATACGGGAGGGGATGTGTACCTTATCCAGGAAAACCACTTTCGCCATAGCAATACTCACGGCATGCAGCACAGTGGATTTCCTTTGCAGTTTTGGTCCTCGGGGAAAAGTAACAAGCATTTACAATGCAATGGTCTCGTCTTTGACATTATTTTTGTTTTTAAAACATATAAATAAATGGCATTGTCCAATGCCAATAGCTTAAACTCTCGCAAATGCGAGACCTATTGCATTTGCACCCACACACAGAGCCACACACAGAGCCACACACACCCACACACGCATACAGAGTCACACGCACCCACACACACAGCCACACGCACCCACACACACAGAGCCACACACACACAGACAGAGCCACACACACAGACAGAGCCGCACACAGACAGAGGCACACAGACAGACAGAGCCACACACACAGACAGAGCCACACTCACAGACAGAGCCACACACACACACACACACAGACAGAGCCACACACACACAGAGCCACACGCACCCACACACACAGACAGAGCCACACACACACACACAGACAGAGCCACACACACCCACACACACAGACAGAGCCACACGCACCCACACACACAGCCACACGCACCTACACACACATACAGAGTCACACGCACCCACACACACAGCCACACGCACCCACACACAGAGCCACACACACACAGACAGAGCCACAAACACAGACAGAGCCGCACACAGACAGAGGCACACACACAGACAGAGCCACACACACACACAGAGCCACACACACACACACACACACAGAGCCACACACACAGACAGAGCCACACACACACACACACACAGACAGAGCCACACACACAGAGACAGAGCCACACAGACGGAGCCACACACACACAGACAGCGCCACACACACACAGAGCCACACGCACATACGAGCCACTCACACACAAACAGAGCCACACACACACACAGACAGAGCCACACACACAGACAGAGCCACACACACACAGACAGAGCCACACACACACACACACAGACAGAGCCAAATACACACAGACAGAGCCACACACACACACAGACAGAGCCACACACACACACAGCCACACAAACACACACACAGAGCCACACACACACACACACAGACAGAGCCACACACAGAGCCACACACACACACACACAGACAGAGCCACACACACACACAGACAGAGCCACACACACACACGTAGACCGAGCCACAAACACAGACCGAGCCACACACACAGACCGAGCCACACACACTGACCGAGCCACACACACAGACCGAGCCACACACACAGACTGAGCCACACACACACAGAGAGCCACACACAAGCAGGGAACATAGACACTAAAAACGATCATAACTAGGGAACAGAGGCACTAAAAACAATCACAACTAGGGAACAGAGGCACTAAAAACGATCACAAGCAGGGAACAGAGGCAAGAAAACGATCAAAAGCAGGGAACAGAGGCACTATAAACGATCACAACTAGGGAACAGAGGCACTAAAAACGAAAACAAGCAGGGAACTGAGGCACTAAAAACGATCACAAGCAGGGAACAGAGGCACTAAAAACGATCACAAGCGGGGAACTGAGGCACTAAAAACGATCATAAGCAGGGAACACCGGCACGGGAACAGAGGCACTATAAACGATCACAAGCAAGGAACAGAGGCACTAAAAACTATCACAAGCAGGGAACAGAGGCACTAAAAATGATCACAAGCAGGGAACAGAGGCATGGGAACAGAGGCACTAAAAACGATCACAAGCAGGGATAAGGGCTCATTACGAGCACCGGCCCGACCGACCTCCCTGAATGACTCGAGCAGGTGCCGGGCCGTGGGTCGGCACTCCCCCAGGCCTCTGTACCCTGCCCTGGGGCAGGGGTCGCTCGAGTCCCCGGGCAGCCCTCCTCTGGTTCCCTGTCTCCCCCGGTGGGGATGGGGTCACTTGACTCCCTCCCTCGGGCGCTGCCTTTCCTGGGACTCCTGCCCCGCCGTTGCCTCGTTACACCTACCTGCGGTTGGTCCTTAGAAAATCCTCTTGTCCCACTACCGGCCAGGTCCCCTTGTGCAGGCCGCTCCGTGACCAGAACTACCCTCAAAAGTTTCTGTCTTGGTATCCCGGGTTCGTAAAGTGTACTCGCACCGATTGAGAATTCCCTGCTTGGTATTTTTTTTGTTCCGTTGGGCGGAGGGGAGCGTAGGGTGGGGGGGAGAGCCCAGGAGAAGGGAGGGGCCGAGAGTATGCAGCAGCACTGAGGCGAGATAGGGCGGAGGGGGACAAATCACCCAAAGCGGCAGGCCGCAGATTCTCCTGGAGGGGCCGAGAGTTTGCAGCAGCGCTGAGGCGAGAGAGGGCGGGGGGGACAAATCACCCAAGCGGCAGGCCGCAGATTCTCCCAGAGGGGCCGAGAGTATGCAGCAGCGCTGAGGCGAGAGAGGGCGGGGGAACAAATCACCCAAGCAGCAGGCCGCAGATTCTCCCGGAGCAGGTCCATCCATCAGAGCTGCGCGTCATGTCACGGGGTAGCTTCGGCCCCCCCGGCGGTAGAGCCCACAGGCCGATTCCGAGGCCACCTACATCTCCGAAAGGCAAGAGAGGAGCACTCCACACCACCATGTTTCTCCGAGGTCCAGCAGAAATGCCTCGGAGAAACGCCCTGTCATTTTCGGACTGGGGGGCGTGTTTTTCTTCCTCTCCTCTTCCCATTGGATGGAATGCAACATTTCAGTCAATGGGAAAAGGAGAGGAAGAAACTAAAAAACACACCCCTCAATCCGAAAAAGACAGGGCTTAAATGGAAAGACGCCAGTCTCCTCCAATGGCTGGTCTCCGTTTAGGAAGCCAGCCAATGGAGAAGAGGGGCAGGTTTAAGCCCCCTACTTTAAAACATAAAATCTCGCCAGCGAGGCTGCGCAAGCGCAGCCTACGCAGGCCGAGACCTAAAAAGGACAGGGTAACTATTTTGCTTTCCAAACACTTTAAAGGGTCCGTGGTGGGTACGGTGGCGGAGGTTAAGGGGCAGGGTCACACAGGGCCCTCCCACATCACAATAGCCTCCATCTACTCCTCAAATGAGCACCAAGAGAAATTCCTGACGGACGCCTTGGCTTAGGTCCCGCGTACACCCGATTCCATGGTGGTGGTGGGGGATGACTTAAATCTAATCTAGTTATGGAAGCGGGGCTGGACCGTTCTGGCTCGAGATCAGGTGGGGCAGGAGTTATATCGGGGAGCGGTAGCGAATGGCTGGATGATTGTGGGATCAAAGACGCCTGGTGTTGCTTACGCCCCGATGTACAAGATTATTCCTACTATTCGGCGGCCCATAACACATATGCCCGTCTGAACCACTTCCACGTAACCCAGGCCGCATGGGCATGCATCAGCAATTCTACCATTGAGGCCCGATCCTTCTCAGACCACGCACACATTACACTGACACTGCGCCTACCGCCCACACATTCACCCCAACGCAATGGCGCCTGAGAGACTCCCTGCTACCGTCTCCGTAGATAGTGGACGGCCTGTGACATACACTGACTATTTATCTAGCAATTAACGATGATGGCTCCACGCCTCTGGCCTGCGTCTGGGAGGCTGTTAAACTGGTCGCGAGAGGGGTCTTCATCACCAAAACAGCTTATGATAACACAACTAGACAGGTTAAACAACAGGATCTGGAAGCCAAAGTGAAAGAACTTTAGGCAATTCACAAACTAACTGGTGCCCCCCGAATCTGGCGCCAGGTGGACAAAGAACGGCTCCAGCTGAAGCGTTTAGACCTCGATAGGGCCTGATATGTAATGCTTCGGTTGAAGCATAAATATTATGTGGGCTCAAACAGTGGCAGTCGCATGTTAGCCCATTGTCTCAGCAGTCAATGAGTGGTCCAGGCTGTTAAAGCGGTGCGGAGAGAGCGTGGGCCTGAGGTCACGGACGATGCTGGGATAGCAGCGGCCTTTCGGACCTTTTACGAGAATCTATACTCCGCTGAGTCACCTAACCTTGCTGACCCCAGTGGGTACCTATCTGGCGTGTGGGTCACCCCACTCCCGCCCCTCAAAGCCGAAGGGCTGGAGGCCCCATACAGATAAAATAGGTGATCTCTGCTATCGCCGTCTGAAACCCCTGAAAGCGCTGGGCCCTCATGGCTTCAGTGCTCTTTTTACATCTCGCGTCTAGTGTTGCAGTGCGAGACCTCTTGTACGGAGTTCTGAAAGCTGACCACACGCGTGTGGTTTTGCTTTCGCCGGCTGCCATTGGCTTTAGCATGGTGTTTTTAAAAAAATAAGGCACGCAATTGGGCAAAGGACGGTGCATATCCCGCCTTTGCTTCGCTCAGTCCCATCGGTGTCTATTGCACACAGCAGCACGCGTTCGCCTCGCTGCCGTGCTCCCTCGCCCCCCCCTCCTCTGTGGTGTGCACGCACCACTGGTTTCGATTCCCGCTCCTGCTCCTCTGTGGTGCGTGCACACCACTGGTTTCGATTCCAGGCTTGGTTTTCTCGCTGTTGCATGTATGCCTGTGTCATCTGCCTTCGGTTTTGTAATCTATCATAAACATGGGATCTTTTCAAACAGTAAGAGGGGGGTAGATTTAAATATGTACATGCCAAAAAGATGTGCGGCATACATCAGTGTAGGGGAGACCTGTAGTTCGGATGAGGCCCGGGAAGACTTGAGATACTTGTGTGTGGCACCTCTGCTGAGCTCAGCTGTGCAGGGTCAGGGTGAGACCTGCCCGATCTCAACATATATATATACATCTGTCTTCTTTGAACTCTCTGTTTCTTGTATTGGCACTGTCTTTTGTTTTTATCTGAGCACTTTGGTTGTCACATAACGATCATTTACTTGTTTGATAACTCGTTCTCTTGCAAAGCGCTCCAATGCCCTTGGCCTAGGTTTGCTCTGTGCAAAAGACCATAAATAGATCAATAAATTATAGCCCAGATTTGACAGATGGTTGTTTTCCAGCTGACACACATAGAGTAAGCTCGTTTAAAGGAAGGGGTTTGGTATAACTCTCATGGTTGGCACCACTTTGCCTACCCTGTACATTTAGAAGATGTAATTAGTCCAACAGCGGTATTTAAGGAACAACAGAAGATTTTACCCATCTATCAAAAGTAAACAAACAGTTATGTTATGTTATGTTATATTTGTTTTTATATAGCGCGCGGCTACTCAAAAAGAGTGTCCCGGCGCTTTAGCAATGAGACCTACGACGAAATAACACAACACAGCAGTAAAAACAAAGGGGGACCCAATAAAAGAAGAAGAGGAAGAAAGCCTAAAGAGTGAACAACCAGGTCTTTAGACCTTTCCTGAAAGCAAGTAAGCTGGTGGCTCCCCGAAGTGTCAGAGGCAGAGAATTCCACAACTGTGGGGCCAGCAATCCAAAGGAGCGACCTCCAATGCGAGCTCTTTTTACACGTGGCACCACTGCCAAAAACAGTGACTCCGATCTGAGAGCGCGGGCCGGATGGTAAAAGGCAAGTCTCCTTTGGAGATACTTCGCTCCCCCATCATGGAGGGCTTTATAGGCCAGAGTCAGTGCCTTAAAGGTGATCCGCTTGCGGATAGGCAACCAGTGTAGGGTCTGCAAAAGACCCGCAGCACTGGCTCGCCTATTTAAGCCATAAATGGCTCTCGCCGCAGCGTTCTGCACCACCTGGAGCCGCTGCAGCAGATACTCTGGCAGGCCCAGGTAGAGGACAATAGCATAATCCAGCCTGGACCCGATCAAAGCCTGCACGGTCAATTTCCGATGTTCTTCCGATAAAAGGGGTAGAAACTTCCTCAGCACCTTGAGGAGGCCAAAGCAGGTGCCCGTCACCCCAAGGACCTGGGATCTCGTCAGGCCCTTGTCCATCTTTACCCCCAGGTTCTTAGCAACTAAAGATGGACAGGATGGTGGAAACATATTGGTAGGCCACCAGGTTTGCCAGTCAGGATCCGACGCACACCCGAAGAAGAGAGCTTCAGACTTCTCAGAATTGCACTTGAGGCCACTCAGATGAAACCATCTGAAGACAGCCTCAAGGCAATCCCGGATATTCTCTCCATTAAAATCTCCTCCACTCTTACAAGAGAAGAGGAGCTGTGTGTCGTCAGCATAGGACACGATCCGGGCCCCAAAAGACTCTGCCAATGCCGCCAAAGGGGTCATAAAGATGTTAAAGAGGGTCGGGCTCAATATAGAGCCCTGCGGGACCCCGACACCCAGTGGCGTCATCACGGCGGAGTCCGGGGAGGCCCAGACCGTTTGTCGGCGGTCAGCTAGAAATGAAGAAAACCAGATGAGCACCGTCCCCCTCAGGCCAATCTCATAGAGTCTAGCGAGAAGGCCCTCATGGGGAACGGTGTCAAAGGCCGCCGACAAGTCCAACATGACCAGCATAGCCTTACCCCCAGAGTCCAGGACCCCTTTGATGTCTTCCGACACCTCCAGGAGCGCTGTCTCTGTGCTGAGGTTTGGACGGAAGCCGGATTGAGAGGCGTGCAGAATCTCGTGCACTTCCAGAAAATTGGACAGCACCGTATGTATGTGCTTCTCTAGAATTTTCATAAGAGCTGGCAAACAGAACAGATTTAACCATGGAATATACCACCAGTCTACCGCAGCAAGACCTCTGATGGACATGGCTGGCGAGAGAAGCAGTCTTACCTCTAGGACCAGCGACAGCAGGCACAGTATCACAAGCTGTAAACTGTCCATGTCTCCCCTCTCAGAGGACGTCTTAGAGACAAACGCGGCCCATCAGAGTGAAATCGCAGACATCCCTCCCTTGACAGACCACAGCACCCCCAGCTTTACGTCGTAGTCGCTTCTGGCCTCAACTAGTCTCGGTGCTCATGGGCCAGCAGCCTGGACTGAAACCCCCGAACAAGCGGTCTTCCCTTTGCAATCTCCCGTCTCTGGAATCCAGCTCTTCATATGTTTCTGGAGTATGTCTCGAGTGGCTAAGATCACCTGGCTGCTTCCCGGTGTCTTTCAGCGCTCATTTGTTTCTGTTTGTGCTTTTATTTTACTTTTATGGTAATTTCACTGAATAAAGATACTTTGACCACGAACGGGTTATCAACAGCAACACTAGATAATTACAGGGTTAGGATGTCACAGTCAGAGGCAGAAAGTGCTGTTTAAAGAAGTGCACGCTGTGCAGCTGTGCTATTTCTGCCATTGTTGTCCTTCACCTCCGAGAGCTACCCTGTGTTTTTATGTTTCCACTTTGGCAGAAGTCTGTGAGGCACCGAAGGTGGCAACTTCACGTTTCTATTTTTGGGCAACTAAGTAATGTTGATGAATATTATGGGCAGCCATTACTGTTGCATCATTGCAAGCATTAAAACAAAAGCTGATGGGGTCAGTGGATGACGAATGTTTACTTTCGGATAAAAATGGCGTCTGCGAGATGGAGGTTGGACACTGCGCACAGGAAGAAATCTTGAACCCACTGCTTTCCTTAGTGTGCTTTGTTTGAGGGCCTGCCTTGAGGAAATCCACATAATTTTGCAAGAAGGCAGATCCCCGGAAGTGGTTATCTGTGCAAATACATGTAGGGAGAGGCTCGTGTATTACGTTCTGTAAAGATCATGTTCTCTCGTTCCTCTTTCAACAAGCATTTGCAATGCAATAGTTCTCGCATTTGCGAGAGTTTAAGCTATTGGCATTGTTAAATGCCTTTTATTTATGTTTTAAAAATCAACACATAAATAAAAGGCATCGCCATTTACAATGCCAATAGCTCAAACTCTTGTAAATGTGAGACCTATTTCATTGCAAATGTTTGTTTATAAGACCTATTGAGCTGAACTGGCTCCACTGCTCACTCAATTGTTCAACTCCTTTGCAGACACGGGCACACAAGGAACTAACAAGCGACTATCTCAGTTATCCCCAAACAGGGGAAGGACCCGGTGTGCTGCAGCTCAAATCGTCCGATTTCTTGGCTGAATACTGACGCAAAACTGTTCTCTAGCATTTAGGCCCATAGTCTAAACTCTCTAATGCCTGGCCTGGTTGACCCGGACCAATCCGGTTTCATTCCGTATAGGCAGTGCGGGGACAATACCAAAATAATTTGTCACTTAATTGACAAGGTACACTGGTCTAGAGAGGAGGCTTTACTACTGGCGGTCGATGCTGAGAAAGATTTTGACCACGTACATTGGCTGTATCTATTTACTATTCTGGAGCACTTCGGTTTGAGTATCAAGTTTCGCAAATGGAGGGCAAGCATCTACATCTCTCCATCTGTTGCGGTTCGGGTATACTCTCGAGCGACTTTGCGTTGTAGAGGGGGAGCATACAGGGCTGCCCTCTCACCCCCTAGCTCTTCGCCCTGTTTATGGAGCCCATCGCTCAGAAACTCCGGGACAATCCATAGGTGCAGGGTGTCCTGTTCGGGCTGACCGCCATTTAACTAGCCTTTACGCCGACAATGTCATTTTCTCTGTAGCTCATCCCTTGATATCCATGCCATGTCTCTGGATTTAAAATAAATTTGCAGAAGTCTCAAGTACTGAATCTTACTGCAACACAGAGGACAGTAGATTCCTTTCATGCCCAATTTCGACTGGATGATGGATGTTATAAAATATCTAGGGCTGGTTCTTCATAAAAGTCTGGCCAAGACGGTGGAAGTGAACTATAATGCCCTGCTCTCTCGCATCCAAAAACATCTAGTCCAATGGCGGCCCTTTCTGTCGTGGCTTGGGAGGCTGGCCGCCATTAAAATTAATGTTCTACCTCGGCCCTATATCTCTTCCAAACGCTTCCATTACAGCCCCCACCGAACTCACCGTTACACATATAAACTGAGATTTCGTGTTTTATTTGGGGACCAATCTCTCCCAGGCTGCAGAAGGCTCTGCTACAATGCCCTAAGAAGGAGGGCGGCCTGGCCTTGCCCAACATCACATGCTACTTTCAGGCCTCACTACTGCGCTCCCTTGTGGAATGGAACCGTCCCATGGTGGAGAAGTACTTTGTTTTCATGGACCAGACAGTGGCAGGCCACCATATCTGGAAAGAGGCCTGGTTACCTAAGTCCTTGCGTTCCCTGGGGACTATACTCTTTGCCAGTCACTCGCTCCACTATGCTAACTTGGGACAGAGTGTCTACGTGGGCTAACCTTACCACATTCCCGTCTCCCATGCCTCCAATCTTTTTCAAACCCTGATTTCCAGCCTGGGATGGATAAAAGGGCAGGCATGCGGTGGCTAGGGAGTGGGTGCAAGCGCTTGGGGCATCTGTTTGACCAAAAGGGTCATATTCCCTTCAAGCAGCTTAAGGAGGATTATGGCCTTGCAGGCTCAGAACTCTTGCTACATACGGAAATGTTGCACTGGGTAACTGGTCCCAAAATCGGATCCATGGCTGGTAGACCAATGCTGCAGTTTAAAAAGCGTCTCTTCTTATAAAAAGACGACCGCAAGCTAATTTCCGAAATATACTTGTTCTTCACTCAGGGCACCAAAAATGCATGAACCGCGGTACAGAGGCTGTGGGAGGCGGAAATAGGTCGCACCCTGTCTAACAAAGAATGGGAGGATGTCTTCTACAGGACCCACCACACTACACATTCCATGGGCCACACCAAAACTGCATTTAAAATTGTATCTTATTGGTACCACACCCCGGCTCGCCTAATCAAGTGGAACTCTCAATGTGATGGCCTCTGCAGGCATGGCTATGGTATTCCTGGTAACTATACTAATATATTCCCCCGTGGTCAAATCATAAGTTCTAATATGGCAAAGCTCACAACATTCAACAGAGGACCTTCAAATTAATACAGGTACAACAATATCCCTTCTTTCATTTTACATGTTTATTTCTTTTTTTCATTGGTTTATCAAAAAATATATTTTTTTCTTTTTTAAATCTTTTCTGGTGTATACATCATTTCATAGACATAAATGATGATCCAATTCATATAAAAAATTACAGTGAAGAATACATTGTGTTATGAACATAATATGCTTTACAGTAAAAACTGACACCCTGTTTGTCACACACCATCCAACATACACACTTGCTCATACATACCACTTGACAAATTCATAAATACAAAAAAACTATTTCTAAGGCTGAGGTGACACAGATATTATTTGTGCGATTTCCACGCCAGGTCTACGCGCGTTTCGGTGGGTTCAGACCACCTTCCTCAGGACCAGACCAGAAAGAGTTTCGCTCTACTCTCTTTGTGTGTGTACAGGGTACCTGAAATTACAAACAAGATGTAATGTACCTATAGCTACACCTTATTTGAAGAACATTTAATTTAGTCTATTATGTTACATCTAACAATTCCTTTATGCATTAATTTTGAAACATCACATTCCACCAAAAAACAATCAGAGGATAGTCAGAATATAGTGTCCCTGTATTCAAGCTTCATTTGAAGGACCTCTGATCTAATCTCTAGTATTACCATCTATCTTTTTCTTTGTACATTGATGCTGAGACACCACATTCCACCAGAAGACAAGTAGCGACTAAAGGATTACAGGCTTCATCGCTTTCATAGAAAGTTACGTTTAGTTGGTCAAATGAAGGCATAGGTCTATTACGACCCCAACCTATCGTTTTAAAGATGTACAGGCTCAATTACTTTTATGGAAAGTTATGTTTAGTTGGATAAATGCGGACATGGGTCTACTACAACCCCAACCTTTTGCTCATTTTGGGCAGATTAAGGACCATATCTACCGGCGAACTTGGGTGGTACTGATCAGGTACGGATTTTACATACATTGTCTACTAAGGATTTCAAGAAAGAGGGATTTTATCCTGCTCTAGTCTTACCTTAGATTCAAGAACACCTCACTGTGTCCAATCTCTTTTGCGTGCAGGTATTAACTTTTCCTTAGAAATCAGTCTAAAAACATGCCTAAAGAAAAAATGAATAATTTAGAAACCTATTTTTGCACCTTGTGCACATCCATTTTCCAAGATGATGGAAAAAGTCAGAACACTTCTTACCCCAGATTTATTGTAGCGGTGTAGTTTTGGGGACTATTCTCTATTTTGGTGTATATGACCGATTTAGATGATCGTACTGATGAGTTTTTATTGTAAAGCATATTATGTTCACAACACAATGTATTCTTCACTGTAATTTTTTATATGAATTGGATCATCATTTATGTCTATGAAATGATGTATACACCAGAAAAGATTTAAAAAAGAAAAAAATATATTTTTTGATGAACCAATGAAAAAAAGAAATAAACATGTAAAATGAAAGAAGGGATATTGTTGTACCTGTATTAATTTGAAGGTCCTCTGTTGAATGTTGTGAGCTTTGCCATATTAGAACTTATGATTTGACCACGGGGGAATATATTAGTATAGTTTTCTAGTATTGTCCTCCCTTGTCCCTTGTCATTAAATTAACCACAGAGGGGGTCCCAATATTTATATGATTACTTTCAAGCTTATTGAACTGTGGGATATTAGATCAGATGTGTGAGCGGAATTAGTTTCCCTTTGAAGTTTGAGTTACGTTGCTGTGAGATATCGCTTCACCTGGATATAAGAGCGCTAAGGAAAAGTGGCTTCCTGACTAGCTAACCCTCAATCCAACCATAAGTAACATTAAAATATATTGTGACTACTATGGACAAATTAGAAACGTTTGGGTTCACGGATGAAGAGTTTACCTCCTTACTAGGATTAGTAACAGATGGGAGTAATACTGTCCCCACGAATCTGGGAGACAATAGTGAATGGCAAAATCTTCTAAATTTAAAGAAGAAAATGAAACGCATAGAATCACATGCACATTATATGCTTGCATACCTTAAAGAGGGAGTAATTCCATCAGGTTTAAGGATTCGCAATGCTCCCGCCTTGTTTATTGAAATTCGCAAGTTTCAGGAGCGGTGGTCACTGATTTCAAACCGCTGCTCCAGAGACTGGATGATGTTAATCATCGAAACAGCAAGAGATGTTATGATAGCCCTTAGCAAAGAAATTCAAGATCTGGAAGAGAATTTACAGACTTCCAGTGCGGTGGATGATGCTAAAAATAAACTTGAAAAGATCCAATCAGAGATGAAAGACTTTGATAATTATTTGACCAACAAAAAAAACGAAAAGTTAAAGAAGGATGTACGCTGGTTCACGAAAGAAAAGATCTATCCCTACCTGAACCCAAACTATTATCAAGGAGGGAATCAAGCTAATTACAATCCCAACTATGATAACACCTATAAGAGAAGTTATACTAACTTTTCAGACACTGGCTCCTCTGACTCCGATATGGATAATTACCAAGATCCGGGGAGAGGTAGATACAACTCTAGACCTCCCTTTAGAGGTAGACAAGGATACCAAAATACCCACACTCGGGGTTTTTTATCGAGATGCCCATACAGGGGGGAAAATGTGCATTGGCAGCAAGACAGGGGAGGACAACAAACGATGAGCCCTCAACCTCAGCAACAATATGTGAAGACGCGAAATCAGCAATACTGGTGGTAGACTCAAATAGGAATAAAAAGGCAGATATGGAAAGGGACTTAATGCCAATTTATAATCTATCGTCATCTAGTCTAAACAGCGAAGAAACAACACTTTTGAGTAGGGGTCTATCATTTGTTCCAGGTACCCAGTTAAATAAATTTAAACTCCACGAGGACCTGTTCGCATTCTTCAGAAAAGTCAGGTTAAAGAAATTCTTTGAAGGGAGAATAACACAGGAAGAAAATCTTAACCTATCTGGCTGCAAACCACCCTATAGCTTTACACCAACATTAGATTCTGTAGGACCCGAGGTTCAAATTTTTGAACGGTTAGTACTACAATATATCACCCGCCTCTTAAGAGGAACAAATAGACCAAACTATAATCTATCAAAACAAGAAAATATAGTCCTGAAAAACACCGAGCAAAACACCAATCTGATAATAAAACCATGTGATAAGGGTGGGGGCATCACTATTTTTGATAAAAACGAGTATAATGAAAAGATGCTAGAGATGTTGAGTGTTGAGGAACATTACAGGCCAGCACACCCAAGGGAATTACAACGCCTGAATGTGAGTATAAGGGAAATAACCAACACAGCATTTGAAGAAGGGTTCATCTGTGAAGACGAACTAATTTTTCTGAATAAAACTTGTCCGGTAGTTCCAGCACTGTATGGTCTACCAAAAACTCACAAGAATGAGATCAACCCCCCTATGCGGCCAATAATCTCCTTGATTGGGTCAAGTACAGAGCCCCTATCAAAGTACGTAGACAAATTCCTGTGCCCTCTGACACAGAAATATGATTCATTTGTCCGTGACACTGGAGATATGATCACGAAAATAGAAGGTACTGCATTTGACACAACTAATGACATCCTAGTAACGCTTGACATTGAGGCGTTGTACACCAACAACTAAGGAAAAGTTAATACCTGCACGCAAAAGAGATTGGACACATTGAGGTGTTCTTGAATCTAAGGTAAGACTAGAGCAGGATAAAATCCCTCTTTCTTGAAATCCTTAGTAGACAATGTATGTAAAATCCGTACCTGATCAGTACCACCCAAGTACGCCGGTAGATATGGTCCTTAATCTGCCCAAAATGAGCAAAAGGTTGGGGTTGTAGTAGACCCATGTCCGCATTTATCCAACTAAACATAACTTTCCATAAAAGTAATTGAGCCTGTACATCTTTAAAACGATAGGTTGGGGTCGTAATAGACCTATGCCTTCATTTGACCAACTAAACGTAACTTTCTATGAAAGCGATGGAGCCTGTAATCCTTTAGTCGCTACTTGTCTTCTGGTGGAATGTGGTGTCTCAGCATCAATGTACAAAGAAAAAGATAGATGGTAATACTAGAGATTAGATCAGAGGTCCTTCAAATAAAGCTTGAATACAGGGACACTATATTCTGACTATCCTCTGATTGTTTTTTGGTGGAATGTGATGTTTCAAAATTAATGCATAAAGGAATTGTTAGATGTAACACAATAGACTAAATTAAATGTTCTTCAAATAAGGTGTAGCTATAGGTACATTACATCTTGTTTGTAATTTCAGGTACCCTGTACACACACAAAGAGAGTAGAGCGAAACTCTTTCTGGTCTGGTCCTGAGGAAGGTGGTCTGAACCCACCAAAACGCGCGTAGACCTGGCGTGGAAATTGCACAAATAATATCTGTGTCACCTCAGCCTTAGAAATTGTTTTTTTGTATTTATGAATTTGTCAAGTGGTATGTATGAGCAAGTGTGTATGTTGGATGGTGTGTGACAAACAGGGTGTCAGTTTTTATTGTAAAGCATATTATGTTCACAACACAATGTATTCTTCACTGTAATTTTTTATATGAATTGGATCATCATTTATGTCTATGAAATGATGTATACACCAGAAAAGATTTAAAAAAGAAAAAAATATATTTTTTGATAAACCAATGAAAAAAAGAAATAAACATGTAAAATGAAAGAAGGGATATTGTTGTACCTGTATTAATTTGAAGGTCCTCTGTTGAATGTTGTGAGCTTTGCCATATTAGAACTTATGATTTGACCACGGGGGAATATATTAGTATAGTTTTCGAGCATTGTCCTCTCTTGTCCCTGGTCATTAAATTAACCACAGAGGGGGTCCCAATATTTATGTGATATGGTATTCCTAGTACCCTCCTTCATTTGCTGTGGCACTGCCCAAAGCTCATGAGATTTTGGGAAAAGATCCTCGATGACATCAATAAGGCCTTTGACACTACCATCCCTAGGCTCCCTGCTTATAGTATCCTGGGATGGCCCAACGCGCTGACCTTCCTCCTGCACATCTCCAAAGGCAGGCAGTTTGCACTGGCACTGAATGCCGCACACCGGGTACCTTTGGTGGGGTGGAAGACAGACAGGATCCCAGAACATACACAATGGTTGCATCAGTTGTGGTATCTTTTGGGCATGGAGAGGCTTTCTATGGCCACTATAGGGGCCAAATCCGACTACGCTAAGATCTGATCCCCCTTTATGTCAATTCTATCCACGGAATTCCGGGAATTGTCCAATCCCATCTATCTTCGGATTCTGAAACTGGTTCCTGAAGGGCACGAGAGTGGCTAACGCACTCGATCCCAGATGGGTTCTTTGGGTCCTCATGACCCTGACAACTAGCGCATCGGACTGTATCCATACACCAAAGTGCACTTTTTCCTGGTTTATTGCTCACCTGGTGAGGGGTGGGCATCGTTTTTTTCTGGATTGTGTTCCTGTTTGATCTGTGTCCTTTATTCCTTCTCTTAAAAGGCAGACTCTATAGCCTTTAGTTGTCAAAGATAGGTCCTTGGCTCATTGTCACACGCATTCTAGCAGCGCATCAGGCTTTTCTTTTAATTACATTTTGTAGAGCTAGGACAGTTTTTTGTCTCTCCTTCACAAACACGGCCGGCCCTCAATGGGTTGTAGGCAGCATGCTGTGTCAACTAACTACATAAGACAACCTCTGACTCATAGGCTCGCCTTTCTTTTCTGAATGTGATGTCGCCGGCCCGTAGGATTGTAGGCCACAATGTAATGTATTTTCATGTTCTGTGTTCTGCTAATAAAAATTAATTTAATTCTAAAATGTAAAACAACAAAGAGGGAGAGAGGCACTCTTGAACTCCCTAGTAATATATTAGGAAAACAACGAAAGAGTGACTATGTATGTATGCATAGTCACTCTTTCGTTAATTCTAAAATCATCAAACAAACCTGTAGAATGGATGCTGTGCTACAATGTACAGTTAGAACCTTTATAAACATTAAAGGAGTACACTACCTAGAAACAGTAGCAAAACCCCTACTTTAAAATCCCAACCTCCTACACAGAAATCAGCAAACCTTAACAAAGGTACACAAAGTATTTGTATAAATCAGTCAACATAGCATATAAACAATAAATTGGAAAATATAAAAAAGACTGATACATAAAATAATACAATTACTAACTGATTAAAAATCAATACATCACCAACCACAAAGCACAACATTCAAAATAACTAAACATGAAACCAAGTAAATGTAACAAATAGAAATGTAAAACAAGACATTGCAATTACAGCAAATATACATACATAATGAAATATAACATTTCCCCCCACAATCAACTAAATTAACATACAATTCTATAGCTGCAACTCTTCCATTTTGTCAAAATATAATCGAACAAACCCAAAAAATGCAAAGAAGAAATAGCTCCAAATTAAATTCAATTTAGCAATCCAAAATCATAAGGAACCATAAAAACCCGAAAAATTTGAAAAATAAATAATGCTCCAGGAAACCCAAAGAATTAAAGGAAGTCCAAAATAAAAATATTGGTTTATTAGAAACCAAAATAATTTCCTTTAGAAACCAACACTAAATCTGCAAAACCGCAGAATAACTTTGGATCCGTAAACCTATAAAAAAAGATACAGAACCCACCCATAAAAAAATCGACATATAAATACAACAAACATTTCATTACCACTATCATATGCAAAATATAACATAACATTGACTAACAACTCAAAACTGCTACTTAACTTTGAGTAGGCCTAACAGAGAACACTACTATAGAAAATAACACACTCAGTAAAAAAAATCCTGGAACTATGAATCCACAATATAACTATCATTAATAACTAGCTCCATGTACATCCACCACCCTCAAACCCTCATTCATAAAGAGACTTAAAAAAGGTCTTACCTTATCCGATGATCTGCAGCAGATAACTGCAATGCATGACCAGGAAATTGGACCTAAAAATGACAGGAATGGACTACAAAAATACACTTAGCGAAAATAAAAAAAAGGCTGCTGAATGAAGCTAACAAAAGACTATCTTCCTATTGAAAACAATGAAACTTTAAAGAAAAATAGTGAAAAAAAGTTATTAAAATGTTTTTAAAAGTTATCAAAAATATCAAGAATGTAAGTAAATGTGTAATGAAAATATAACAAGTTATGGAATGTACACAATAAGTAATACTATAAAAACAAATATAATAATATATTATTATTTATAATATAATTTAAAAAGTATATAAAAACATTATTAAACAAAATATATCTTAATCAGATGTACATGTTTATAAAACAATTGTTCAATATTTGCAAAAAAGTTACAAAAATGCAAAATATCAATGTTTAAAAACAAATATATCACATTTTGTAGTTCAAAAATGTATAGAAAATGTTAAAAATATTTGTTTAAAAAATATAACCTTATAAATACCATAAAATATATATATATATTAAAATAAAATAAACTGCCTTGTACTTTTCTTTGTAAAATAATTGTTAATATTAATAATGCAAGTTAAAATTGCAATACTTTAATCCAAAATGCTATAGAACTCCCACTTCCATTCAAACCATTTTAGCCATTATGTTCGAATAGAAAACACCAAAATCACTATTCCCACTGCAATCAAAACCATTTTGAGGAAGGTGCGGGACACTAAAGGATGCACATTTACTATTCCCACTCAAATGTAAGCCATTTAGGGATATGTGTTGAACACTAAAGGAGTGGCATTTACTATTCCCACTTCAATATAAGTCATTTTGAGGAAAGTGTTGGGCACTAAATGGGTAACATTTACAATTCTCACTCCAATTTAAACCATTTAGGGGAAGGTGTTGGAGACTAAAGGAGCGCCATTTACTATTTCCACTCATATCTAAGCCACTTTAGGAATGTTATGGACACTAAAATGTTTACATGTACTATTCACACTGCAATCTAAGCCATTATATGGAAGATGTTGAACACTAAAGGGGTGACTTTTAATATTTCCACTCCAATATCAGCCATTTTGGGGAAGGTACTGCATACTAAAGGACTTACATTTACTATTCCCACTCCAATGTAAGCCATGTAGGGAAAGGTGTTGGACACTAAAGGAGTGACATTGGGCCAGATTCACAGAACTAACTTCAGACAAAATCCTAAACTTACTACCATTTTGGTATTCACAGAAGGCACTTACTCACTTACTCATTTTGGTATTCACTGAAGGCACTTACTCATTTCCGTATTCACAGAAGTTAGGACTCTTAACTTTAGGACTCCTAAATGCCTTCTGTGAATACCGAAAGTCTTAAAGTTAGGGTTTTTCTCAGTTTAGGAGTAGTAAAGTTAGGAGTCCTAACTATAGGACTCCTAAATGCCTTCTGTGAATACCAAAAGTCTTAAAGTTAGGATGTTTCTCAGTTTAGGAGCAGTAAAGTTAGGACCCCTAACTTTAGGACTCCTAAACTGAGATCAATCCTAACTTTCAGACTTTCGGTATTCACAGAAGATATTTAGGAGTCCTAAAGTTAGGAGTCCTAACTTCTGTGAATACCGAAATGAGTAAGTGCCTTCTGTGAATACCAATGTGAGTAAGTGCCTTCTGTGAATACCTAATTGGTAGTAAGTTTAGGATTTTGTCTTAAGTTAGTTCTGTGAATCGGGCCCATTGACATTCACATAAAATATTTAAAGATTGTCCATAACACATGGAAATAATTTAAAATAAAAACACCACAAATAACTTAAAATATAAACATTATACAAACGTAATCATTTCTAAACAATATGAAGACAAAAGACCTAATTAAGAGTCTGGCGCAAATGTGCCGGCTCAACGCTGGCTCTCCTGCGCCAAACCCACGCAAGGACCACCTACCATATCACAAGTAGAGCAGTCGGCGGTCCTTTGCCTTTCCATGGCGGTACCTGGAAAACAGGCACCACAATGGGAAGGGCAAAAAAGTTCCAGCAGGGCATGGACGTGAACGTTCATGCTGTGCTGGAACTTTGTGGGAATAAAGACTGGGAGGCACATGTTGTGCACCCCTGAATGTTTCCTCATGGCAGGGGGGCCAGGGCCTCCTTTGTTCCTCCACTGTCAGTATTTTCATGACAGAGCTCTCGCTATGAAATGCTGGTGAACGAACTCATAATATGCTGAGTGGGACTGTGTCAGACCTCGTTCAGCATAACTGTTCCTTGGGGCAGCCAGTGGTCCACCGCAGATGCGACTTTAAGAGTCCTAATAAGGTGGAATGTGGACCGCCTGCATGGGTCTGGTGGTTGCAAGATGTGTTAATTTGAAATAAATAACTCTGGAAAAAAATATAATACACTATATTTTTAATAATTTTAATATACATTTATTCTTGTACATCTTATAAACAAAATCAATCAAGTAAACATACTAAAAAAACTATAATACATATATATGATAGAAAAAGTGTTTAAATATTTAAATCTAATGAATGATAAATTAATATCACAAAATATGATGTTATTGGTATACTCCTGCATCCTATATTATTTTATAATATTTTAATTTATAAATTAAATAAAAAAATTCTAATTTTAAAACAATAAGACAAAAAATGTATACATGGAAATTTACAAAATTTAGGAATAAATATTTAGCTTAAAAACACTTATTAAAAATATATTACAATTTGTTTACACAATACATCTTTGTAAAACTTATTTATTTAAAACAAATCTAAAAAGTTGCTTAGAACTATTAAAACTTACATTTTGATTATTGTGAAATAAAATATTTGAAAAGTAATTTTTTTAAATATTACATGCTAAATAAAAATTATTAAAACAAATAAAACCAATGTTTTATAAAAAGAACTCACAAAATGTAAAGAAATATAGGTAAAAACAATACATTTAAATGAAAAAACATATCATGTTATTATTCATGCACCCAACTTTACAAACCAATTAATCTAAACATATTTTACAAATCTCCCCACCCTTTTCCCCTCTAAACGCAACACCCTGCTCTTATAACATGATAACATCTATACCATTTATTACATTATTCTAAATAACACAAATAAATATTTAAAATATGTACAATTAATAATGTTACCTTAAATATTCCTGTCCGTGATATTTGTGACATCACAATATTCTAGGCATGATATTTTTGCATCACAATATTTTAATTTGATATTTTGTCCATACACCAGTACTACATGTAACCAGTGCCTGTATATTAAATTGTACTAGTGGCTAGAGCACTCATTGTGCCACCCATTAAAGTAGCACTGCAACCCATGCCTTGTGGGTGCAGTTATAAACTGCCACTTCGACCTGCTTTCGCCAAGCTTAAACCTTCCTTTTAAATACTTATAAGTCACCCCTAAGTTAGGGCCTTTAGGCCTTTAGGGCAGGGTGCACGGTATTTAAACATTAGAACATGTGTACTTAAGTTTTACATGTCCTGGCAATGATAGATCTCAGATTGTCACTGTGGCAAGGATGTCTCTCCAATAGAAAAGCACTGGGTTAATCTATAACTTTGTATAAAGCATTTATTATGTTTGGCGTTAGCTAGAAAAATGATTCAAAGACTCTCTGTAATAGGAATTTAAAATCCATCCTACCTCAGAATTTAAATGACTGTTTTGGAAATTCCACTTTTAGAAAGTTCATGCACACAAAAGGTGATGGGAGGATACTTA
Organism: Lissotriton helveticus; assembly: GCF_964261635.1. Classification (NCBI taxonomy): domain Eukaryota; kingdom Metazoa; phylum Chordata; class Amphibia; order Caudata; family Salamandridae; genus Lissotriton; species Lissotriton helveticus. The sequence goes on from NW_027611978.1 coordinate 323,103, forward strand.
CAATAAGTCTAACCACTAGCTGTCGCTCATGTAGCATTCCAAACCATTGTACTTTTGTCTGACATGCCACCTCAGATTAGACCCAACTTCATGCAAATCAGTCTTTACCCTGCTCCAGTATGAACATTCTCAGGCCCTCTCTTAACCGGAACACAAACAACTCAAGACCGGTTTTGCCCTGATTAGGACAGTTCGTCGGGTGTAGCTTGATTCCAGTGCCACAGTGAAAACGGACCCACATCAGGGCATACCCTGGCCACTTAGAGCGGTACATCAAATACACAAAAGGTGATGGGAGGATGCTTGCGATAAGTCTAACAACTGGCAATCACTTGAGTTAGCTTTCTAACCGATTGTTCCTTTGCTCAGCATGCTTCATCAGATTAGACCCACCTTTATGCAAAGCAGTCTTGACCCTGCTCCAATAGGAACAGTAAAGCCAGAACTGCCAAACCAGGCCATCTCTAAACCAAAGCACTAGCAAATCAAGACCAAATTCACCCTGCTATACCTGGTTCACAGATCCTGTTCTAGATTGCTTGTGTTCCGATTCAGGGAATACCTGGCCTGGCAGTTCAGGATGGAATGTTTCCATTGGAGCAGCATCAAGACTGATTTGCAAATAGCTGGGTCCAAACTGAGGTGGCATGGTGGGCACAAACTGATGGACTGGGATGCGGCCCAAGCGATTTCAGTGACTGATATGAATTCAAACATTCCATTCATCACCTAGTTGTTACTTTCAGAAAGTTAGGATTTTCATGTCTAAGTCAAATGTGCCTTTATGCCAGGGTCACCTGATAGTTAATGGCTTTTCTGGGGTGTGATGTGATCCTCCCGTACAGTGGACAATGGCCCTGGCTGTGATTATTACATCTGCCTCATCTGCCTCATGTGCAGTGTGCTTTGCTGCATGTGGCACCATTTAGTCATGTGTGCTCAAAATATTTTTCCACAGGGCATTCACATATGGCAGTATATATTGTGGCAGAGGTTTGTTTTCACCATTGCCCTGGAGTTACTTATTATGAGATAAACCCCATTTTTATGTTAGAATCATTCCTCAGGTGTTCTCGTAAGACTTGGGAGAATCACGTTATCTGGCAGCCATCTTGGCTGGGGTGGGTATGAATACCATGACCAAGTCATGAGAGCCACAATTGGCATTGTTTCCCTTGCACGGGCTGGAGGTCCAGCTTGTGCTCCCCTTCACATCTGTGACAGCAAAGGGTAAATGCTTGAAGAAATTTACCTTAGGAGAGATTCACTCTCATCACCATCTTTGATCCCGTTGGCCACACCAGGAGACAAAATTCTCAACGACGCCTTGATCTCATTGGCCATGCCTAGAGAAAGAGCTCTTGACTATTGCCTGAAACAAAAGCAAGAAGCAAGTGTTAGAAGAACTTGACTGCCCTTTACAAAGATTATAAGGTTAGTGCATGATCTGAGCAATTGACAGTAATCAGAGCAAATAAACTTGGGTAAACAGAGACTACCATTGCGTTATCTAAAGAACTTTCGAAGCGTTGTTTTTTCTAAAACCATAAGACAGAATATTTCTCTAAGACTCCTAAGAATAACTTGTCCATAAAACTCTAGCAACCAACTCCAAGACCACAAATAATTTACTGTAATATTAACTGGAAAAAAATGTAATCAAAGAGACTACTCATGCTTTTTCAAGAGAGTGTTTAAGGTGTTCTTCTCTGCAAGTAAAGCAAGTACATGATTGAAATGATTGTACAATGTTGTCATTAGCTATTAGACTTAATGCTTGTTTATTTTACTCTGGTAGACACATAACCAGAGAATCACACTTAGGGCCTTATTACGAGTTTTGCGGTCCATGAACCACAGTACCCGCGGTCCAACCACCACGAGATTTACGGTCCAACTGCCGTATTACAAGATGGGTGGATTGCTATTGAAAAGACCGTGGCTGAACTGCAGACACCACCAGCACACCGAAGACTGATGGTTTTGCGGTAGGGGAAAAACAGCTGCCGTAGGATGGTACAGAGGAGTTTCGGCACTATCCAAATGATAAGTTGACTTTCCAAAGAGCCGACCGGGGTTTGGGAATTCCGGCTTCTAGTCAGTGGAAACAGAGGCTTTGGGGTGCATACTCAGCCCACTCGTGTTCTACCAGTCAGAGTTTGACGTGAATCCCTTTCTGTAGGTCCCCCCCTTCACAACAGCATCTTCAGCCGCAGAAAACAACCCTGTTTGTGGAGAAATACAGGTAAGTCCATTTTGTACCATATACCCATTGCCTGGACTGGCAACATATGGGCCAAACTCTGGAAATGGGTAGTTGGTATTTTTCCACATGTATCATGCATATGTGTACATTTGAAAAATGTGTAGTGAAAATATACACACAGGAATTGATAGATATGGTAAGCCATTGACCACCGCCGGAAGACCGCTGCAGCCACACAGCAGGCCTCATGGTCAATTTCTATTATGGCGGTCAGATGACTGCCAGTGCTGCGGTCTTCTAGCCACAGCGGTGTTCAGGCATTCGGACCGCCAAATGCTTAATCACGCCCTAAGCGTCTCTTGAAAAAGTGATAGCATTAATGTTAGATCAAAAGAAGAGACCCAGCAAGGTTTAGGAGACAAAAGTCACTGAGACAGTCAACTCTCTTGTTCATATCTGCAACCCCCTTTCTGCTTGGAAACAGCTGACAGCGCATGCTACTAATAGACTCCCGGGGGAACACCCAGGGTAACACTAGCCTCGTAAGACATTGTTCCTACCTACTGCTAAATATGTGTTTGTGTTCTCCTGCACTACTGCATGTTGCAGGGTGCAGGAGTTTTATGTTTTAAACTGTGTATTTCGGATTTTAAAACCACTTGATATTTTTAAATGCTCCTCACCTGATCTGGCCGAGGTCTTCTGCTGTGACCTGCTGCCATTAGGCATGCTTTTCCTCCTCCTTGCACACACCCAGGTGCCATTTTTGAATGGTCAGGTCTAGTCTTGCAATCGGCTGAACCTTCCCTCTACTTATTGGGAGCCACAGCGCAGACGAACGCAGTGGCCGCACCGCTGCCGAAGGTGCACCGAAGGCAAGCCCGTCTGCACCCGTCCGCACTTAGGTCGTGCTGAGCACCAGCCCCCCTGCCGGTTTTGCTCCCCAGCACTGCGATGGCTTGAGGTACAGTAGGGAAGGACTACTCACCTTAATTCTGAAGCCCGGTTCTGTACAGGCCCTACGCTGTCCCCTGAAGATGCACCAATATGCCAAACCTGCCCGGTCTGCTCTCTCAGACGCAATTGCTATAAGATAAACTCACTTAGTCATTCTGTGGCCAGTACTAAGAAGTGCATGGCAGAAACGATAAATTGCACTTTGTTGAATGCTCATTCACTCATAGAACATGCAATGGTAATGTCTGACTTTCTAGACAGTGCTAATATCGATATCGCTTTTGTAACTGAGACATGGGCAGACACCGCTTCGGGCCAGACCTGGTCATTGCCACCCCACCTGGCTACTCGTTAATCAGGCTAGATCGCATTGAGAATAGAGGCAGCAGCCTAGCAATTGTCTTTAAAGACAAATTCAAGGTTAGGTTTGAACCCCTACCCTATCTTGGCTGTGAAGCCATGACTTTCAAAATTGGTCTTTCAAATCACTACTCCATTAAAGGTGCTTTGATTTACAGACCCCCGGCCCTAGAAATCTCTTTTTAAATATGGATTAGTCGCCATGGGACATTAAGGCCAACTCCTCTGACTTTACTATCCTGGGTGATTTTAACTTTAATCTAGAGAATAAGGAGGACCCAGATACTCAGGATCTTATAGCCTCTCTGTCTCTTTTAGGTTTTCTGCAATTAGTTTGCGATCCAACGCATTCTGGTGGCCACACCCTCAATGGCGTTTTTTTCAGATTGTCTTTTAGTTCAGGCTTCTCCCTCTTTACCGCTAATATGGTCAGACCATAAGGCACTGATGTTCCAACTGAATTTTGTGGGCCATAGATCAGAGGAGCATGTGATTCCACTTACTTCTAGCTATCAACATTGGCACTTAAATTTTGGAAGGCCAGCTCACGGGGGCTCTAACTCTATCCAATAAACCAGTACCTCCTGATCTTGATCTAGCAACTGATAATTATCATCAATGGATTAGTGATTCCATTCGCCTTATAGCTTCAGCCAAATGCGGAAATAATAACCAAACTGTACCATCTGAACCCTGGTTCAATGAAGAGCTTAGGCTGGCCAAAGAATCATGTAGAAGGCTAGAGAGAAAGTGGAAGTCGAATTATAGTACAGAGGACAAAGATATCTATAAGGCAAAATTGTTACTATACAAAATGCGTCTGACCAAAGCCAAATCCAACTTTTTTATAAATAAAATTAATACAGCATTGAACACTCCCAAAGAGTTATTCTCCACAGTGGTTAAACTAAGCACTCCCTCACCAGCCAAAAATTCTAATGCGGATGCTTCTTTCTGTAACAAACTTGCTACATTCTTTACAATCAAGGCAGAGGTTATCTTTAACGTCTAGCCTTAGCTCGGGGGGGAACTGCACAACTGATAACCCTCAGCCAGAGGCTTCCAATGGGTCCAAATTAGGGACTGTTATCAGTGAAGCTAACAATTTGGAGACCGATTTTTTTTTTTTATTGCCATCTCAATCTAGGAGTACCACCATTTCGGCTGTCTTCCCCCTTACTTTTGGTCAAGTAACAGATCTGTTTAATCAAATCATATACGGGTCGCCTTTTGACCCCTGCACCCCTAGAGTTTTACAACTATCCTCTGCCATAGTTCCTGGACACCTATTCGTGATTTTCAATCAAATGCTCCATCTTGGCTACTTCCCCAAAAGTTGAAAAATAGCATCAATTCTTGCTCTTTTAAAAACAAAAAATGTGGATGCTGATAACCCCAACAATTATAGGACTATTTCTCGACAAGTTGATAGAGAAACGCATAAACACCAGCTATCCTTATTCCACCAGGAGCATAAATTAATGTATTCCTCCCAGTTTGGCTTTAGAAGCCAACACACACAACATGGAGACAGCCCCGTTTACAGCTGCTGAATATGTCAGAACAACTCTAGACAAAGGAGGGAATGCTGCCCTAATTTTGGTAGATCTTTCAGCCGTGTTCAATTCTGTTAGCCATTAACTCCTTATCAATAGTCTGTCTGAGATAGGAGTTAGGGGTACCGCTCTTAAGCTCCTCAGATCCTTTCCCACAGACAGAACACAGTTCGTGGAATGTAACGGTCACAGATCTACATCTTTTACTCTACCCTGTGGGGTACCACCAGGGTCGACATTGAGTTCCACTCTCTCTGATTAAAAGCCTTGGCTTCTCAGTTGTCCCTTATGCCGACGACATCCAAATTGTAGTGTCAGTCACAGAAAATCCTTACAGCATTGCACAATGTTTTCACAACTTCATGTCACAGATCGGTAGTCGGATGTCCAATAATTGTCTGAAATTGAACTCAGATAAAACTGAGGTGCTATATTTTGGCAATCACCCATCATTTTGGTTCGCTAACATGTGGCCTCAATAAATGGGTGTGCTCCCAATTCCTGTTCCCAAGGTGAAAATTCTGGGATTCCAATTTGATGAAAAACTTTCCTTTGTGGGACATGCCAATACCATCACTTCGTCGTGTTTCTTTATGTTTATATCACTTAGGAAAGTTCTCCCATTCATCCCTCTGGACCTACGCAAAGCAGTGATCACTGCACTGGTCTTTTCTAGGATAGACTACAGCAATGGCCTTTTTTGATTGCCCACAAGAAAGCCCTGGAAAAGCCCCAAATGGTTCAAAATGTGTCTGCCAGATTGCTTCTAGGAATACCAAAACATCAATCGGTTTCCAAGTTTCTCCCCTTACTTCATTGGCTCCCGATTTGAAAGCGGGTTATGTTCAAGTCTCTTTGCATAGCCTTTAAGGCCCTTCATCTTGAGGGTCCAGAATCCATTAAACAGCTCTTTCAACAATACATCCCTTCTAGGACTTTAAAATCCTCCTCCAGGACAATTTAGTTGTACATGAATTCAAAATAGCTACCTGTGGAGGCAAGAGCTATGGAGTGGCCACTGCCAATCTCACAAATTCAATGCCTCTGAAACTAAAAACCACAAAAAATCAGTTTATTTTTCGCAAGGCTCTTAAAACTTGGCTGTTTAACAACTAGCTTCGTACTGCTATCTACTCTTCTGTTCTTTACTGTTGTCTGGTTCTAGCATTACCTTGGTCCACCCTCTACAAGTCAGCGCCTAGACACCTACAGGCAGTAGTGCGCCTTAGAAATCCTAATTTCATTTAATTTCATTTCAAGGTACTCACTGAGAGTTTTTACTGAGGGGGCTTGGAGGACTAATATCACCCCTACAGATGGCCTGGACGTTAGGTGAGTGGCAACAGCTATTAGTGGAGATGTGGGGGTCTTCCTGACAGGATGGCTGGGGAGGAGATGGACCCTAGCCTGACTGCACTTCAAAGGGTAGTTTTGGGGCTGTACCCAGCCATTCTTTACTTGCAAAGAAGCCACCCCATCACCGAATGGCAGATGCAGTGCACACATGAGCCTGCCTGCCCTTTGCTTCACTCACTAGACTGGAGCCAAACCCAGGGTAAAGGGAAGAACAGACTAAAACCAGGTTGAGGGTTAAACAAATAGGTGCCCACTCCCACAGGCTTGCACCGGGCATACAACTGCTTTGAGAAATGAAGCTGTTGTTTGTTTGAGGGAAGGGTGAAGCCCTACGTAAGCAAAAGCCTCTAGTCTTGTCAGGGCTAGCCACAGAAAGTCACTAAATTAACATGTGCTTAACCTACTGGTAGGTTGGAACAAAAGCAGTTAGACTTAACTTAAAGGCAATGTGAAAGTATTTATGCAGCATTTAAACAGTAATAAAGTGAAAACTCGACCCAAAACAAATCCCACACCAATATAGAAATCACATGTAAAATTGAATACATTATTTGACACAAAAATAACAAAAATCCAATCAGTAGAACATGAGTTATGCAAGTTTGTAGATTTATGGTAAGTATAGTGTCCAAAGGCACAACGCGACACTTGCGATTATCTGGTTGTGCGAGACCAGGTAAAAAAGTCACAAGTTCTGGCTAACCCAGATGGAATGTGGGCTGGACACAGGACCAGGTCAGTTCCTCTAAAGGTGTTACCGTCTAAAGTCCAACGCAAAGCGCTCTGTTCACAGCGGACAAAGCAGAGAGGAGCAGGGATTACAGTTGTGGATCGTCGTCGCTGTAACCCGAAGAGCAGGTGGGGCATTGCAGACGATTGTTGCTGTAGCACGAAGATCCTGTTATGCATCGCAGACAGTCATTGCTGGAGGTTCGCCCTGGCGGTCACCACAGGTTGTTGATGTTGTAGCTTAAAGTGCAGACCTTGCAGTGCAGGTCATCTCTGGTGGGCACCCTAGCGTGAAGAGTCAAGTTCACCAGAGCTTCAGATTGGTGGTCAATGCGAGCGGCAAGTTCATGTCGCGACTGGGCCCATTCACAGCAGTAAAGAGCCCAGCACTTCACGGTTTCTCCTTTTCTTCAATGAACAGTTCAACTAATGTCAGAGCAATGTCCAGGACCCGGAAGACACATCTTTGGGGCACAGAAACTCACTCCAGCAGAGGCCAGCAGGGCTCAGATGGGTCCTGGTGCAGTCCAGCAGGGTCAGTTGTAGCAGGTCAGTTGGACAGTTGCAGGGACGGTTCTGGAGCTTGTTATGTCCCTTTAGCTCAGAACTGGAGTTCCGTCAGCTGGAGGTCAATTGCTTTAGCTCTGGGTTGAATTCATCATTGTTCTTTAGCTCACTTCACCAGCCCAGTTCAGACCCAGCCTAATGCAAATCAATTTTGACACTGCGCTTCATGGGAAAAGTCCAGCGAGAACTGCCAAGCCAGGTCTTCCATGGACAGAAAACAAGCATCTAGGAACAAGTTTCGGGGTAACACCCCTCATCAGCCAGACTAGCTTGAATCCAATGGCAAAGTGAGCAGGAGACCCACGTCTAGGCACAGCCTGCCAACTTAGGGCGAACAAAGCAAACATAAACAGATAATGGACCGAGCACTGAAACTTTTTAGACACTCGCCCCCAGTCACAGATCTAGGTTGAATCCATCATCGTTCTTTAGCTCACTTCTCCACCCCAGTTCAGACTCAGCCATATGCAAATCAGTCTTCACCCTGTGCCTCATGGGAACAGTCCAGACCAAACTGTCAAGCCAGCTCTTCCCTGGACCAGAAACAAGCATCCTGGGAATGGTTCCAGGGTAACACCACTCATCAGCCAGGCTAGCTTGAATCCAGTGGCAAAGTGAGCAAGGGACCCACGTCTGGGCATTCCCTGCCAAATTAGGGCGAGCAATTCGTTACTTTCAGGGTTCATCTAAAAACTCTGAGAGGGAAGGACAGTCAGAACACTGATCAGAAGAGTGATCAAAGCCAAAAGACACACATCGCACTTCAGACTACATTATCAAAAAAGAAGATAAACAGAAAAGTAAACCTGAATTTAAAAAGAAGAAAGTTGCTGGTCTTAAAATAAGAAATGCCTAGGCTGCTGAGTACTCAACTTCTGAATGGAGAATGGGCTCTGACGATGTTAGACAGTGCAACAAAAGTAACAATAGTTCTCCATAACTTGCTGGAATTTCTGGTGACAGTAGCATTGAATGAGCATATCACGGTGGAAATACCAGCTACTAGGGTAAGTGTCCCACATCAGTTATATCAAATAACACTCCAAATGGAGGGGTACTTCTCCAGAAAAGTGAAAGGTCTCGCCTGGGAGAACCTAATTTCTGGACAATAAACTATTAGCTGAAAAAGATTGGCCACTGAATTTGTTATGGACTGCCCAAAAGGAGAAGCCATAATATTACCAGCCTTCTCTGACCTTGTTTGGGAATCACTTAAACATTCATATGTGCAGGAGTGAGCGGTAGCACTAGCTGCCGCATTATACCGCAATAATGTAGAGTGGGATGCTGATTCACCTCACCATGAAATCCCAGTAAAAATTACTCCAACCCCACAGGGCATCCACAGAAAAAATACTGACAGCAGTACAGACGGCTGTAGTGAGAGAAAGGGCACTAGCTGTGAGGAAATGAATAATCGTCGTGACTCCAGTACCAACCTTAGAGGCTGTTACAAAAGCAAGCGTTCCAAACACGAAAGCACCTGTATCCAAGATAGATACAATGGGCTAATTCTCTCACTGCGGCGGACAGACACGAGATGCCTGCGCCTTGAGCGAGCTCCTCCGGGAGGCCAACTACATAATCCTCATCCTGCACGTAATTTAAGGATTTCACCCACCTGAAATGCTGGCATTGAAGTAGAAACGTGACGCCCACACTCGCCGAAAACTGCGAGGCACTCACGCCTCCAGATGTGGAACTACGGCCATGCAAGCTGCAAGGGCCTACGAGGAGACGAGACCAGCTGCGCATCGGCCCACAGTACCCTGGTCGGCTGAGACGTAAGGCACGCAACCCAGATTGCGGCGGACCTTGATCCAGCGCAACGATGTGGGCCACGAAAACAAACCAGAATAGGCGCAAGACGGGAGCGGACTGCCTGCGCCAGCTGCACGCTTCAGGTAGCGCTGCAGGGGGCTAATTTGAGGGCATTATAAGTATACCACCACGGGTGGCCTCCGCGAGGAGCGACACGATCTGGCTGGAGCCCGTGGCATGTTGCGGCAGAGGCGCTTTCCTGCAGTAACACGACCGGCATACGCCTGACAGCTCTCCCGATTGATTGGATTCACAGCTGCTGGTAATTGCCGGGCCCTGATAAACCCAGAGCCTGGATTTGGCAGAGACAGTGAAATTGGACAACACATAGCTAGATGAACGTGGGGAAAGGGCAGAAACATAACAGCCCTAGAAGGAACTGTTTAAACCCAGTGCCCGGCGAAATACCGCTTGGAAGCGCGGTATGGTTCCTTAGGGAGCTCAGAAGAGTCTCGTTCAGAAGTCGACGCGATGGTCAATCTTCCAGGTCGCAGCGCACGACCTGGAAGATTGACCATCGCGCTTCCCAGCAGTAGTTCGCCGGGCACTGGGTTCTCACCCACACCCTAGCAAAAGCCCCCTTAAAGCACCTGCTACCATCCTTGAAAGCAGGAACAGTTACCAGCACCCGACACCGAGACCTTGGAACCGTGGCATTCCATCCTGAGCCACACTAAAGCGTCATTTTTAAACAACCAGGCAATCATCGCTAGTCCTGATGATGATCCCGCTAATATAGGGGCATGGGATCGAAACGGCAACTTTCACATACGGTGCTGCAATTGTACCATTGTGTTTATATATTGTAGTCACTGACGGTTTGAGATTGCTGTACTATGTATTAAGATGCAAGGCACGTTCTGCTCCAAAGTTATTGCCTGAAAATCTATTTTGTTTTCTACCTTTTTCTTCATTTTTCTTTTCCTCATACTGGGTACAGGACTGTGCCCTTTTGTATTTTTGTGTGTTCTAATTCTTTTAAAATTTTCTGCATTGATCAAATAAATATTCCATGTCCGGCTGGACATTGGAAGTAAACTTATAGCACACATTGCAGTCTATAAAGAAATTGTGTGAATACCCCTTCTAAGCTTAGGACCACTGTTCCTTGTAAAAAATAAAATAATCTCTAGCGTCTGTAATTGACTTGGGTCCCCGATACACCAATTACGTTACTCCTTGGACACAGCACGTGGCCTGATATCCACAGCCGAGTAGCGGCAATCACCCCTCAGCAGTAATAATGGGCAAACCTGAGAAAAATCTGCCAAAATTAAATTTCGACCAGTCAAAAAAAACGCTGGGACAAGCTGGAGAGGAACAACAAGCATTTCCACCAGCAGCGACGTCCACAGGTTGACTTCCAGCAGATAACATCCAATCGATGTGTCTTACGATACAAACCGCGCTGACAAATATAGATAGTAAAATCGACTCTCTAACACATAGAGTGGACCGAATGTCCGAGCGACTGGACCGGCACACGGAAAGGATAGACATGGCTGAGCGCAGGATCTCGGACGTGGAAGACACCAACAACCAGATCACCGCAAAACAGACTGGCATAGACAAACAACTGGCTGCGTTAGCCGCCAAAGCTGAAGATTTAGAAGGCAGGTCACGAAGAAGCAACCTCCAATTGATGGGAATTGCGGAAACCAGAAATACGGGCCCCATGGAAAAATACGTGGAAAAACTCTTAATCACACTGATGGGCAGAGATACTTTCTCGGATGTGTTCCTCATTGAAAGGGCCCACAGATCCCTCGCTCCGAAACCTCCACTGGGCACCAGACCAAGACCCATCATAGCTAAATTGCTAAACTATAGAGACAGAGATGCAGCACTGCGTAAAGCAAGAGAAATGGGCACTCTACGACATGAGGGTATGGACATAGCCATAAACCCTGATTTTACGCAATCTGTACAGGAAGCAAGGAAGAAATATGGGCAGGGAAAGCAAAAGCTCCGAGACCTGCAGATCCCATACGCTATGCTGTACCCTGCCAGACTCAAGATTACCGAGGACGGCTCAACGAAGATCTTCAGCTAACCTAAAGAAGTTCTGAAGTACCTGCAATTGCAGAAACCGAAAGGAGAGCGAAGGAGATCACCACGTGATAGACTGCCACACCGAGAGGCTATGTCAGATGTGGAATGGTGGCTTATCACCGAGCTAAATTATACTGCGGCATACCTAACTAACCTACTGACTATAACTTGTTGAAATCCTGCATGACGCTAATGATCACACTACCAAATCCTGGCATGCCTGGCCCTCTACTGACGATGCGGTTGCTTTGTATTGCGGTGAGGTGCAGCTTCTGCGCTGCACAGCGAACATGATCTGAACAAGCTGCTCAGCTAAGTAACCTATTGGCCTAATGGCTAAGGCGCTCGACCTCGGACCTGGGGATCTGGGTTCGAGTCTCGGTAAGGACGCCAAAAAACCCCTGTGATTCTGGGTAAATCACTTAATCTCCCCGTGCCTAAAAAAAATGAAATTGTGTCCTCATGTAACGTAACTGGTGCTATGTAGAGTGCTCTGATAACTGATTCGGTTCTAGTTCGCGCTATATAAAACTCCCCAAAAAAACGTCAGTACTGTAGTATAAGGGGCAGCTCTAATCACCATGGAGTAGAGAGTGTCAGTAATTTCACTGCTATGTTATAATGAGGCATGGGTCTGCGGTGGGGTTCAAAATTATTGTATGTTGCTAACTGGCCCCCCCTTTTTGTATGATCAAGCAAAGGGGCAAGAACCCGGCAGCTCCCGCCCACTTGTGTACACCGCACTTGTTCATTTTTGGGGTATTCTGTTAGTTCATGTTCGGGGAGGAGGGTTCGGGATATGGTTTGTTTGCGGGGAAATGTCTTCGTTGATATGTACACGACGGAGTGGGAGGGGGAGGGAATAGGGGGACAGTTAAGAAAATCACCAAGCAGCTACAGATGGACACATAGTCGGTTTTTTAAATCTGTGCTTTCGAGACACATGCAGTATTTTGAGTTTATTTCTCTTTTTCACACGACATATGACGGCTGATCTGAGACAAGTCCGGACACTGACTTTTATGACCAGGAACATTAGGGGACTTCAAACTTAGGAAGGTTTTAGCTTATTTAGACAGACACAAGGTTGATGTAGCCTGCCTTCAAGAAACTCATATTGCACCCCAACGAGAATGCAGGATTGGGTACAGATGGGCGCAGATTTGAGTGGCGTCTTCCTACTCAAACTATGCAAGAGGGGTGCTAATACTGGTTAAACGTAATATCCCTTTTACACTCAACAGCATGATCACTGATGACCAGGGCAGATAAGTTATTCTACGAGGAAACTTTGGGGGTACGGATCTTACAATTATTTCAGTATATGGCCCTAACGTAGATGACCCACTATTTTATGAAGGCATCTGGGCCAAACTTCGGGAGTCCCAGCCGACGGCCATTGTATGGGGGGTGACTTTAACACATGTCTGGACCCTGCACTGGATGGGTCATCAGGTAACGACAGGTATGGCAGACGGTCAGCCAAATCCTTACTAGATGGTATGGATGAATGGTCTTTGGTAGACATATGGCAGTTGCAACACCTAGGACGCAGGGAGGGTACGTGCATTTCACTGACACATAACACTTGGCCGAGATTAGACTACTGGTTGAACACACTAGAGGTCAGCACCTGGATAATGACAGTGGAATATCTACGTAAAATGCTGTCTGATCACTCCCCTGTGCGCCTAGAGTTAGCCGTCCCTACTCATACCCCGAAACAGTTAACATGGCGCCTCCAACAATCAACCTTGAAAGACCAAGTATTTTGCAGTGAACTACATCAAGCAATCATCAAATTCTTTCAGACTACCACTGGCTCCTTAGACAGCTACAAGTCCCTATGGGAAGCGTTTAAGGTAACTATAAGGGGCCATTGCAGTAGTAAGCATGCAGGGATTCTTAGAGACTTAAGACAACCAATCCAATCCAAAAGTTCTTTATTTCGGCCATCAAAGCCAAAAAAGATACAATAAAAACAGTAAAATCATCGAGCCATAAAAAAATACAAGATAAAAACATTGAACATATAGCATTACAAAATTACAAGGAAGCTGGGATTCAATTAATTACATTATATGTATGGATACAGGGCAGTCAGGGTGCTATGCACTTGCAGTTCATCTCGTGGTTAAGGATTAGCCTTTCAGTAATTTTTGCCTTGTGAGCAACATAGCCATTAAGTACTTAGCGAGTGCAAATACAATACAGTTTAAAGTGCTTGACTTTAAGATTCTGAACGAATGTAAACAGTGTCTAAAACCTATATTCCTACACAATGGTACTAGCCAATGCTTCCTTGGTCTGCTATAGGCAGGGCAGAAGAACAGCACGTGAATTTCATCCTCCACACCAGCGCTGCACCCTGGACAAGTTTTGTGGTCTGATGCTTGTAAAGTCTTTGATAGGCAAAGTACCAAACCTCCATTGGATAAAAAGTTTCCTTGCAGTAATAGGAAAAACAATGTCCATAAATTCTTCAAACTTAAAAGAACTTTTGGAGACCAGAAACTGTTCAGTTCGGGTGCCAATTTTTGGGGCACACAGAAGCGTGGTTAGGCTTTTGTCCTTAAAGATCTTAGTGAGGGATTTACGGGAGACCTCAAGACAGCCTCTTTCAGGGTCATCCCACAGAACAGCCAAGCCTAGTCGCAGAAATTCTCATTTTACATATGCCAACCATGGTATTCTGTCAGAACAGCTGTAGCTCAGGACATGCTTCAGTTCTAGCCTGTAGTGAAACAGTTCGGTAGTAGACCATAGCCTGTGCCAAAACCTCAATATTTTCAGGGCTAACTCATCCCCTATAGAAGGGAGGCCCAGATCTAATCTCAATTGTAGAAGAGAGGTATCTTGTGGTAGCGACAGCAACCATCTGAGGAAGTTAGTCTCTACCTTGATGAGTTCTGTGCCACCGTTGTAACCCCAAAGTTCTCCACCGTAAAGTGTGGCTGCTCTGGCTTGGGTTTTATACATCTCCAGTGCTGGACTTACTGGCTTGAAGGTTGAAGAGTTTGAAACCTTCAGAATGCCCCCCAGCATTTGCGATAGCTTTAGACGGGATCTTGCTATCTGTGGACCCCAAGATAAGTTTTCGTGCAGAGTTACCCCCAGGTACTGGAACATTGTGACCCTTTCCAACTTGTCCGACCCCAGGGTCGGATTTGGTCTAGTGGTTGGTGAGGGATTAAATACCATAAACTTGGTTTTCTCTGCATTTATCTCAAGGCCATGTGCTCTACAGAAGTCCCCAAACCCGCCCAGTATCCGTTGAATCCCCATAGGGGATTTGGAAAGCAGGAGAGTATCATCGGCAAACATAATTGCCTGAACCCTCCTTCCTGCCAGCCTTGGGGCGTTGTTGTTGGTGACGTTGTCGAGGTAAGATATTACACCGTTGACATAGAGGCAAAACAGGGTCGGTGCTAAGACACAACCCTGTCTCACCCCCCTGCCAACTGGGAACCTAGACGACAATGCCCCATCCCTCCCACACCTGACCAGGGCAAAATTCCCTTCATGGAGCCTGATCATTTCATGCAAGAGCTGGGGCGGAACGCCCAAATCCCTAAGGACCGCCCATAATTTCTCACGTGGTACCAAGTCAAAAGCGGACCTCAGGTCCACAAACACCATGTACAGACTTCCCCCCTCAATCTTTGCCGTTTTCCAAAAGAGGAGAACGAGGCAAAAAATCTGGTCCATGGAGAATGTGTTCCTCCTGAATCCTGCTTGGAGAGGATTGCGGATCGCATTGTCCTCCATCCAGTCCAAGAACTGGTCCAACAGAAGACGGGCGAAAAGTTTTTGTGGTACATCTATGAGGCTGATCGGCCTGTAATTGGCTGGGAGCAGAGGAGAACCCTTTTTGAAGATCGGGACTATCTCTGCGCCCAGCCAAGTACGGGTGATCTCCATTCCCCTCAGGACTGAATTAAAAATGATAAGCAGGTAGGGACCCCAGATCTCTGGTTGATGCCTAAATAAATCTCCAGGCAGTTTGTCTAGGCCTGGAGCCTTCCCCCGTGCAAGTCTCCCTATTGCATTGAGCACCTCTCCCAGAGTGAACTCGAGTGGCTCGTGGTGATCGGAGGAGGTGTCAGAAACTGCTTCTATAGAGATAATGAGACCATCATGATATAGTGTACTAAAGTGTGATTCCCATACCGAAGCAGCAATGTTTGGCTCTACAGCAGCTTTCGGTTCCCCGGATCCTGTGTGTACTAATGACCAGAATTTTCGAGAATCCCTGGTTTCCAGGGCCATTGTTAAGTTATGCCATCTATCCCAGTCCCATTCAGACTTTGTGTGGGCCATTGCCTCCTTGTATTTTCGTCTGAGCTCATGTATTTTGTGTTTATTAGTGCCAGACTTGACCATTGAGATCAGCTCAGTCTTAATCTTTTTGCATGTGGAGTTATACCAAGCTGAGGTTGGCGTCCTCTTCTTCCTTCTGATGGACACGGGGTAGAAGACCACTCCCAACCTGTCAACTAGGTGTGCGTGAATGTGCCCTAGTTTCTCATTAAAGTCTACGGCTATGAGTTGGTTGATCAGATTGTCCATTTTGATTAATCGTGGAAGGGCCAGCTCATAGATTTTCGCGAGACTCTCTGCGGAGTCGACTAGTTTCCCCCATTTTACCCTTCATCTATTAGATAATAATAATGCCCCTCTGTCCTGTCATCGGTAACATCTGAGATTGTACTTTCTTTGGGCACTGGGAAAACCATTTCCAGACATAGAGCATTATGGTCACTGTCAGCTCTCACCGTTACCCTGAAATCCAGACCTTGGACCACATGCTTGTTTCCACAAGAATGTAATCTAGGCGTGATTCATGGCCCTTCCTATTGAAGGTACACATTGAGGGACTGTCAGACGGAGTACGCCTGTTACAAGCCCTCAGGGCGTTGTTCAGGGTGAGGGACATAATCTGTATCGCCAAAGGGGACCATGATTTCGGACTTGGCGATTGGCGGGGGGATCCCCCAGTAGTCGTCCTCGTTCATTAGGGCACCCTCCTTTAATCCCAGTAATGGCTCAAAATGGCAGTTGACATCCCCTCCCACCAGAAGCTTACAGTCACCTGGCAATAGCCCTAGAAAATGGGATAATTCATCTATAGTGGGTGATTCCATTGCCACACTCACTGGGCGTGAATAAACATTCACGGCTGCTAATTTATAGGCGTTTGGCCATTTGAGAAGTACGCACTGTACGTCTTCCGATTGTGTTAATATGTTTTCCGCTGTACAACCCAAATGGGTGGCCACCCAAATTGCAAGGCCTCCTGACGGCCTCCCTTTGCCTCCCCACCTAGCTGGAACATAGAAGGTTGCATAGCCCACCCTGGGGTAGTCTTCCCTAGCCCATGTCTCCTGGAAGAGACAGATGTCATTGTTATCCACTAGGGAGCCCCAGTCACTGCAGTCAATTTTGTTAGCAATGCCTGCAAGGTTCCATGAGAGTATAGTCATCCTTTTTGGGCCCGGAATGGCCACTCTCCCCACCTCGGACTCCCCATCATGGTCTAATTGAATGGGTGGCACCCCAGCTCGGGGGTCCTGCCCTTCCCAAACCTCCGAATCTAAGGCATGATGAGATCCCACTGCATGACTATCTGACTGAGGGCTAGAGGGACCACTATTTGGCCTCTTTGATACCTTACTGCCCACCTTGAAGTTGTTTACTTTGATTCCGATTTCTTCTACCTGCTCAGTGCAGTCCAGTCAATCTACCTCGTCTAAACCTGCAAACCTGTTTTGCAAAACTGGTTAACTCTGTGCGGGTGTCAGATTGTCTGTGTAGTATATTAAGTTGTCCTTAAGTGCGACATCTGTCAATAGGTGAAGGGTTTCACCGTAGCACGTACACCTCAGACACCACTTCTGATATCAGACAGACCACTCACATGTGCCTATTTGGGTCACTGCACCCCCTTGCAATCTATCGGGCTTACAATTACATCTTTGTGGCAGTGGATTCATGCTCTAGATTTCTGTGGGTTTATCCCCAGCGCTCAGCTGATGCTCAAACTGTTATAAAGGATTTGCGAGTCGACAGTGGCGGCTGCCAGTAGAGGGCGGTAGAGCGCCGCCCACCTAGATTTCCGAACTTTGTGGATGGTAATTGGCATGAGCAATTACCATCCATATAAATTGCTTTTTTTTTTTTAGTTCAAAAGTTTTTATTGGAAATTTCAGGGTTATGTAGCATAAGAGATCAGAAGTTGCAATGTACATAAATCCAATATATGAGATTATACATCATTCAAAAGAGGGTAAGACGTCAAGTTAGCAGGGAAAGGCAGTAAGTCCCAATATGGTATACATGTTGTTCGGGACGGTCACGAAGGTAATGTGGTAGTCAGCCATGAAGCCTTCCTAGGCTGGGCTCATGAGAGGATAGCTATGAGAGGATCGAAGTAGGTAGGAGGAAGAAGAAAAGAGTAGAAAGAGAGAGGAAAGGATAGGGGAAAGAGGTAAGGGGTGAGATGCGAGATGTGATATATATTATGGTAGAAGATAGAAGTATTATGTTAGGTGATATATGGGACACCACGATGCGGCATAGCAGTACAGGCTGTGGGTGATCACGGGGTTTATGGGTTTTGAAGTAGATATCCAGTGAGTTCCAAAGTTTCCTTTGTGAGGGTCGTCCTGGTGTGTTTTGTAGAGAAATGTTATCTGCACCTCGTAGGTTAAATTGCTTTTTAATTATATTAGCGCTTTAAGCCCATGCTGGGTGCTGCCCTCAATGCCTGGCTGCATCTTGTCATCCTTGCAGAGAGGAGTCGGGAAGCCAGGCACACTCGAGAGGGACACCACACAGCGAAGATTTATTTTCTTTTGTTTATTTTCTAAACAAGCTAAGGGCTCATCTAGATCCCGCCCTGGTTTGCAATTTTCGGGGGCCTACAGAGACCTCCCATTTATGACGTGCAGCAGCGTCAGATTTTCAGGCAATCCCGGGCGTCCAGGGTTTAATAAACCCTGTATTCCTAGGGCTGCCTGTCAATCACTTCAAAGGCGGCAAGCAACACTCCTTGTGACGAGTTGGAAATAGGTGTTGCTTGCAGCCTCTGAAGAGAATGTGAGCGAGCATGTGACCTAACGTCAGAAGCCTAACTCCGAGTCGATACACAGACGTCATGCACAGTAAAGTAGAGAAGGCCGAATTCCAGGCAGGCTTTTCAAAAAGAAGATGGTAAGTGAAATGCAATGTTACTAAAATATCAAAGCTAAACTTAATAATGTATACCGAAATGAAGTGCAAAAGTATGGTAAGTGAGCATTAGACTTTGATATTCCGGTGGCACGCATTCCTTCTTTGAAATGCGTTTCCACTTTTCAACTTTTGTTCAAGGGCAGGCTGCTGTATGCTCCTCTCTTCAAACATATTATGCCATCCCATCCGAAAAGGGGCTTCTCAAATCCTGTACTTTGTGGGATGGCTGCTGGTGTTTTTTTTAGTTACTGCAGCAAAAGGTTAAAGTTACAAAGACAGGGTTAGATATTTCAGGTCACATTGGGGGCCCTGCACTGGTGGAGACACTAGCGCTCTGTGGTTCCCATCAAAGTGTATCATCAGGCACGCAGTGCAAACAACATTAATTAGGAACATAACAAGCTTTAGCAAAGCCAACAGGTACGACTATACATAATTGAAAGAGTTTTTTATTGATGGGCACATTTACATGTGTGTTCGAAGAGGTTGCAGGGATGGGCAAGTCGGTGAAGGAGGAAGCAGAGCGGGTGGGTGTATAAATTGGTGGGTGAATATCCGTAGCAATACCTAATATCGGTGGGTGAATGTGAGTGGATGTGGTGATGGTTAGGAGGTGGGTGATGGAAAATGCATGAATGTGTAAATATAAAGAAACTGGGTTTGTGTGTTTCTGGTGGCTGAAGGAGCACACAGCTCTGTTTACATACCACCGTTGTTTTCATTCTGTGGAGCTGCTAAGGGCATGGTTGACTGCCGGCGCAAGAGTCCCAGGGAGCCAAATAGCTACTTTAGAGGGTTCAGTTCAGACCTTCTCTTAGAGACACCAACCTCATTTCTCCATTAGAATGAAACGCTTGTTCAGGTGCCACATAGGGCTCAGTTGAAAAGTAGTATTTCTAACACCTTAAGGACCCTGAAAGCAAATGCCGCCACGCAAAGTAGCATGTAAAACATTTTTTAAACATACATTTTCGCAAGGTCCACAAAAAACATTTTCTTCCATTCATATTCAGAATGAAATTCCTCGTCTAATTCTTCAGTGTTATTAGTGCCTGGAGCGTGCCGTTGTACATAACTACAGGGGCAGTGACCAACGCTAATAGGTGACTGGACCATAAATGATGAGGTCAGCTGCGGGCTTTGGTCTTGTCGCAGGTTATCCGCACAAACTCCCCTGAAGTTGTCGATTTTCTTGATTCGATCGCTGCCACTTCTCTCCCTGCCTGTAATGTCTGTGGTGGCGGATAGGCACAGGATAAGGCTGCTGAAAAGCGAAATAGGGTTGTGAACGACAAGTGCAAGATTTGCTTTTGGTTGTTGTTGAAGGCTTGTATTCATTGAGAGGAATGGACACTAGCAAAGAACAAATGGGACACAAATAGTGTATGGCACACACCCCTAGCTCTTGACTACTCTGTCTGTGATTGGTAAACATTCCAGAGTGAGATAAGTGCGTTTCTAGTGTGTGAATGTGTGTGTAGGGGCTGGTGATTTATGTATCTGTTTGCTGTGTCTGTGTGACGTGTCTACATGTGTGAGTCTCCAAGCTAGTCTTTGCCGACCATGTAAATCATTGACTTCCTCCTGTTTCTTTACACTAAAAGTCTTGAAAATTCATCCTTTTCTTCCCTTAAAGTATTGATAAGTTTGTTTGAGTAAGATGTATATAGTGTAAGCACTAACCTGTGCAACAAAGAACACAGTGGTTGTGAGTGCAAGTGAGTAAATACACTTGTATAGTGCACTGCACAGCTGAGGCTATAGCCGCCATCATGTGGTTCTGCGCCGCTGTTTTTCTGTGAGATCGTGTTTGTGTTCCTGTTAGCACTGCAGAGAATATGTTCTTGGAATCTTTGGCCCTAATACATAACTGGTGCTTATATAAAGTGCTCCAAAGAAATAGAGCCGAGTTCATGGTATGTAAACCTGCAAACAGGAACCTGGCATTCTGCCATCTCTTCGAACACCTTTTGCCATGCATTCTTATCAATGCTTAATATTAGCACAAGTAATTTCAGTGTGTGTCTTAATGTGTTCTGTTGTGGTGCAGGTTAATTTCTTCCTTCAGCTTTGAGAGCTAAGGGCCAGATGTAGGTAAATATATTTTACCGACTCATAAATACCGAATTTTACCGATTCGGTATTTATGAATCGGGTAAAATATAAGGAGGGAGATGTAGGTAAATCCAGATGTGGATTTACCGAATCTGTAAAAGTCGGTATTTACCGATTCGGTAAATACCGACCGGTAATGCCTTACCATTCCTATGGGCTTTAAAGCCCATAGGAATGAATGGGCATTACCGATTCGGTATTTACCGAATCGGTAAATACCGAATTTCACAAGGGTGCAGGGGGTGTCACTTTGACTCCCTCTAGCACCCCCAAAACAGGTTCGGGTGCCATGTGGCAGGCATACCTGCCCTAAGGGCAGGTCTGCCTGTCATATCGCACAGGTGTGCATGCACACATGTGCATGCACACCGGAATCAGTATTTTACCATCAAATTGAATTTGATGGTAAAATACCGATTCGGTAAGGCTTGTGGGACTCAGAAGAGTCCCACCTACATATCAAATTTACCGAATCGGTAAAAATACCGATCGGTAAATTTACAGAATCGGTAAATTTACCGAGCGGTAAATTTACCGATTCTGTACACATATGCCCCCTACATCTCAAAATCCTTTTACCGGTCGGTAATGGCCGAATTTGGCCGTTACCGACCGGTAAAACCCTACCTACATCTGGCCCTAAGTGAATAATGCACACAGGATGAACACTGCCACCTTAATCACATAAAATTTTAGAAATTAATGGCTCCTTCAACTGGCTTCACTGGCCTTCCTTGCCTTCAGGTTCATCAGATCAGGCCCCCAAACTTAGTCAGGAATCCCTTACTTCCCACAGTCATTCAGCTTCCAGATCCTGACGACAAATTAGCAGATTTTGTTTACCATCATTAAAATCTGAGGGAACACAGTCTACAAATCAGCTGCACATTCACAAGTGTACATCTCAGCCCTAAGAGTTGATAAGCTAAGAAGACCGCTGCTGTTCTTGCACGTTAAACCTGTACACCTGTGCACATACCTGCCACCTCAAGAGAATGTTCACGTGTCAGTGCCAGGCTTGTGTAATGAATGTACCTGGTGCTCATGTGAAATGCTCCAATGCCCTTGGGCCGAGTTTGCTCTATATAAAACTGCAATACAATAATCTCAACGTCGGCTGTCTCCTTTGGACTTCAGCCACGCTATATTTTAGATGTTCAACCGGTCTGGAAGAGAATGGAGAAGGGGCACCGCCAAGGCACTGCTTCACCTTCTACCTTATTTTTCACAATGGCCCACCCTCACTTATTTGCATTACGTACTGATTCCTCCTGGGTCTGTTTTATTCCTCAAATCTCTTTTAAAAACGAAACTAGGACACAAAAGCATCACACTGCCCAGTATACAGAATTGTTTATAAAAAAAGAACAGTTAGCATCTACAATGCTTTACTTGTCGCTCTGTACAATTTGCAAACCCCAGTTAGTGTTCAACATATTTAATGCAGCAACATATGGGGCAGTTCTCAAGTTTAAATATTTAAGGACTATATATCAAAATTGCCTCATTAACAACCTTGCTTCTCACCATATTCTGAAAATTTGCTTTAACATTGCACCATTTTCTACTATTTTTTCTCAAACTTTTCTCAGGGATGGGGGATGAACCTCCAGTAATGTCTAAAAAGTCTTTAATCAGCACTGTACATTTAAAGTGCTGAATCACTGAAGTTGAGTGATTTCAAATTATAGCATGAATGGAGGCAGTATATAATTTAAACCCCTGGAGGGCTTTTCCATTGGCAAAACTTTTAGGGACACATTTTCTTTCCAGTGAATTCTTCGTCTTCCCCTGCACTTTCAAGAAAATTGGCTAAAATGTCTAAAGTGATGTTGGCAATGACACAACAAGATGGGGTCAGAGCTATTTTCTACCTGCACACTATTCCACTATATATAGTCTTTCATCTAGTGCTCAGAAACCTGTGCGTATTGGTTGAGGGCGTGACCCGTAAACTTGGAAGGGACCATGCACACGACTCCGGCGGCACGCTAAAAATTCCCGCCATTTACTGAAGAAATCCTGATGGCCCCATAACACTACAAGACCTAAACACGCAAAAATAAGCAAGATATTATTGGGGATATATCAGATTACCCTTGACATTATCCTTGTGATGCAGATGTTAATACCGAAAATTGCTGTATAACAGAGAAAATAACTAAAAAGCCAGACTGAATACAAAGGGAACTAGGAGACAGTCTTTTAAATGTCCTCTCTTTGATGTATTTCTGTCCAAGCGACGCAAGTTCTATCTATCACAGTTCTACTAATTTAAGAGCCCTGAAGAAGTCATGGTGGTGACGAAACGCGTTGGCAGCTAGCAATTTTCAGAATTTCCATTTTTTCCATGAATAAAAAGTCTTCCAATACAACTTTCAAGACTCAGACTTCACTTCTCTCTGGAAAGCGTTCATGTTATATGTCTAGAAAATACTACTGCATTATTTAGCAAAAAATATAATCTGTATATAATTTTCCTTGTGCGGGTCACTTTGTTTCTTTGATGTTGGCAATGACCTTTCCCTATAGAAAATAATTGTAGTTTTGCCCAACCAGAATTCGATGGATCTCTTTCGCCATCTAATTTTTAAAGCATTTACAATGTACGATGTTACCAATGGAGTGCGCCTTGATGACTTTATCAACCAATACAGTAAAGAGGCAGTGATGTGTTACAGGCAGAAAACACTTAGAGGGCCTGTTTCCATTGGTTGTGTGCTTGGCTTGAGGGTCATTTTGCAAGCTGACCAGTTAGAGGATTGGGCACATTTTTTATATGTTTCTAAGGTTTTCTTCACACTTGTGCTTTAAAATGCTATATTTGGATACCGTTTTTGCAACAGTTTGCAGTAAATATGTAGTGTAAAAGACACTATTTTAATCAATTTTTTGCAAAATTTTCTTGCGGGGGAATACCCCCCGCACCCTCCTTTTGCCGTTCAGGCTCACTCGCTTCGCTCACTCACTCTTTATACTGGCTTACAATTTTTAGGCCCACCACTTTCAAAATCCACCAGCCACCACTACAGGTGGACATGCGGAATTGGGACATTGCATTCTGACAGTGGCCCTGCATTTAGCTCTCGGGTTTACAAAGAAGCTATAGTCTACGTATCATCCCAAGGGAAATTTAATTGTGAAGAGGTAGAGCCCGGACTGAAAGCAATTCTTAACAGCGAGGGTATTAGGATCTGGTGGCAATTGGGTCAATCACCTATATGGGGTCTAGAAGGCACTTAATAACATGCCATGACGTTCCCTAGGAGGCCATACTCCATATGATGTCCAGTTTGAGACTACAATATGGGTATCCGACCTTGATTATGGCAAATGAAAAAGCACTTGTATCAAAGATCGTTTGGTTGTTTTACAGGAACTCAATGAATTCCGGGCATTACAAAGCAACATCCAAGTAAAACTCACTGCATCTGGGGTAGTGAAAGCTGTTCGGCAAGACCTCCCTGGGTCCCAAAGATTGGGGACCTGGTCTGAGAAATGATTGTGGTCAGAAAATAATTTGGGCCATCTTACAAAGCGCCTGTACCTGTCCTGGTGTCGAAGGAACAAAAATAGTACTTCTTCTGCCTTTTGCCAGGAAGAAAGAAAAGAGATTTGTCTCCATTGATCTGATCAAACAACACTATGTGGCCGAAACTGAATAGCAGGCTGCGTGGGATCCTGGGTGGCCATCGATCTCCGCTCGCTACCATACAGGAAGTTCAGACAGAAAGACTAATAGCGTTTGAGTCTACTGTACAAAATAATGGAGTTACCAACAATGAAATGGAACTTGTGCCTATTGAAATTGAGCAGCAACAAAACACAAATGAAACACAAATCTCAATTCGGCCTAATCACGACATCTATGTGAACATGTCTTGAAATGAGTCATCAGCCAGTTCAATGAAACCTGCTGAGCTATCAAAGATAGATTGAACTGCGTCTGGCTACTTCATCGATCTTGATACCTTTTCTCTGGATCCAAATGAACCTAACGCACTGCCAGATTCTGTTTCCCACAAAGAAAGAACATTTAATCTCTATCTTTGGCTGAAAAAAGTACTTTCTTTCTCCCTGGCTACAGCTCTGGATTGCAATTGGCCTACTAGGGGAGGGAAAGGGAGGTAGAGGGAGACGGAGGGAGGGAGAGCGAGAGGGAGGGAAAGGGAGGGGGAGGAAGGGAGAGCGAGGGAGGGAAAGCAAGGGAGGCAGGAAAAGGGAGGGAGAGGGAGGGAGGGAAAGGGAGGCAGACAGAGGGAGGGAAAGGGAGATAGAGGGAGACAGAGGGAGGGAGAGTGAGAGGGAGGGAAAGGGAGGGAGAGGTAGGGAGGGAACGGGAGGAAAAGGGAGGGAGAGCGAGGGAGGAAGGGAAAGAGAGGGAGGGAAAGGGAGAGGGAGGGAGGGAAAGGGAGGGGGAGGGAAAGGGAGGCAGACAGAGGGAGGGAGACAAAGGGAGGGAGAGGGAGAGGGAGGGAGAGCGAGAAGGAGGGAGGGAACGGCAGGGAGAGGGAGGGGGAGCAAGGGTGGGAGGGAAAGGGAGGAAGAGGGAGACCGAGGGAGGGAAAGGGAGGGAGAGGGTGACAGAGGGAGGGGGGAGAGGGAGACAGAGGGAGAGGGAGTGGGAAGGTAAAGGGAGGGAGAGGGAGGGAGACAGAGAATGGGATACAGAGTGAGGGAGACAGAGTGAGGGAGACCACAGAGTGAGGAGGAGGGAAGGAGAGAGAGGGAGACCTCAGAGTGAGGGGGAGGGTCTGGTGGCTCAGTGGACAAAGGCGTCTGATGCAGGAACCTGTGATCAACCTCATGGTCACAGTTTGTTTTTGCTCTAGCCCCGCCCCTTTCCCCACTGACCCCGCCCCCACCGGTGCGGCCCTCGGACACAAACCACACTGTAAATTTGGCCCCTGAGAGAAAGTTTGTGAGTGCCCATGCTATAGAGGCTTCATGAAGCCATCCCACCAGAGAGGGGTACTCTGAGGACTCTCCAGGTGACAACACGGTGCACTTTGTATCCCCCTTGGAGCGGTGCTCCTACACTTTTAGGGGCGAGAGGGGTATTTCATTCACATAACATTTATTTTTATTGTTTTGTCATTTTACGTGGATCATGGCTGAACATCACCAAACGTGCGAATTAGTTCTCACTTCTCACATCTAAGACTGTTCAAACGTCTACCTTCTTTGCCCGACTCTATCCATAGCTTTTTATATTTTTATCGCTCTTGCTATATCTAACCCACATTTTCTTACACCTCTTAGTCATACGAATGTATGACATTATATTATCCCGCTGTATTTATCCAGCTGTATTTCTCCCCGCAGGGAATCACAACGTAAACGTTGTTTACCATTACAAACTAATTTCACTAAAACTCTTTTATCTCGATCCTCAACTTTTCGCGCTCCTCTCTATTGATAACAGTTTTGAGAACGCTCTAACTATTTCCTCATCAGTGTTCTTTCTTTTCAATTACAGATTTTTTCAGTTTTCTATAGCGCGAACTCGACCCGAAGGTTCTGGAGCGCTGTACATGAGCACAAGTCACATTACACAACGACAGATTTTTAATTTTTTGGAAATTAAGAGATGATTCATTGATTTACCCACAATCGCAGGATAATGAGCCGACACAGACATTCGAACCTGCTTACCCAGCTACAAATTAGCTACTCTAGCTGTTACGCCACATCTGTGTTAAAATGAAAGTTAGCTGCGCGCTGGTAAACATTATGGGCCTTATTTATGAAGGACTTGCGCCGCCGGTGCGTCACTTTTTCCCATGTTAAAAGTGACGCATCGGCGGCGCAAGGCCTTTATAAATAAGGCCCAATGAGAGCAGTGGCGGCTGGTCCATAGGGGCAGCTGGGCAGCGCCCCACTAAGCAATCACAAAGAGAAACTGCTCACTGAATCGGGCAAGAATGCAAGCAGACTATCGTCTGTTTACATTTCCGACCTGTGCTGGCAGCAGCTTCACAAGTGAAAGTGCGCATGAGTCAACAGACGTACAGCGCACGCAGGTGAGAGCAGCAGGAGTCCAGAAATGGACTCCGACTGCGCATCTGCGAGAAGGGCGCTTTCGTTTTTCAGCTCCCCACTCCATTGACATTACATTAGGTATGCTGCGCATGCCTAGTGTAGTGGTGGAGTCTGAGGATAGGATCCTGCTCGGGCGGTGACGTAGGGTCGCCCTATGCCCTGTCCCATGCCAGGACACAGCCGAGTAGCTGCCCCCATTCTTCTGATTTGCCAGTCCACTTCAAAGAAAAGAGCGGGGAGAAGTTAATTCCACTGACATCTTGTGGGTGATGATACACGGGACCGGAGCGGGAGATGCCTGGTAAGTTTATTTATTTGTTTTTATGTAATCATTAAATGAAACGCCTTCCCTATCACCCCCCCCCCCCACCTTCCCCAACCGCCTAGGTCATCCAGTTAGACGTCACTTTGAAATCTGGTACTTGTAGTTTGAGTTTTGTAGCAAGACCTCCCTCCTGCACCACAGAGCAGCTGAACGCCCGGCACTGCCTTACAAGAAACCCTCGAATGTGGCAGCGGCACGTCGGCTCTGAGTCTGAAGGAGGTAAGATAGTAAGGGATGCCGAGGTGAGGGCGTGTGGCAGGAGCAAGAGAGAGAGAGCATGGTCAGCGACTAGCTGCCGCCCCCCCCCCGATCCGGCACCCAACACCAAGGAACGTGGACACGAGACGTGTTTACTCTTTGGAAGGCGGGCGCTAGTCGCCCGGCCGTATTTATTAAAGTATGAAATTAAAAAGGGTTTTAATTGCATAATCAACAATGAAATACAAAAATCAGCAGGACATTCAGTTATACAATCGTAATCAACAAGTTTGAGAGCCTGACCTTAACAAAACTCTAATACAAGTTTTTCCTAGCTTAACTAAACATCCTATCTTGATTTTTGTACATTTCTGGCCATATGGCAGGGTCACTACCGGTGTCAGGTCCTACAAGCGGCGCCTTCCCCTTAGAAGTGCGCATGCGCAGTGTTACCCCGGGAATTGCCCGGTCTACGCCCCAAACTCCATTTACCCACTAAAGGAGGGCCCTTACTCTGCGCCGATGGCGTCATGAGTCCACGCGCGCGGGGTGGCTACCAGCCTAAGGAAAGCGTGAACTACTCCTACCCGCGCTCCTTTGCATATTACCTTGCCCCTGGAGTACTGGGAGTGGCCCGCAGGCTCCTCCCCCTGGGCGGGAACCTCCATAGGATGATGCCCGCCCCCTCAGACCTCAAATATGTGCTCACCGATAATGACCTTACCGCATGCCCCATACCTAATAAATACGACGACCTATGGAAAAAAGTCTAAAGGACAACTACACTGGCTAATAAATAACAGTATCCACGCATAGCTAAAGGGGAAAAAAGGCCTAACGATACATGGCATAAAATTACAATTCGGTTCACGCATGTTGCTCATAATCACCATAACTACGTATATCTACAAAGGGAAAAAAGGCCTAAAGACACATATCTTCAAATATAGTTCACTTCACACATCATTTTTCTACAAAGGGAAAAAAGTCCTGACAACAGATCACAAAATACCACAACAACCTACTCTCTCCCGCGGTCTATACCTATGAAACTTACCATTAGACCGGACATACGCTGCTTAAACTTTGTACCAAGGGATGGTGGGTGGGAAACAAAGAGGCCCCGAACGCGGGGCACAACGTTCAGCGAGGGAGCGTCCAGGGACAAGGAAGTCTCCTGGGCGCTCCCTACCTCTTATTCCCGAGGGGCCGGGTGGCCCCTCCTCACGCCCGCCCCCCCCGACCCGGAACCAGTCCATTGATTCCGGGTCAGGAGGGGCGCCGGCCAATCGGCGGTGGGCCGCGCCCCCAGGGCACGCCCCCACCGTCGAAAGACCCGAGGGGAGGGGGGTGAGGCGGTCGCCGCGCCGCCATGCGTGCGGGGGGGCCGAGGGCCCCCCCTTTTCACATGGTCAGCGACTAGCTGCCGCCCCCCCCCCGATCCGGCACCCAACACCAAGGAACGTGGACACGAGACGTGTTTACTCTTTGGAAGGCGGGCGCTAGTCGCCCGGCCGTATTTATTAAAGTATGAAATTAAAAAGGGTTTTAATTGCATAATCAACAATGAAATACAAAAATCAGCAGGACATTCAGTTATACAATCGTAATCAACAAGTTTGAGAGCCTGACCTTAACAAAACTCTAATACAAGTTTTTCCTAGCTTAACTAAACATCCTATCTTGATTTTTGTACATTTCTGGCCATATGGCAGGGTCACTACCGGTGTCAGGTCCTACAAGCGGCGCCTTCCCCTTAGAAGTGCGCATGCGCAGTGTTACCCCGGGAATTGCCCGGTCTACGCCCCAAACTCCATTTACCCACTAAAGGAGGGCCCTTACTCTGCGCCGATGGCGTCATGAGTCCACGCGCGCGGGGTGGCTACCAGCCTAAGGAAAGCGTGAACTACTCCTACCCGCGCTCCTTTGCATATTACCTTGCCCCTGGAGTACTGGGAGTGGCCCGCAGGCTCCTCCCCCTGGGCGGGAACCTCCATAGGATGATGCCCGCCCCCTCAGACCTCAAATATGTGCTCACCGATAATGACCTTACCGCCACAGGCCAGTATTGTTAACCGACGATCTGGCCTCCCCCTGTAGCCCCTATCTAAGGACACATCCTCCTACCCCAGCCCTCCAGCCAAGCCCAGATATTGTCAGCCCATAGGACATTACCCTCTTCTGTCAGATGAACCCCGTCCCTCAAGTAATACTTTTGACCCCAGATGCACCCATGAGGTATTGACTGTAACACGGGGGTTCGGAACAACCTATCCAGACGTGTGTTGATCCTCTTTACCGAGTGATTCAAAGCCCTGACTGAATCGCCCCCCCGCCACTGAAGTCGAGGTATTAGTTGTGACCATACTAGTGTGCACCCGGGGCAGGTCCTAGCTATCCAACCCGCTGTTGAGATAATCTCCTCAATCAAGGTGCGCCTGCCCAGTGTTGCCAAATCGTTCTCCCCAAGGTGAAGTATCACCACTGACGGTGGAGCCCGCTGGCGTGCCAACAGCCCTTGGAAGAATCCCCTAAACTCGTGAAGACACAACCCTCCTCTGCCAAAGAACGTGATATTCAGCCCTAGTTGTGCCGCCCTTTCCTTCTTGTCACCTGACAGGAAAACACATTCCGCTCGCTTAACATATGAATGACCAACAATCCAGACATCGTTCTTCGTTGTTTCCTGGTCGCCGCTCCGTGCCGATGAATATTGGCGGTGCCCGACGACAAATTCCTCCCCTGCGTAACAGGTCTGAGAAACTGTAAGAGAGCGGAAAAGAGACCAAGCGTGAGTGACAGGTAATCATAGCATGTCAATCCGCACATAACGTTTATAGCAGTCTGACGACCACCTCCCAATTGTCTTCACTCTGTCCACTGGGAGGCCCCCCGCCACCGCCTCAGTTGCTGCCCCAATCCTGAAAGAATGAGATCCAAAATCTCTAGGGTCAAGACCCGCTTTTGTAACCCCAATTTCGAACACTCTCCTGAATTGATACCTGGTCAAGGGGCTCCCGTCGGCGTGACAGAGCAACGCCCTACCTACTGAACCGACCAATAATCCCATGAGTGTTTCCACGTGCCTCACCGGGCAGCACGGGTTGGCGGGGGCCCGTTGCAGAACTATGGTGTGACCCCTAGCTTCTTGATCGGTCTTTGATTTCTGGATAATCACCCACATGGTGTCACCCCTTATCGTCACCCCAGCCTTCTGCAAGCCACCTAGTATGTCAGCCTTAGATCCTGCAACAAGTTCACTAATTCTCAGCGCCCCATAAAATGCCAGGGAGAATGCCGCCCTAAAAAGAAGCACTTCCCACTCTGAGTTACAAACAATCTCCAGCGTGCCCAGTAAGGCTGTTAGCCGGGCCAACCCCATGGGCTTCCTTTTGTCCTTCTGGTGTCCTTGAATACGGCGCCATCCCCTTAAAGCCTTGCGTATCATAAAGGTATTGGTGGGATCCCGAAAGCCCCTAGCTTGAGCGAAGAATGACACTGCTGCCCTATGTCTGGTTGCCGCTGCTACTGAGCGCCCCTCTTTGTGCATCCATTCTAAATAGGCTGCAAACCCATCCTCCTTTGCCCAAAGCACTTCCCACTGTGGCCCCAAAAAGGAACAATAAGACAGAAACGCCCCTTCGTAAGCCGTCTTGGTCCTGGGGGCTAGGCTAGCGACCACGAGGTCTTGTAATCTGGGGCACCAATCTGCCAAAGTACTGCTGGGAAGTGTGCTGGCGAGGGGTCTGCTGTGGGGAGATGTTCCCTGAAAACCTGCATTTTGAAGCGAGAAAGGGCGTCAGCAGCATTGTTTAAAACACCAGGGACATGTTTGGCTCTAAAATTAGCATTCAGTTTAAGGCAACGCAGAACAATTTCTTTGATCAAACGAAGTATGAAAGGACACCGCGCCCCCTGCTGATTGATACAGTCCACCACTGTCATGTTATCTGACCAAAACACCACTGATCGGTTACATAGGTGTTCTGGCCAAACCATCAGTGCCACCCATATTGGAAAAAGCTCCAGGAAGCCAATGTTGCCGAGCAAACCCCATGTGTTCCATTCTCCTGGCCATTGTTGAGCGACCCACCTATTCCCTAGGATGGCACCAAAGCCCACACTACCGGCCGCGTCGGTCCATAGTCCTAACTCCGCTGATGTAGTGAGCGGGCCGGGCCAGACCACCCTACCGTTAAAATCCTCCAGGAATGCCATCCAAATAAGCATATCCTGGCGAATTTCAGCCGATAGGCGCGTGCGGTGGTGCTTTTCCCTCAGCCCCTGCATCGCGTGCGCGATGGAGCGAGAGAAGGGGCGAGCCATTGGGATGATTCTTAGTGCGAAATTCAGTTGCCCTACCACCTCCTGTAATTGCTGCAAAGTGACCTTCTCCTTCCGGAGGCATAACTGTAGCGACGTCTTGAATTTGCGCACCTTGTCCTTAGGTAGTCTAAAACATTTCTCCATTGAGTTTATCTCGATGCCCAGAAATTCCAAGCAGGTGGTCGGGCCCACCGTCTTCCCAGGCGCAAGCGGGACCCCAAAAGCCTGCATGAGCACGCAAAACTCCTGCAATGCCAGTGCGCACTCCTGAGAACCCGCTGTACCGAGGAAGAGGAAATCATCTAAGTAATGCATGACTCTTTGATGGCCTGTCACCTGTCTCATGGCCCATTCCAGAAATGAACTAAACATCTCAAAGTAGGCGCAAGAAATAGAACAACCCATAGGCATGCATTTGTCCATGTAGAACCTATCCCTAAAGGTGAAACCTAAAAGATGTTGGTCCGCCGGGTGGACTGGGAGGAGGCGGAAGGCGGACTCTATGTCTGATTTCGCCATCAGCGCCCCGGGTCCCGTGGCCTGCAATAAGGTCACAGCCTGATCAAAAGAGGCGTACTTAACACTACAGATCCCTTCGTCAATGGCATCATTCAGTGAGGCCCCCTTTGGCGCTGATAGGTTATGAATCAATCTGAATTGCCCCTTCTCTTTCTTGGGGACAACTCCCAGTGGGGAACACACAAAATTGTGTACTGGCACTGCAGAAAAAGGGCCAGATATCCTGCCTAAGGAAAGCTCCTTGTCAATTTTGGCGGCCACAACAGCCGGATTGTGTGTGACTGATAATTGATTCCTACAGTGCGCACTGCCTGTGTATCCCCCGGCCGGGATCCTAAAACCTTTGGAAAAACCTTCCTGGAGTAGGGTGGCTGCTTTGTGGTCAGGGTATCTGTTCAAGAATGGAATCATTGCCACCACGTCCACAGGAGTGGGGGGGCGTGACGTGTCTGACTTATAGTGGCCTTCCCCTACCCCTCTGCCCCGTGTTACCTTGCTTGGACCTACAGGTAGATTCTGGGTGAGAGGGGTGCCCACAGGAGGCACATGCATGCCTAAACTTACACGCGGCCCTTGTGCAGGTACGCTTATTAAAATCCCAGCACACCCCTTTCTTTTCTGGCCCACCTGCCCTAAATTTCCCAGGCACTTCACTCGTTTGGGGGGGCCGAAAGGGCTGCTGCGGTCTAGTGAACACCCTGCCCGCACCGAACTGAGGGGGAGGTGCAGTGTCAGAGAACTGTTTGTGCCAGGCCATGGAGTCTACCGTGTCCCATGGTAATGCTCTATTGAATTCCAACGCCTTCCTAAAATTTACATCATAACCCTTCCATGCTTCCCCAGAATACTGTTGACTCCACCCCACAATCCTGCTCGAGTAGCAAGCCAATGCAGCCTGCAGATCTGGAGGACGCTCAGCCTTAACTGCAGTGAAAACGGCCCATGCTTGCATCCAATTATTGAGATTTTCCTCAACCCTGAATCTAGTACACTGCGCCCTCCATTCACTTGGGAGCATCCACTCTTTCAGTGCTTTTGCCTGCTCCATTTCCCTATTATCCAATAATAAAGAATAAATGTACACGTATTTATCAGCCCAAATCATTTCTTTAACCGCTAAAGACACATGTTGTGCTAGATTTTCGCTCCTAGAAGGTACTACACCGTCCCCCAAGAGTGGCAATGCCACTTCCTTACCAAGTGCGGGCACCATGAGCGGCTGCCCTTGTACTCCGTCCAGCTGGGGAACACTTGGACCTGCAAGGGGAGAAGAAATTGGCACTGCAACACTGTCGGCTCTCGGTGCCGATCTGATTTTTTCCACGAACCTTGCCGCCTCTGCCGCATGGTCTGCAGAATTCGGGAAGGCTCCCCCTTTTTGGAGCCATGGCATCATGGCCGTTAACTGAGCTACCAATTCGGGCGGCATTGAGTCTACGTTACCCCCCGGGACAACAGGTACCACTGGGGTTATGCCCAATGGTCCTGGCACAGCTGGCGGGGCGGGCGCCGGGTGTGGCCCGCCTGCACCCGGGATTGTGGGCACCGGTGCAGGAGCAGACCCAGCGTCTACTGGTTGACCTGTCGGCACCGGCACCACAGGGGCAATGGGTGTAGGCACATGCGGGGGTGGGACCGCCGCGGGCGGTGCGGCGGGTAACGGATCCACTGGGCCTGGGGTGGGGACCGCCTCCTTGGGCCGTTTGGACCTAGGTTTCCCTTGCGGGGTGACAAATTCCCCTCTCGGCACTGGTGCCACCCTCTTGCGGATCGGTCTCCCGGACGGGCCCGGTGCCTCGCCCTCTCTATCCTCCAACCGAGCTTCCCGCTCCTTAATTTGTCCTAGCTGTTGCTTAATGTCGCTCATCTCCCGCATCATAGCCCGCATCATAGCCTCCATGTTGGACCCCCTTTTTCCACCCCTTGGACCTGGCATGACGCTAAACCCAAAAACACCCGCTGCCTACTTAGTTCCCAACAGGTCAGCTGTGTGTACCTTTCAGATGGAGGGTCACCAGGGGGCTTTCAGCACCATGCAACGGCGACCGCAACACTAGCGGCTTGTCCGCTTATGTAAGGGGGTGAGTAAACCTAATGTAGACCCACCCGGCGGCCACCAGGAGCGATGAATGCTAGCCCCCCGTACCCCTCTTACCGACCAGTCACTCGTCCTCGCCTGCGATAATGATCTGCGGCCCCTGCTCACACCACTTTGCGTGCTGGATGCTCTTCCGTCCTGTCCGCTAGTCCAATTTCCTGGAATTAAAACTTGTGTTATTACCGTGTATAAGCGACCTTTAAATTAACACTCCGTCCAAGGCCAGGACAAATCTGGACCCGTATCTGCACTTACTCCCCAGAAATGTAAGGATATGACAATAAATCACTTATTAATCGAAATTACAATAATACATTAGTGAAAACCTTTCAAAATTGTCACCTCGTTTTCAAGAAAATTGCACCCTCTGTGACACCTCCAGTCCCCTGAATTACAAATAAACACTGCAGTGTAGCGTGAAAATAATTACATAGATGTACTGTGCAATGACATTAATAATCAATCACTTAATAACTAACAATAACCTTGTTAGCAATGGTCCCTTGTTTCACCATGCAATTGTACACCTTGTGTCACCGGATGAACAACAAATTAGCTTAATCATCAATGTAATGCAGCCGTGGAAAACAGTTTCTTCCTACAATTATAAACTTTCACCGGGGGTCTCCCATCCAGGTGCTGCCCTGGTCGACCCTGCTTAGCTGCAAGCGAGACGCTTGTGTTCCGCTGGAACAACCTCTCCGCTCCGACTCGCCGAGGCGGGAAAACCCTTGTGTGTACCGCGTTACCTATGCGGTTTAAATTTGAGTCCCGGAGCACACCTTCGAAATACAAAATTAGCAGGGCGGCCCCTCGTGAGCTGGCCCGCTGCTTAATTGGTTACAGAATGCCCACCCCGGCTTCTTTCGCCGTTCTTCTGGGAGCGCGCCAAAATTCCTTGCTAAAACAATGGGGGCGCCTTGATAACGTATTCCTGGCCGCCCTTCGGCACGCACTCAGCCCGTCCCCCTCCGACCTGGCCAGCGAGCTACCACTGCCCCTACCCGATACCTCAATGAAACACGCTTCCTCCACCGCACGAGCGCGCCGCAGTACC
This sequence comes from Lissotriton helveticus, assembly GCF_964261635.1. Classification (NCBI taxonomy): domain Eukaryota; kingdom Metazoa; phylum Chordata; class Amphibia; order Caudata; family Salamandridae; genus Lissotriton; species Lissotriton helveticus. The sequence continues at coordinate 358,620 of NW_027611978.1, forward strand.
GGCCCTGCGTGACGACCTCGCAGGATCCAAAAGCCCCGAGTCTCCGCAGACCACGATCGGTGAGGCGACGCACTGTGTCTCTCTCCGCGGCCTGAAGCAGTCCGTTCTATCCACAAGCGATCGGCTTTTGAACCTGAAAAAGAAACGGGGAGAAAATTATAAAACAAAGAGGCCCCGAACGCGGGGCACAACGTTCAGCGAGGGAGCGTCCAGGGACAAGGAAGTCTCCTGGGCGCTCCCTACCTCTTATTCCCGAGGGGCCGGGTGGCCCCTCCTCACGCCCGCCCCCCCCGACCCGGAACCAGTCCATTGATTCCGGGTCAGGAGGGGCGCCGGCCAATCGGCGGTGGGCCGCGCCCCCAGGGCACGCCCCCACCGTCGAAAGACCCGAGGGGAGGGGGGTGAGGCGGTCGCCGCGCCGCCATGCGTGCGGGGGGGCCGAGGGCCCCCCCTTTTCATGTGTGTACGAGCAACACGGCCAATCATTATGCAATCATTATGCACAATGCTCCAGCTGACACCAGGCATTCTCTCTTATTATCTCCCGGTCTGCGAAATTGAAGCTATCCGTCCTCGTACTTTGTGCTTGAAATGTAAAGAATAGGTAAGGAGTTCCAGCCTCACTGGAATATACCATTGTTGAACGGACTGCCCAGCGAAACATAGCCTAATCTAAACCGGCGGCAACGCAGATCTCTACTGGCTACATTAGACAGGGAGGGTGAGGGGGCTAATGAAAAGAGCGGAGTTGTGGACTAGAGAGCGCAAAATAATCAAAGCATTTAAAATTATTAAAAAATAAAGTACTTTAAAGAAACGCTGGGCCTTATAGTCCATATACATGGCGTATTATCATACCATGGTCTAACCAGTTTATCAATCGTACTAATGCCTCATTTTACAGTGATAGAGGCATTTCATGTGCTGTAAATTGGCAAAGCTTAAAATCGCTCCTAATTGATGTTAACATTATTTCAGCAGGATACTCGTGTTAGCCTTTTTAGTGTCCAAAAGTTGCAAGTATGCTACGCCAAGTTTCGGAGAAAAACCCGAGGGGTGAACATATTTCACTGGTGCATGTGCGCCAATCCACGAATACGGTCTCGGACAGACTGCAGATTTCAACAGCAGCATGAAAAATACATTCTTGCGTTAAGTTGGAAGAGGAGGAGGGAGATAGACTGAGGAGGGCAGAGGCTTGAGGGTGGAGAGGGGAGAGACTGAGAGGGTGCGGGGCCTCGGAGGAGGAAGAGAGAGAGAGGCTGAGACTTGAAGATGGAGAGAGAGAGAGACTGGAGGGAGAGTGGAGCAGGCGCGGTGCGTCCATTGGGGCGAATGAATGAATGATGGATGGATGGATGCAGGATGGATGGGTGGATGTATGGATGGGTGGGTGGATGCATGAATGAATGATGTATGGATGCAGGATGGGTGGGTGGGTGGATGGATGGGTGGATGCATGAATGAATGATGGATGCAGGATGGATGCAGGATGGATGGGTGGATGCATGAATGAATGATGTATGGATGCAGGGTGGGTGGATGGATGGGTGGACGGATGGGTGGATGCATGAATGAATGATGGATGCAGGATGGATGGATGCATGAATGAATGATGGATGCAGGTTGGGTGGATGGATGGATGGGTGGATGCATGAATGATGGATGCAGGATGGATGCAGGATGGGTGGATGGATAGATGGATGGATGGGTGGATGCATGAATGAATGATGGATGCAGGATGGATGCAGGATGGATGGGTGGATGCATGAATGAATGATGGATGCAGGATGGATGGGTGGATGGGTGGATGCATGAATGATGTATGGATGCAGGATGGGTGGGTAGATGGATGGATGGGTGGATGCATGAATGAATGATGGATGCAGGGTGGATGGATGGATGCATGAATGAATGATGGATGCAGGATGGATGCAGGATGGATGGATGGATGGATGCATGAATGAATTATGGATGCAGGATGGATGGATGGGTGGATGCATGAATGAATGATGTATGGATGCAGGATGGGTGGGTGGGTGGATGGATGGATGGGTGGATGCATGAATGATGTATGGATGGATGCAAGGTGGTTTGGGCTCGCTCGCTGCGCTCGCTCGCTGTGGTGCAATATGCAAATTAGTTTACGCCCCACCACTTTCAAATGTCACCAGCCGCCCCTGAATGAGAGGCATTTCCATTACCCTCAAAATGTGACTGGGGTTGATCCGGCGTTTCCCGGTGACTCAGTGAGTAAAACGGCTGTCGCATAAAGAGCAGTATTAAAGCGTTTCGTGCAAAAAAAAAAAAAAAAACATGTAAAGAGCACTGTACCTTACAGGCATCTTCAAGCCATCCACCTCGAGACCGATCTCCAACAAATGCTTCTCCTGCAGCCGTGTTTGAGTGGACATCAAAGTTTCAGTTTCACTTCTTCATTCACTGCTCGCCAGATCACATGTTCAAGGCACTCTTGATAAGCGAGGTGGAAACCGATGCATGTTTGTTAGCAACTGCAAGCATAATACCCACTAGTGCCATGCTCAGTCAACATTGATCGCACAGGTCCTGATAAAAACACTTAAATCTCCACGAAAGTGATCAATTGGGCCATCTCGGGAAACGAATGAAAAGTGAAGTACTCTAAACGACTAACTAATTTAAGGCGCCATCTACAACCCAACTAGGGCGACCACCTGTTCGTATTTTTCACGGACTATCCTCAATTTGTGTACCTTGTCGTTACGTATGCGGAGGGCCACTGAAATTATGTGGCAGGAGAGCGACAAATTATGCTGCAGGTTGAGTAAATCACGCAGTAATTAAAGGCAACAAGCATTTGCAATGCAATAGGTCTCACATTAGGAAAGTTTGAGCTATTGGTATTGTAAATGACAAATTTTTCATTTATGTGTTGGTTTTGAAAATAGCGAAATTAATAGCTTTGTCATTTACAATGCCAATAGTTATAACTTTCGAAAATGTGACACTTATAGTATTTGTAATGCAGTATGTGTTGTATTTACGTGACTTAGATGTATTAATATTACAAATAACAATGACTTTTATTTTTTGTTAATAATTAATACTTAAATAAAAGTTATTGTAATTTATAATGGCAATAGCTTAAAGTTTTGTGAATAACTTTTGTAAAGATTATGTTCAGTGTATTTTATTGTGACGAAAATCCAAGAACAGAAGTGAAATATTAACATCTTTTTGTGACATTTGTAATAAAGGTTGAAACATTGAGAGAACATATTTGAACCAGGTGTTGTTGAATGGTTGCACAGATTGATGCTGTGGTGGCACTAAGTGATGTTGTGGTGGGGAACGAGTGATGCTGTGGCATTCAGTGATGATGTGGTAGCATATTGTGATGTTGTGGTGACCCTGAGTGATGCTGTGGTGGTGCTGAGTGATGCTGTATGCTATGCTATGTTTTGTTTTGCTATCCTATGTTTTGTTTTGTTATGCTATGCTATGTTTTGCTATCCAATGCTTTGATTTGTTATGCTATGCTATGCAGTGTTTTGTTATGCTATGCTATGTTTTGTTATGCTATGCTATGTTTTTCCATGATATGCTTTGTTTTGCTATGTTATGTTTTGTTATGCTATGCTATGCTTTGTTTTGCTATGCTAGGTTTTGTTATACTATGCTATGCTTTGTTATGCTATGCTATGTTTTGTTATGCTATGCTATGTTGTGTTGTGTTTTATTATGCTATGCTTTGTTTTGCTATGCTATGTTTTGTTATGCTATGCTCTGCTTTCTTATGCTATGTTTTGTTATGCTTTGCTTTGTTTTGTTATGCTATGCTATGTTTTGTGACGCTATGCAGTTTTGTTGTGTTTTGTTATGCTATGCTATGTTTTGTTATGCTATGTTATGTTTTGTTATGCTATGCTATGTTTTGTTGTGCTATGCTATGTTTTGTTATGCTATGCTATGTTTTGTTATGCTATGCTATGTTTTGTGTTGAGATGCTATGTTTTGCTATTCTGGTGTATGTGTGGTTATGTGTGTGTGGTTGTGTGTGTGTGGGGTTGTGTGTGTATGGGGTTGTGTGTGTGAGGTTGTGTGTTTGTGTGTGGGGGGTTGTGTGTGGAGGGAGTTGAGAGGGCAGCGTGTGAGGGGGCAGTGTGTGAGTGATCTGTGTGAGTGGGCAGTGTGTGAGTGGGCAGTGTGTGAGTGGGTTGTGTGTGTGTGGAGGGTGTTTGTGGTTGTGTGTCTGTGGGTATGTGTTTGTGTGGGGTTGTGTGTATGTTGCTCCAGACTGAAAGCGCTTCCCCCATTTTTGATACCTGTACTAGTGCCACTATTCCTTCTTATTGGTTCTTGTGCTTGAGTGCCCCCCATGTATTGCAGTATTATAGCTTTATGTTTACTTTGTATGCTTTTGTAACTTGCACACGTCACTTTTTCCTCCTGTAATGCACCGTTTGCTACCTCTTTTATTTTGTTGGTTCACGATTGTCACTTTTGTAATGCACCGTTTGCTACCTCTTTTATTTTGTTGTTTCACGAGTGTCACTTTTGGAATGCACCGTTTGCTACCTCATGTATTTTGCTGGCTCACGATTGTCATTGTTGCTTCATTTAATGTAACGTTTGCCTTTTTATTTGGTTCACTTGTATTGTTCTCATGTACCAGTTCTGTTCCTATTGTGAAGCGCTCTGACACCTTCGGGTAATGTCCGCGCTATATAAAAATGCACAAATAAATAAATAAATAAATAAATAGAGGTGCCCCCCGGAACAGGAGACTGTGCTCCAAATAAGGACCTCGAGAAGTGATGCAAAGCTCCAGGTTGGGTTTCCATCCCTCAAGCAATGCTGGCGCAAAGCCATTAATAAAGGACACAAGGCGTGTGACGAGAATGTGGTTCGCGCGCACACGTACCGCCAGGCTAGGTACAGTTTTCTAATGTATAGCTTTGGCAATCCTTGGACCTTCGGTAATGCCAATAAAGCATTATTGCCTAGCATTGCATTGTATCGTTGACTGTTTACATTCCTGGCCTACATACATTATGCAACGTTTCTTTGAAGTTACCAGACCGGACAGTTGTTGTTGTTTGTAATGGCTGCTTATCACCTTAATAATAACTCTCCCTGTCTCCACCAGCTCCCTCCTGCTCGGCCCCGCAGGTCCCCCTCCCCTTGGTGTCAGGGCCCACCGAACTGCCACATGGGCACTGATAAAGAGTGATGGATGGGCTGTGGCTGGCTCCACTGGGGCCAGTGCTCGGCTGGGAGCATCTTAGTGCACCGGTGGCCAGGAGTCTGGCAGTGTGAGAGGAGGAGAGAGAGGGAGGGCAGGGGGGGTGTAGGGATGCGATGGAGAGAAGCAGGGCAGGGAGGGTGGTGTAGATCAAGGCAGTCTTAGTGGGAGAATAGAAGTGTGAGGGAGGGAATGAGGAATCTGAAAAAGAAAGGATTTAAAGGAAGAATAACGGGTGGAAAAGAGGAGAGACCAGTGGAGGGATTGAAGAGGGGAAGGGGAAAGGAGAACACAGCTATGGATAAAATAAATTGGTATATAGAAGAAAGAGACGTTGGAGGGAAGAGAAGAATGGAAGAGAGAATGGAGGGAAGGAAAAGAGAGGGTTTAGATTAGGGAGGCAAAGAAGGAGAGGGCGGAGGAAGGGAGCACGACAGAGGGTGGACACAGAGAAAGATACAGGGAGGACAGGAAAGGAGGAAGTGACTGTCTCACTGGAGAAGTAACAGCTGCATGAATGTCTGAGAGGACAAACAAACAACAAGTTCTTATTAACTCAGATCAAATGTGCTTTGCAAATGTTCTGCTGCAGGGGGTTAAGCGCTGTCGGGTCATCGCAGAGCTGCACAATGGTGCTTCAACGCTGGGTTCGGCCTGATGCTGGGGGGGGGGGGCTCGCAAGTGAGCGTGACAAAAGTTTCCTAAAGGGTGACCGAATGAGGCGGGCACCAAGTTGGTCAGAGGGGTGGGATCTGGGGGAGGCAGGGAGCTGCGGCAGGTAGCGGGAGAAGGAGGTTGCCGGGTGGCTGGTATTGCAAATAGAATAAGAAGTCCTCTTATGGTGCGCCAAGCCAATGAAACTTTTCGCTCCACAGGGGTTAACACCATGGTTTTCTAAATACTCTATTTGTGGCTCTATAATTCAAAATGAACTTCGTTATGCAGGGCCAGCATTTTAATTTTGGTTTAGGACAAAAATACATATACTATGCATTGGTAGGAGGTTGCCGGTCTGGTGGATGGGGACGGGTTGTGGTCTTGGGGATGTACGGGGCATCATTGGGGGCGTAAAAGAAATACTGTGGGGAAAGCGAGGCTCGGGAGATGGCGGGTAATGCATGAGAGGTGGGCTGCTGTTAGAGGCTGTCGGGCGAGAGCATTTGGATTCCGAAGCACGGGAAATGCGGGCGATGGTCGCGTGTAAGCACCACTTGGCACGGAGGTGCCGACCGAGTCCTTGGCCGGTGGACTGGGGGTCGGGGTGGCGAGACTTGTGACACCTGGGTATAAGGTCCTGGGTGTAAGATGCTGGATACAAGTGGGCTGTCGTGGTGCAGCATGTTGGAGGCGAGTATTGTACGGTGTGCTGACTCCTAGGAGTGCGACCGATGCTTCGTCCAACTAGGGGAGGGAGGCAGTGCGGGGGCAGCCACGGTGGAGTTCGGTTTCCTGCTAGACAAGTGAAAGAAGCATGGCCCCAGGGCTGCAAGAATGGGCTATGACCCCCCTCGCCCCCCCTTCTTGTCTGTCTCCCCTTCAAACCATGCTGCCACACCATTAACTAAGAAGCAAAGAACGACAAGTGGGAGGCGGCGGGGGGAGGAAGGGGGGGACACGCGAGCCAGGTTTGCAGGAGAGGTGTGGCGAGGGCGCATCTGTCTGCCGGGGGGCGGGCGAGGGTTGGGGGCTCTGTTTCGGAGGGCGGTCTCGGGAGGGAACAAATGGTGGTGGGGTGCGGGGCGGGCGTCTAAGCAAAGGGGACAGAATAACGAAGAGGTATTGTAGGCATGACAACAACATATCGGGTGGTGGTACTCGTGGATGACCCAAAGGGCATAATGCAGGAATTAGGCCTTGTTAGTTGGTGCGATACGGAATTAATGGGCCACAAAGGGCGCCCAGCAAGTGAGACAGTTCACCTTGCCGAGACGGTAGGACAATAGTAGAGCTACGGGGCAGAGGAAGTCATTGGGCGCTGTCTCGGGGAAAGTGTACTGGGTTTGGGCTGGGGGGGAGGGGGCGGGTGCCAGGGTGCAAAAAAGCTTAAAAGGGGTGGCAGACAGAAAGGGCACTAAAGGGAGTGGGGGGATGAATCACAAAGTCCCCCCCCCAAAAAAAGAGGGGGGGAGCGGCGGCCAAGGAAGACACGGCGTAGGGGCAGGGACAAGGAGGAGGGGGTCATCAGAAGGAGGGATTTGTAAGAGGAGGAGAACAAGGAGGACGACCGATGGTAAGGGCTGGCGAATGGGGTTGGGGAGGGGCGGGGGTGAGCATTGAGAAGTGACGGCAGGGAGTGGGACACCTCATCCACCCCCCTCTGCCTCCACCCCGGGAAGATTAATAAGGAGGCAAGGATCATCACAACGGCTTCTGATGTCCAAACGGGGGTTGGGCGGGGGATGGGGTCAGGCGCAGTGAGAGGAGGAGGATGCCCAATGAGCAAGAATAGGACATTGGGCGAGTTAGATCAAGGCTGCCACTGTGCATACAAGGGCATGTGTATCGGTATCGGTGTTAAATGGAGGCAGGGGTTAGGGCCCTAAAGAATTGCCGTGACCAGTGGAGTGGTTGAAGCAGTGCGAGTGGGGCTACGCTGCGAGGAGGGAGTCCTAGGAGGGGGAGCCCTGGCGGGGCCGCATCTCTACCAAGTTGGCCGAGGGGACAGGTGGGGGCGGGAAGGAGGTTTCGGAGACCGAGAGTACAGTGAGTGATGCGCAGGGAGACGGGGGTGATAGTTACTTATCTATGCGATTTTTATATAGCGCAGACTTTACCCGAAGGCGTCAGAGCGCTTCACAATAGGAGCAGAACTGATGCATGAGGATAAGATTACAAGTGAACAAATTACAAAAGCAAACGTTAAGTTACATGAATTAAAAGTGACAATAGGGAGAAGGGAAAAGTGATATGTGTGCACGTTACAAAAGCGTACAATGGACAAGTAGAGGAATAATACTGCAGGAGATGTTTGCATTGTTCTGTCAGATGTAGGGATGGGGTGGGCAGGCTGATTAGCTGCGGAGCGGATCTCTTTGAAGTAGCTCACGTCCTTGAGGCCGTGAAAATTAAAGCAATTAGGGGGGAGGTGGGAGGGAGGCTGATAGACAGAAGGCTCGGGGCAGATTAGAGGGAGGGGTGGGCTGCCTGCAACTCGAGCGACCATATGGAGAGGGAGGGGGGTGGGCTGCCTGCTGGGAGAAGCTTGTGTGAGGGGGACTGGGCTGCCTTTGATGACGAGGAGCTTGTGGTCACGTGATTCACGTGAACTGTTGAAAATCCTCATCCTAAAAGTCAGCTTTGTGGATGGGAGGCAATAGGTCTCTCTGCGAAACCTAAAAATGATGTGGTATATTTTGTAACAGTATTCATTATTTCCTCATTTTTGAACTTGGTCACTGTATGAGTATTGGTTGGTGGCAGCCGCAGTCCGTGCAGGTAACAGTGTGGTGCAGTGGGGCTTGTTAAGGGGGGATTTCGAGGGACGATGCAGAGGGAAAATTAAATAAATTATTTATTTCCCTCAGCATCATCCCTCAAAATCCCCCCATACCCAGCCCACCACTGTTACCTGCACGGACCGCGGCTGGTTGGTGTACTCCCGATGGAGTCAGTGCCATATGATGGTTTGTGCATGCCGTGGACTTTAAGCGGTCTTCATCATGCCAAGTGCGCGGGAGCCCTGACTCCCAACACTGGAAAATTGCCTCATTTTAGACCTGAAAAGGTGCCTCCATTGGCCTGAAGGCTATTGGCTGCGGTTGGGACCAATGCCAGGAAGAAATTTGGGTCCCAGGCCAAAGGCCCGAGAATGTGATCTGTTTATTCTGTGTTAGACCTGGCACCATTAACATGGGTTTCTCCTGTATTTTTGCCTTTGCCTCCTGTTCTTTTGCTGTGTGTTGGACTTTGGTTTTGTTGGTCTAGAAGCTTTGGGCACTTTGCCACTGCTCTTCAGTGCCAAAGTACAAGTGATCCCTGTAAATTGTTGCTATGGATTTGTGATTCCATGATTGCCATATTTGGTTTACTAGTCAGCCCCTAGTACAGTGCACTGTGTGTGCCCAGGGCCTGTAAATCAAATGCTGCTAGTGGGTTTGCAGCATTGACTGTGTCAATTAAACACAAGAAAGATACCGAAGGTCTTTCGTTGATCCAAACTTTCGATGGAAAAATGGTGTCCAATATGCCCTTCCACCATTTTTCAAACGAAAAATCCCAGATGACGAAGTTCCACTATTGAGTGGGCTGATGGGGACTTTCTATGGGTTCTTATTCTGTTTCGGAACTGAGTTCTTATTCTGAACTGCATCTTAATACCCACTTTTTTCTGTGTGTCTCCTGTAGTATATGAATCTTCTGGTTCCAGTTACCTGTGTAGAACACTTTAAAGGCTCTGCATTGAGTTTGGATCAACGAAAGACCTTCGGTATCTTTCTTGTGTTTAATTGTATAGTTGGGGGACAAGATACCCTAAGGTCTGTAAAACTAATTCCCCTTGGGCCCTTCTCCACTATGTGTTTCTAAGCATTGACTGTGTCATCCGCATAAGCAGCCTGTAAATGTAACTCAGACCTGCCACTGCAGTGTCTGTGTTCAGTTTGGTGCTGCCAATTCGACCTGGCAAATGCACCCACTTGCCAGGCCCTAACCTTCCCTTTTCCTACATGCTAGTCATCCCTAAGGTAGACCCAACAAGGTATCCCTGTGGGCAGGGTGCGGTGTATGTGAAAGGTAGGACATGCCTTGATCTGTGTGGCATGTCCTGATAGTGAACTATTGCCAATTTCGTTTTTCAGTATTGAAAGGCTACCTGCCCCAAAGGATAGAATGGGAGTTTATTTTAACATGTTAGAAATATAACTTCCCATTGGGACAAGATAGTAAAGTTTTGTATGCCTGCACTAAGAATATAAAGAGGCATCTTTTAGTGAGGATGAGTTTTACATTCTGTGTTTGAAAATACCACTTTTAGAAAGTGGGTATTTTCTTGTTTAGCCATCTTGTGTGCCTCTGCTGGTTTGTGTATTGACATTCTAGCTTTGGAGTGACAGGGACTGGGGATGTGCATTCTGTTCAGACAGCCACTGGGGGGGGGGGGGGGGAGGGGTGGACAAGGTGTGTCCTGCCTTTACAAGCTGAGTCAGGGCTGGGCTAAATATACCTGGGCTGCATATAGAATAGGAGGTGGAGATTTCCTGAATGATCCTGGTCTGCCTTACACATTGCTGTTTCCACCTCCTGTAGCTGCAACAGAGGACATAATTGGTTTGACTGAGCACAGGGCTTCTCTGCCACCAGAGAACAAAGGATTTTGTGTTAGAAAAAGTGGGGCCCAGACCCTAGTCTTTTAGATTACTTCTGGAATTCAAGAGTAACCTTGCCAAGGAGAATAGCTGGAGAAACTGAGGAGGAGTACTGCCCCTTTGCTTTGTGCTGTCTGTGGTTGGCCTGCAGTGGCTATTTCTGCCAAAGAAAGGACAAAGACTTTGCTGTGTGCTGTGTCCCCTGCTTGAGGAAGATCTCCAAGAGCTTGAAGTAGAGCTTGCCTCCAGTTTTTGAAGTTTCAGGGATCCAAAGACTTCACACCAGCTCCCCTGAACTCCCTTGCTGAGAGATATGACCTGCCAAGAGGTGCCTGCTGCTGTTCTGGGCCTCAGGAGGTTGTTCCTGCTGTTAGGAGCTGGAAAAGTAACACAACGAGAAGCGCAACCCATTTGTACCTGTTTCCGATGCACTGCAGACAAAACCGAGGCAGTGCCTGCCCGTGGCTCAAGAAATCACGGCACGCAGCATTGAGTGCACTGTTCTACGAAAGCCGAGCTCACCATACCGATTCCGACACAGGCCCAGCTGTTTGGCTGCAAGAAACAACGCATCTTGGGACCGCGGCTGACGAAATCAATGCAGCGCAGTTGCCAGTGCCGCATAGAGAACCGCCGCATCCCCGATCCTCACGCATCGCACAGGAGCACCAATTCTATAGGGACGCTGGGGCCGCAGTAAGAAACCAACGCATCACCTGTCCGCACAGTCAGGAACCGAAGCATCACCTCCCCTTGGTGGCAGTAAGGAACCAATACATCACTGCCCCCCTGGAGTAAGGAACCGACCCATCACCTTCCTTACGCGTAAGGTATCGACGCATCACCTTCCCTGCGGCTGTTCTTTCTTTTGATTTTGACACATCCATGGTACTTTGTGTTGAAAGTGTCGCATCTATAGTTTGCTATGGATAGAACTGTTTCTACCTCTTAAAAGTCATATTTTTAGTACTGTATTAAGGATTTTTGTCATTTTGGTCTTGTTTGGTTTAGATAAAGATTACTTATTTTTTTTAACTGCAGTGGTGTCTATTTGTAGTGTTTTCACTGTATTACCTTATGTGTGCACAAATGCTTAACACACAGCCTCTGAGATAAGCCGGTCTGCTCGTGCCAAGCTACCAAGGGGGTGAGCAGGGGTTGTTTTAGATGTGTATCCCCCTCATCCTGACTAGGAAGAAGGGTCCCTGCTTGGACAATGGGGCAAACCATGGCCAACTAGAGACATCCATTTCTTACTACCTGGTCATAGGAACCCATTTCAATTTGGACTTGGGTGAGAGGATCTTGGTACCTGCTTTTAATGTGCTGTATGGGGAGCTACCCTGTTCCCTCATCAGACTGCCCTTCTCCAAAGCGTGGCCAGCCAACCTCGCCCTGGAGGATCAGCAGCAGAGTGGGGCCAAAGCACCTGCAGGCACCAGAATGGCAGGGGAGCCAGCCAACTACACCCTGAGGGATTGAACCCTGGGGGACTCCTTCACATATTGCAATCAGTCAGGAGAGATGGTCATCAACTTTAACTCCCTGCGCTTTATAAATGAGAAATGAGGGAAACCATTTAAGGGCCATGCCTTCAGTGCCCATTGTATATATTTTTTTGGGACTTCTTTTTATTAACAATGCTCACAACATCATACAATTCAGGACAATATTCATATAGCATATGGGGGAATGACATTTCACAATATAATGCAAGACTGACATTGACACAGATCTGATTGCCAATACTCATAGATCTAGCCCTGGTCCGCCCCTCAATGCCCTGTATTTCTTCCAAGGCCCCTAGACATTTTTCCATTTCTTTATGCAACCCCTGGACTTATAAATAGTTTCTTCAACTCTCTGGCACCAATCCAGATCTTGCACCCACTGGTCCCACTGTAGGGGCACCTGCGTCCCCCAGCCACTTGCAATGTTTTGCCACCCCTGCTGACATTGCCAGCCAGAGCCCATTGTGTCTGGACCAGTCCGTGGCCCCTTTGATCATCAACAAAAGTCACCTACTACCGCTGCCATTGTGTTCACAACTTTAGCCCAGAAGGGAACTATCTCTGGGCATTCTCACAGGATATGGAAGAACGTGCCTTCTCCTCTACATCCCCTCACACTTAGGGCCGATTGGCATCTTCCGCCGGAATATAGATGGGTAAGGAGGTAATACACCCGGTGTACAATTTTTAGCTGCACCAATCGGAACCTGATGCAAATTGCAATTTCTCGGGGGCTCTGTAGTGCATCCTGCTAGTCGTCGTCTTCCAGGACCCCTATGTATCCCTCCCATCTTTCCCGCAGGGACAATAGGGGGTCAAGCATGTTGTTAATAAGTTTACAATAGATTGTGGAGGTGGGTTTTTCCACTATGGGATCGAGGAGAAGCCTGTCGTCCATAGGGGAATACTCCAGGATTGACTTGGCACTCCGCATGTGTGAACGTAGAGCATGAGTGAGGTGTATATAGTGGTAATGTTGTGTGTCATGTTGGTCATATTCTGTTTGAAGATAGTCGAAAGGTCAGGGGCGTCTCCTTTCCATACATCCCCTAAGTACTCAATGCCTATTAGTTTCCATCCCCTAAAGCCAGTCAGTCGGGTCACCTCTGGCAACTGGTCCCCAAACCATAACAGGGTTCTGCTTGTCAGGGAGTCTTTCCAGCCCAGGAATTGATTTGCCTCCCTCCAGCATTGGATCACCACCCCTGTGTGCGATGGCTGGTCCCTTCGTGGTCTCTTCGCATAAAGGAGAGGCTCGTATTTCCCCCTGGCATGACCCAACTGTCAACTCTATAAGCCGGCTCTGACCCTGCCGCATATACCCAGTTGTTAACCACTTGCAGCTGTGACGCCCAGTAGTATAATTGTACATCTGGGAGGGCCAGCCCCCCATCGTCAATACGTGCAGCACTATCCTTGGGTTGCCTCCTTCCCAGAGCAACGTTCGTAGTGCCTGAGAGATTCGCTTGAATACTCCATTGGGAACCGGGTACGGCGTATTCTGTAAGAAATACAGGAGTCTCGGCAGAGCCAGCATTTTAAACATTGCAGCCCGCCCTATGAGGGAAAGCGGTAGTGACCTCCAGTGGCTTACGTCTGTGCCCAAATGCCTCAGTTGGGGTTCCAGGTTCCTAGTCAATAACTCTGCTTTATCTCTGGTGATGTAGACCCCAGGTATTTAAACCCGTTTTCACGATTGAGGCGGGGCACCTAGTCGGTATCCTTAGGGGGGGACCAGAGAGCTGGTAGATCACTGATTGTGTCCAGTTGATTGTGTAGCCTGAATAACTATCAAACAGGTAGTTACTCAGGCGGGAGCCTGCGCATGCTCATTCCTGGCTAGGAATGCGCATGCGCAGACTCCCGCGCGTGCACAGTTTCAAAGAAGAAGCCGCGATGGGGAAGTTTGCAGGTCAATAAGGTAAGTTTTATTTAACTTTATTTGTAGCCTGTAAATCTAATTTAATAAGGCGGGAGGCGGGCGGGCGGCCAACTTCCGTTCCACCCGAGAATGTGCGATAATTTTCCCCGTTTTCCTCCTTCTTTGCGGACCAAATTATCGCACATTCCGTGGGCAAAACGGAAATGTCCGCCCACCCTTAGTTGAGAGCCTCACCAATCTCCAGCCCAGTGAATTCTGCCTCTAGCTGGTCTTTTTGCTCCTGGGACAGAGTAGGCAGCACAAAGTCTTGCAAAACCTCAGCGCAGTCTTGTTCCAACCTAGAGCATAGCGGGGTGTAGACCCTTTCAAAGTACGATGCGAAAGCTTCCGCTATATCTGGAGGCCAATGACCCCTCACCATCCCTTATCTCCGCCACCGAGGAGCACTCCCTGTCCCGGCGTTCAAGAGATGCCAGTATCTTCAGGCTTTTATCTCCAACATCATATATCTGATGTTGCGTGGCTAGGGTATAGGCACGCGCCTCGTTCTTCGCCAACTCTCGGGGTTGCTTTTGTTTCATGGCCAGTTTATGACTGTGATCGAGCGAGGGCGCCCCCCTGCATCTCTCTCAAGAATCACTATCTCGTTTTGTAGCTGCCTAATTTGTAGGGCCTCTTCTTTCTTCTGTGCGCCAATCAGTGCCTGGGCTAGATGGCGCGCAACCTATCCCCGATTTTCCTCGATGTATAGTTGAGAACCAACCCAGAGTTTTTCACTAATGGTTTCGTCCCTAAGGCGCCACAGGTCTGTCCTTGGAAAGGAGGCCCTGGCGATCCCTGAGCCCCTGAGAAGAATGCTCACCGGAGAGTGGTCTGAGATTCCCCGAGGCAATATGCGGGGTTCCGCAAAGTCACCTAGCCGGTCAACATGCGTGAACACGTGGTCAAACCTGAAATAGAACCCATGTCTGGCATAGTAGAACGTGTAGTGGCTGTGAGAGGGGTAGTGCGTGCGCCACAAGTCTACAAGTCCTATGGCCTCAACAAAGCTTCGTAGGCCACTTTCCCCCCTGTGTTCCCTCCCCTCACCCGATCTGTCCAAATCAGCATCCATAACAGCATTTGTGTCACCAGCAGGAGAACTCCCCGGGGAAGATCTGCCAGGATCTGCCAGGAAGAAGCCCAGTCTCTCAAAAGTCGTGGAGTGCAAACCAGGCGGGATGTAACAGGAGCCCAGAACAACTGCCTGTCCCTTCCACCTACCTGCCACTGCCACCATGCATCCAGAATCATCTGTCCATGTACCCGAGATTACTATAGGCAGGGTATTACGAAGCAGGATTCCCACTCCCCTTGAACCTGATGTGTAACCCGAATGAGCAACCATCTTATACCGGAAACGGTCGAGGGCCTAACATCTATTGCCACGCAGGTGCGTCTCCTGAAGGATAAACACATCCGGGGAGTGCCGCTTAGGTACTGCAGCACCAGCGTTGTCCTGTCGCCCCCTCTATGCCACACACCAAATGCTGGAGGAGCGATGATGATCCCACTTCTCTCTCGCAAGACCCGCCACCGACACTGTAATATATAATACACAGCGGCAGCTAACGGATATCACAAAAGAGGGTGGGGAAACATAAAGGGTAAAACCCAGTATGGTACAATGTTTCTCCCCTGTACTGATGAACCCCAGCAATCTAAGCAAGAAAGGAGACAAAGAATGAATAGAAAGTTAAACCCATACATTCATTCCCCTGTACACAGAAGCATAGCACCGCAGATTGATGATATGTACGCATGCATTCAGGTCCTGGCCGTTTAAAAACCAAACGACACACAGTTTCGGATATTGTCCTGGCCTGACTCACCAGACCACACTGTCTTCAGCAATAAAATTCAGGGGAAAAAAGGTCCTTTGTTCTCATATACCATACAGAACAGTCTCTCGTGGGTTTATTTCAAGAACGGGAAAAAGGGTAAAAAATAGAACCACCAATGTGGAACCAAAAAAAACCCTAACCCCGGTACACAATGTTATGTCTAGTAGGTAGGCAGCCGCCGACATAACCTACAGGCTTTGTAATCCTTGATTGGCTAGAGCCCCAACCGTCAAGTAATTAAGGAAATAGAAAAAAATTGTTTTTACAGTTTACATGGAGTCCGAGCCCCAGCTGAACCACAGGGTCATGGATAGAAATTCCAGTTCGTATTCTTGAGGTTATACTGTTTGAGCCCCCACAGGTACTTGCGTGACACCAGCCGTAAACAGGGAATCCACGTAGTTGCCCGGCAGAAGAGAAGCAACATAAATCAAAAATCCAACCGCGGAGCCTCCAAGCCGCTCCACGCACAAAGAATCCAAAACCGGAAGTCAGGCAACGGAAAGACCGGAAGTCCAAGACCTCCGGAAGTCGATACAGGAACCCAAAACCTTCCGAGGGACAGGACCGGGTCAGAAACCAAGCACGGTCCAACAGACAGTGGTCCCTTTTATACTCGCAGTGCTATGCCCCAATGCACACAAGGTAAGAAGAAGAAAAAATGACACAAAGATACTAATGTTACACTAACGCTATGAAGGAACAGCCTATAAAGGGGAAAATATAAACATTGAGTAAGGAGCGAGCTTGGGCATGAACCTAACAGTACCTCCTCCCCAAACGCCTCCCCGCTGGCCTGGGTTTGTTAGAATGCCTAAGGTGAAACTGATGAACCAAACGGGGAGCATGAACATCCACCGCCGCTTCCCAAGAACGATCCTCAGGGCCATATCCCTTCCACTCAATGTAATACTGCAGCCTCCCTCTTCTCCTACGTGAATCTAAGACAGAATGGACTTCAAATTCCTCATGATCATCAACCTGTATAGGAGGAGGTGGGGGCAGCACCAAAGAAGTAGGGACATAGGTCTTCAACAATGAGGTGTGAAACACCGGGTGTATGCGGTAATCATCAGGTAGTTCCAACTTAATTGCAACAGGATTGATAACTTTTTCTATCTTAAATGGACCTACATACCTAGGCTGCAGTTTCCTCGACCCTTCCAACCTCAGATTTTTTGTGGATAACCATACTTGGTCACCCACCACATACAAGGGAACGGGATTCCTGTGCTTATCTGCATGTTTCTTCATTGTTTCCTTTGCCTCACATAGATGTTCCTGTGCCTTCTCCCAGATAGTAGTCAATGATTGGCCCAAGGTGTCTAAGGCGGGTACCCTCCCAGTTGGTTGAATGGGCAGGGCTCGGGGATGGAAACCGGATGAACAGAAAAAAGGAGTCATACCTAAGGCTGAGTGCAGACTGTTGTTATATGCGAACTCAGCCAAAGGCATGGCCAACAACCAATCACAGGACAGCGATGTTAACAAACAGCGTATATACTGTTCCATAGTTTGGTTGGTATGCTCCGTCTGGAGCGAGCTTGGGCATGAACCTAACAAACGTTCCTTAATTTTGTTCCCCAGCCCTTTCACCCATCAGTTGCATGAGGTCTCCACCTTCTCGAATCAACAATGACCATCGTGTCCCAACAGGGACATACCAGCTAACAATATTGATATTGAGCAAAACAAACCACCCCCAATAGATCAACCCCCAAAACCCCTACCAACTGCCCTCTCCTTTCCCCTTCAGCCCCTCAAGTCCCCCCCGGCCAACCCCCCAACTCTCCCCTCCCTGCCGCCCTGCCAAATGAGTCCCAAACCACCCACCGAAAAAACTTGCAGAGTGCCTGTCGCCCCAATAACACAATCTAAACCATTTGAGAGGGACCGTGGGCTTGCAGACCTAAGGAAGATGTACACAACTAGTGCTAAATCTCACACCCCCATAATATACATCCCAAAGCAGCCCACAGACAATAGTACCCTACCCCAGCCGGACCCAGAGTTCAATAAAAAACCAGGACTATTTGCATCCCGTACAATGTCTCGATCAAGAAGCGGACCAGAAGTCCCGGTTTCATTCTCCCAATTCATACGGACTCAGCACTCCCGGCCACCCATCCCTCGAAGCCCAAAGTCAATGATTATCCAGGTCCTACCACCCGACACAGCAATGCCAGAGCCATCTAAGAGTCACGCCGCAGTCTGCTGTTCCCCATCGCTAGTAGATCGCTCGCCCTCCGGATCTGCTGCTCGGTCTCCCCGGTTCATTGCTGAGTTTTGCTGTCTCCCCTGTTGGCCAACAGTTCGCCAGCCTTCCAGCCAGTCGCTGGCATCCGCCGGTGTATCAAAGAAGTAGGCCTTTTCTCCATCCAGGACCTTGAGTCTTGCCGGGAAGAGCATCATATATTTCACTCCCTTGTCGTGCAGTGCCTTCTTTCCACCATCAGAGGAACGCCACTGTCGTTGAACCGGAAGCGTGAAGTCCGGGAAGAAGCGGATGGTGGCATTATCCCAGTGGAGGTCCCCATGAGTGCGTGCCGCTTGCAATATAGTATATCTGTCCCTGAAATTTAGGATGCAGACAATATTTGTACGTTGGGGGGCCCCAGGTTTGGGCTTTCCTCCCAGGGCTCTGTGCTTCCTCTCAACACAGAAGGCGTTTGAAAGACTTTTATGGTTCAGGTGGTTAAGAATTAGGGGCTAGATGTAGGTAAATGTCATTTACCGATTCGTAAATACCGAATTTTATTGATTCGGTATTTACAAATCGGTAAATGCTATGTAGGTAAATATTCTTTAAAAATTACTGAATCGGTAAGAATCGGTAATTCATTGCACAGGTGTACATGCACAGATGTGCATGTACACAGGAATTCGTTATTTTAAATAACAAATTCTTAAGGGCCTGTAGCACTATTTTAAGTGCCACCTACATCTAGAGTTACCGATTCGGTAAATTTACCGATTCGGTATTTTACCAAATCTGTAAATTTACTGAATCGGTAAATTTACAGAATCGTTAAAATTTGGGCCCCCTACATCTCAAAAACCAAATACCGGTCATAACGGCCAAAATCAGCCGTTACCGACCGGTATTTGGTGTCCTACATCTGGCCGTTGGTCTTCTACAAACCAGTCAGTCGATGGCCCCTCCAATCCTTTCGGCACCCCAACTATGCAAATATTATTGAAATGGGCCAGACCTTCCTGATCCTCCAGGTGGGCGTGGAAATCAGCCTTTTTCTTTGTGAGAGCAGCCACCTGTTCCTCCAGTCTCTTTGTCTTTGATTGGAGCCCCCTATTACAGTTTCAGCAGCAGAGACCTTTTCCAACATCTTCCGGAAATCCGCTCTCAGGAGTCCAGTTTCGGCTACAGAGTACCACGAAAGTCCCTGATGGCCCTCATTATGTCTTTCAGGGAGGGATCTGGGCCGCCGTCTTCTGGGTCATCGTCCTGGCCGCCACCCGTCGCGCCACCCTCTTGGTTCATTGCAACTGTGTATTTTTCTTTTTGATTGGTTTGGCCCGGAGCCCTATTACGCCCGCGGAGTTCGGGCTGGACTGTACCCATGAGTCCCTTGCTCACTTTGCCACTGGATTCAAGCAAGCCTGGCTGAAGACGGCTGAAATGCCAGAAACCGGTCCTAGGAAGCTTGTTTCCGGTCCAGGGAAGGCATGGTTTGGCAGTTCGGGCTGGACTGATTCCATGAGGAACAGGGTCAGACTGATTTGCATATGGCCATGTCTGAACTGGGATGGCAGAGTGGGCTAAAGAACGGTGATTGGTTAAACCAAGATCTTTTGACTGGGTGTGAGTGTTTGATTGGTTCAGATGCTCCGTCCATCACCACCCCTTTTTGTACCGCTGGGATCCCATTATAGGCAGTGCAGGTTTCCCCTGTCCTGGAGGGGCCCAGTCCTCATCGCCGGTGCGCCGAGTTTGTGGCCAGATCGCGGGCAGCTTGCGCTCACCGAGCCCGGGCACTCGCCATTTTCTCCTGAAGCGAGCCGGGCATGGCACTCCGTTTTACTGCTTTCCCAAGTGCTCAACGTTGTTGCCAGACACCGTTGCGGACCGCCACCTCTTAACCACGAATGTGGGCGTCCTCAGTATCTGCTTCGGTGATCGGATTTTGCCGGATGTAAGGTGAATATCTTAGGCTGTTAGTGCAGCTAGAGAACTACACCGCCATCTTCCGCGGCTGCAGACCATGCCCCTGCCCATTGTATTTTTGAGTGAGTCTAGGAGCATACGGTGGTTGACGGTGTTAAAGGCTGATGATAGGTCATGATGAATCCAGAGGCAGGGCTTGTCTGAGTCTAGAATTCGAAAAGCTTCATCAACCACTTGTAGCAGAGCGGTTTCTGTGCTGAAGGCCTGGTTGAGACCAGACTAGACAACATCTAGTAGATCATTCTTTGTGATGTGTTGGGAGAGTTGAGCCGTTATAATCAAAACAGGATTTGTAGAGAGCTGCTTATCACCCATGAGGGTAACCAGGCGCTGGGGTGAGAGTGCTGCTGCTGATTTCTTTTGTTGAAAACCCAGGTTTTTAAGCCTTTCATGAATTCCTATTTGGTGGGGGCTGTTCAGGGGTGTAGGGGGAGGTTATTTCAGCATTTCGCGGCTAGGTACGACAAGGCATGGCCGTCACTCCTGCTCCTGTTTCTGTAAATGCTGGGGATGTGGGACAGGTAGAGGGATCCAGGTTGGTGGAAGTTCAACCTCTGTTTGAGGTATGCTGGTCCCTCGTTGTGTAGGACCATGTGGGCTTGGGTGAGCAGTTTGGACCGGCACTGTTTGTTGCTGGGAAGCCAATGCAGAGATTTGAGGTGAGGGGTGATATAGGTCCATCTCAAGAGGTCGATGATGAGCCTGGCTGCTGCATTCTGGATGGTCTCGGGTCTGTTAAGTAATGTGAGGCAATCCCAACATACAGGGAGTTTCCGTAGTACAGGAGGCTTGTGATGACAATCTGGTTGATGGTGCGTCTGGTACAGATGGGGAGCCACTTGAAGATTTACCTGAGCATCCGTGGGTGAGGAAGCAGAAGGATGAGACAGCATTTATCTGCTTCTTCATAGGGAAGTTGCAGTTGAATTTGATGCAGAATTTCCATGCGTGTTCTTTTGGTGAGGGTGAGCGGCCAAGTGCAATTGGCTAACAGGAGTCGTCTCATGGGGAGGTGCTGCTCCCAAAGATGAGTATCTCTCTTTCACTTCTGTCAGTGATTTTTGAGAGGAAAAACAGGTTGGGAAGCAGGCGATAGTTGTTCAGGACATTAGTGTCTGCAGAGATGTTGTGGTTAAAATGGATTGGTGTCACTACAACGCATGCTTTTACCACGCATGCCTTTACAACGCGGTTTTTACCACGCAGTCCATTACAACGCATAGTGCTTTGGGGCACTGGATAGTGAATTATTTAATTTACTATTCCAACTCCAGTCCCCGTGGATAGCAGGGAAGGTGTTGGATAGTATATTAAATACATTCCCTATCCTAGAGCGCCCCCCAGCGCATTGCGTTGTAATGGTTTGCGTGGTAAAAGTTGCGATGTAATGGTAGTGCGTTGTAAAAAATTCGTTGTAACCGTGCTACACCGGTTAAAATATACCATAAATGGTGACATCAATATAAAGAAATACACAGTACATGGTGACAGCAATATAAAGATATTTGTGTTCCATGATGAAGTTCTTGTCGAAGGGTGACTGGAATATTGTAACCTTCTAACATCTTTCAAGCAGGAAACCGTACATGGTGTCATCAATTCAAAGAAATATACCAGACATGGTGACATCAATATAAAGATACGTGTGTTTCCTGATGAAGTCCTTGTTGAAGGGTGACTGCAATAATTTTACCTCCTAACATCTTACAGGCAGAATAACATACGCAGTGACATCAATATAAAGATATTTGTGTTCCCAGATGAAGTCCTTGTTGAAGGACGAAATACATTGGCTGGGCTGGAAGTTCTATATGTGGAGAATAAACATTTCTGAAGACTCACCTGTAAGTCTTTTCATGTGGTTATGGACTCATTGAATACATTCGTTACCCACCTGGATGAACTCCGTTATGATGGAAATTTCTTTTTGTTCTTAATATGGATACTATCTCAATGCCCCAGTGATTATTTTGCTAGTGCTCCTTATTGTGATCTTTTTGTATATTATTGGGCTTGTGAGCAGTGGGGCCTTTTTGGAGGTGTAGCGTTGAATAGTAAATTCAGAGTATCAACACTTGTGCGGTCATAGATGGACTACTACTGCTCTGTTTGGATTGTTTGTCGTGAAAGATGTTGTGTTATGTTTGAAGGAGATGAGGTCTGTTTTAGGCTTGCCAAATCGGTCACTATGATACTGATCAGCAAAGAGGGCATCTATAAAATCTTCCAAGGTGTTGTGTTTAAATCATTTTGATGAGATTTTGGAGATTAGGAGGGTACATGACCTTGAAAGAGTCGATTCAAGCATTCTCCATCTTGGTAGACATTATGAGTGATTTTGGCGAGTTTTCGTCTTTTCTCTCCATGGATCCAGACTGTGGTATTCTGCTATATTTTTACCAAAACTAGGTTCATCAATGTGATGTAGTGAGGGTACAGTGGTTCATGAAGGTTCATGTTCTCACCAGAGAGGAGAATATTCTAAGCCTTCAAGGGCTACTAGATACATAAACCAATAAATTTCCAGAGATTACTGCCAAAGGTCATGTAGACTGGTTGCTTATCCAGCACTCTGGGCTCATTCAACCTGCAATTTATTGCTCCTTACTGGTCACCAATACTTCACATGGGTAAACAACCAGATATAGGGTATACAGTCAAAATATCGAGTTAAAAATATAGAATTACATTAATATATTAAGTCAAAATATCGAAGTATATAATATAGATGTTAAATATATGAATTAATATTTAATTCATTTTTAATTGGTAATTAATTAAATTATAATTAGTAATAGATTTGTATTAATTGATTAATTGATAATTATGTTAATTTTATAAAAAACATTTCTGTAGCGGGTTGTGGGTTTATAGGCAAATAGGGTGGGAAGTCATTTAATTATAATTGATTAAATGATTTAATTTATTTATTGGTATTTATCTTGAATTAATTGTTAATTAATTTTTAATTGGTAATTAATTAAATTATAATTGGTAATTAATTTTTAGTAATTGATTAATTGATGATTATGTTAATTTTGTTAATTTATTTACTGTAGAGGGTTGTGGGTATATAGTGGAATAGGGCAGGAAGTAATTTAATTGTAATTAAATACATTTTTAAATTTATTTATTGGTATTTATTTTTAATTAATTGTTAATGATTTTTCAATTGCTAATTAATTAATTGTAAATTGGTAATTCATTTGTATTAATAGGTAATGATTTTTAATTAAAAAAATTATTTGTATTTTTATTTGATTAATTATTATATTATATTAAATTGGTCATTATTTTTTATTAATTTGTAATTGGTATTAATATATTTTTTTACATTAATATATGAAGTACTTACTTTCCCTACTGTTGCACTCACTGGAGTGGGAATAGCAATTTTTACCCCTACGCTATCCTTCGTTTTCCCTACCGTTGCACTCTCTGGAGTTGGAATAGTAATTTTTACCCCTACGCTATCCAACGCTTTCCCTACTGTTGCACTCACTGGAGTGGGAATAGTAATTTTTACTCCTACGCTATCCAACGTTTTCCCTACTGTTGCACTCTCTGGAGTGAGCATAGTAATTTTTAACCCTATGCTATCCAACGCTTTCCCTACTGTTGCACTCTCTGGAGTGGGAATAGTAATTTTTACCCCTACGCTATCCAACGCTTTCCCTACTGTTGCAGTCTCTGGAGTGGGAATAGTAAATTTTACCCCTACGCTATCCAACGCTTTCCCTACTGTTGCACTCTCTGGAGTGGGAATAGTAATTTTTACCCCTACGCTATCCAACGCTTTCTCTACTGTTGCACTCACTGGTGTGGGAATAGTAACTTTTACCACTACGATATCTAGCGCTTTCTCTACTGTTGCACTCTCTGGAGTGGGAATAGTAATATTTATCCCTACGCTATCCAACGCTTTCCCTACTGTTGCTCTCTCTGGAGTTGGAATAGTAATTTTTACTCCTACGCTATCCAACGTTTTCCCTACTGTTGCACTCTCTGGAGTGAGAATAGTAATTTTTAACCCTACGCTATCCAACGCTTTCCCTACTGTTGCACTCTCTGGAGTGGGAATAGTAATTTTTACCCCTACGCTATCCAACGCTTTCCCTACTGTTGCAGTCTCTGGAGTGGGAATAGTAAATTTTACCCCTACGCTATCCAACGCTTTCCCTACAGTTGCACTCTCTGGAGTGGGAATAGTAATTTTTACCCCTATGCTATCCAACGCTTTCCCTACTGTTGCACTCACTGGTGTGGGAATAGTAACTTTTACCACTACGCTGTCTAGCGCTTTCTCTACTGTTGCACTCTCTGGAGTGGGAATAGTAATATTTATCCCTACGCTATCCAACGCTTTCCCTACTGTTGCTCTCTCTGGAGTTGGAATAGTAATTTTTAACCCTACGCTATCCAACGCTTTCCCTACTGTTGCACTCACTGGATTGGGAATAGTAATTTTTACTCTCCCACTATCCAACACCTTCCCTACTGTTGCACTCTCTGGAGTGGGAATAGTAATTTTTACCCCTACGCTATCCAAGGCTTTCCCTACTGTTGCACTCTCTGAAGTGGGAATAGTAATTTGTTACCCCAACGCTATCCAACGCTTTCCCTACTGTTGCACTCTCTGGAGTGGGAATAGTAATTTTTACCCTCCCGCTATCCACCGCTTTCCCTACTGTTGCACTCACTGGAGTGGGAATAGTAATTTTTACCCTCCCGCTATCCAACGCTTTCCCTACTGTTGCACTCTCTGGAGTGGGAATAGTCATTTTTACCCTTACGCTATCCAACGCTTTCCCTACTATTGCACTCTCTGGAGTGGGAATTGTAATTTTTACCCTCCCGCTATCCAACGCTTTCCCTACTGTTGCACTCTCTGGAATGGGAATAATAATTTTTACCCTTACGCTATCCAACGCTT
The DNA here is from genome assembly GCF_964261635.1 of Lissotriton helveticus. Taxonomy (NCBI): domain Eukaryota; kingdom Metazoa; phylum Chordata; class Amphibia; order Caudata; family Salamandridae; genus Lissotriton; species Lissotriton helveticus. Next base: position 383,542 of record NW_027611978.1, read on the forward strand.
TCCCTACTGTTGCACTCTCTGGAGTGGGAATAGTAATTTTTACCCTCCCGCTATCCAACGCTTTCCCTACTGTTGCACTCTCTGGAGTGGGAATAGTAATTTTTACCCTCCCGCTATCCAACGCTTTCACTACTGTTGCACTCACTGGAGTGGGAATAGTAATTTTTACCCCTCACGCTATCCAACGCTTTCCTTACTGTTGCACGCTCTGGAGTGGGAATAGTAATTTTTACCCCTACGCTATCCAACGTTTTCCCTACTGTTGCACTCTCTGGAGTGGGAATAGTACTTTTTACCCCTACGCTATCCAACGCTGTCCCTACTGTTGCACTCACTGGATTGGTAATAGTTAATTTTACCCTTTCCGCTATCCTACGGTAAAAATATTGTATAATTTGTATTAATATTACGTTCATATATATATATGTATTAACAAATCAATTTGTATGTTGTTTTTTCTACCTTAAATTAATTATTTATAAATTTTAAGGTTATTTAAGTATTTTAAGTATGCTTAAGCTCATTATATTTATTATTTCATAAATTTTTAATTACTTTAAAGCATTTAAAAAAATTCAATATTTTGACTAACTTTATTTTTTACAACGATATTGTTGATTCGATATTTTTGTACTTAACTGTTTGGAGATAGGAATTCGATATTTCAGCATTCTATATTTTTTACTCAATATTATGTTAGTTCTATATTTTTGTGATTGATATTGTTTCAGTGATCCCAGATATAGAACTAAGTAGTTACAATAGTTGAAGATCTGGCCCAGGTGCAACACTATGCAGTGGTTAGTGCGTAGATTTCCTGGGTTGTAAAACAGGTAGGCCTGCAACTCTAAATGTAAAAAAATAACCTGGAGGTGTGCCCCCAAATTGTGTAACTCGCATAAATAGAGTCTTGGTCCCAAGAGTGATCCCCACTCAAGCAAGATAGTGGTGCCTGCGTTGGCGACTGTGAGCACTTTAAATAATTTAAAATAAAGGAGGTAATCTTCCCTAATTTTGCGCACACAGTGTCTAAGGAGCATGTCCTGAATGTTGCAGAAGAGTAGGCTAAGGTCCTTGCTCCGGATTTGTACCGTACTCACTGTGGTTGGGATAAATTCTCCCCCCACCACGAGATTCCCTTACGGTCTATGCCACAGCCTCAACCTCAATATCCCATGCGGCGTGAAGCAAAAGCTTCCGTTGCAGAAATCCTTGAACAACTGGAATATCAAGGAGTGACTGAAACTTGTGGGTCACCGATGAATAACCCACTTTTTACTGTGACCAAGCCTGATGGTTCGTACCGTTTGGTATTGGAATACCGGCATTTAAACTTGCATTGCCGTACCTGTGCAGTACAGAATACCCACGGCTCTGCTTTGGTGGATGGTCTTGTGCGTAAATGGTTTAAAACCACACTTGACATATCCCACGTTTTTTTGCCCACAATTTGTCTGGTCTGAGTTCCCAATGGACCAGTTTTACCAGTGCTGGCAAACAACGCCAATTTAAATGCCTGGCCATGGGCTATAAGTATAGTTTGGGTGTGTTTGCTGCCCGTATTGTTTCTCTTTTGGAGAGAGTTGACTCAGATGCGTGTTCGTATGTGGATGACATTTATCTCACAGACGACAAGAACTGGGCACATCTGTGCCGTATTGAACGCATAATTTGTAATTTTGTGGACTTCGGTTACAAATTCAACGTTGCAAAGTCTCACATTACGGAGTACACAGTGTCGTTCCTGGGCTATGAGCTCAACAATGATGGTCGAGGGTTGGCTCCTCACTTCTTGGAGAAATGCGCACAGCTGAGCGCTCCTACAACACTGAAAAAATTGCAATCCTTGATGGGATTGTTGAATTTCGGGCGTACATATATTCCCAAATATGCCCAGCATATAAAGCCATTGTATGCCTTGATACAACCTACTTTTACCAAATCGTGCTGGCTGCCTGAACATTCAGCCATTTTGCAATCTTTGCAGGCTGATCTTCTAGAATCTAAATTCTTACTGACTCGTGATAACCACACCAACCCGGGGATAAGAATCATCCCTGGGGTGGTGGGTTTCACATACCTTAATTTTAACGAAGGTGACACAGTACCTATCGCTTACAAGTCACACTTGTACACCAAGGCTGAAGTGCGGTTTTCTACTGTGGAAAAAGTTTTGACAGCAGTGCAAATGGCGATTCTGAAGGAATGTGCACTTTCGCTGGGAAAACGCATGTTGGTTGTTACCCCGTATCTTGCTCTGGAGGCAGTGACGAAAGCCAGTGTACCTAATTCTAAAACTTTGCACCCATGGTGTATACAATGGGCTTCATCTTTGACGCCTCCTTGCAGTCGCAGGAGTTTTTGCAGTATGAGTTTTTTCATCCTGCTCCGTTGACTATGGGGCTTTTGGAGGATTTCCATTGTATCATTTACACTGATGGTTCAGCGCAAGTTGCGCATGGGTCTAAGCATGCATACGTCTCAGCTTGCACCATTGTGGTTGGTACCATGGTGAATGATGAATTCAAGTCCGATGTCGTACATATGCATACAGGGGACTGTACCGCCCAATTGGCAGCGCTGCGTGCTCTGATGCTTGCATTGGAGTACGCTGATCCTAGTGTGACTACTCCTCTTGTGAGTGACTCTTACTACAGTGTCCAGTCTTACAATGAAAACCTGTTCTTTTGGACTCAGAATTATTTTCGTGATTCCAAGTGTAGCACTATAAAACATAAAATGATCTGGGTTCCAGTGGCTGAACTTAAAGAGCAGCTGCCACTCGTGTATGTAATTCATACTTTTGGTCATCAACGTGTGGGAGTTCACGCTGTTGGCAATAGTTTGGCCGATGAGGCCGCGAAAACAGCAGTTTCGACATATTTGGTTGCAGCAGTTACACGTTCCAAAAGTAAGATTGATGATGACATATTGGCAGCAATTGCCACTACTGAGAAGGGAAATAAATGACCTACAGGAATTCCATCAAAGTATTCTTATCATTGAAGTCCTGATAAAGTTCCTTATGTGAAAATACCGGACGTTGCTGACAGATTGATTCCTAACGTGGACCGCAGGTCCACACTGATTACAGCTGCCCACGAGGGTTTTGCGTCCGCGCATGCAGGCGTTTTGGCTACTGTATCTCAGTTACAACAACGGTTGTTTTGGCGGGGGCTGTACAAACAGACGCGTGATTATGTCCTTCAATGTGACATTTGTCAGCAGATAAAGCCTTCGACTGCTACGCGTCTGCCCCAGACACAGTTGTACATTGCTAATAGACCACTTGTTTTTGTTTATTTAGATCACTGCAGTCCTTTTTCCTCTAATACTGGGTATAAGTACATCTTAGTTGCAGTTGATTCTTGCACACGCTTTGTTTGGGTCTGGCCACACCGCAGCGCTGATTCGTGAACTGTCATAAGAGACTTGCGTGTCTTTGTGGGAATTTTTGCCTGTGGCATCTTCCATTCGGATCAGGGTCCAGCGTTCGCCTCTAAGGCATACAAGGATGCCATGAGTTCATTGGGGGTCCAAGTCAAGTTTTCGTCTCCATACAGACCTGAGGGTAATAGTGTTGTGGAGCGAATGAACCGAGAGTTAAAACAGTCTTTGACAGCCAGGGTTATTGGTACTGGCAGGAACTGGCTAGCCCATCTCGATAGCGTACAACGTGCACTTAATAATCTCCCTAGAAGGTCTCTGGGTGGGCGGACCCCATACGAAATGTCTTTGGTATCAAAATGTTCGTCCCGTACCTTGAAGGTCTAGACCAGGCGGCGGCAGCTGCCCCCTTTGACGCAGATGAACATTGTCATGTTTTACTGGGTCTACAAGAGACAAGAGACAGTCTTGCAAAGGAACACTTGCCCTCCACATCAGAAGCTGCGTTGCAGATTCCGGTAGTTGGCTGGCTACCCCTAGTTGGAGAACTGGTTCGAGAGAAGATCGTAAACAAGAAAGAATTTAGTCCCTCATATCGAGCTCCTGTTCTTGTACTTGATGTGCAGGGCACAAGAACAGTCATTTTACCTCCACTTCCAGGTCGTAAGGAAAAATGGTACATCTCCATTGACAATGTCAAATAACACAGAGTGACCGATTCTTCTTAGTATGACACCTGCGTTCTCCTGTCCATCTATACTGAGACATTCTGTTTTGGCTTCGGATCCTAACACCAGGCCTGACGTTGCCATCGAGATGCCTGCTGTTTCCAGTCCTTTATTGAGTATTCCACCTGATGATCATCTTGATGATACTGAATATACTTACCCCACAGACTTATCGATGCCCGATCTACAAACTTGTTTGGCAACTGAGTCCAGATTTTCATTTGACACTAAGCCTACCACGTCAAAGTCCCCTTCGAAAATCTCTGTTTTTGCAACATGGTTTAAAAAAAGTTTTTTATTCCCCCTTGGAGTTATATGTGGTTGGTTCTTTTTAAAAACAAATTTGTTCATGTCAATTGGATTTGTGGTTTAATTTTTCCGTCTTGTCAACGGACACTATGTTGAAGAGAGAACATCTATTTGACACATTAATGGAACATTGGTACCCCATTCCTCATCACACAAATTGAAGAGGGACTTGGCTTTTGTAAACATTACTGCTTGACCCATCTTAGATGAGATTGTATGGGATGCTGTTATAAATGTCCTGAATGTCCTAAGGGTTTCTATGGGAAATGTGATTAAACAAAATATACATTCTGATGATTGGGATGTTCAAGCCGTAGAGGCCTTGTTTTCTGATTTGAAATATTATGCTACTTTTGATGCTGAAGATTTATATTTAGATTCAGCGAATTATGGTGATTTGTTTTGTTATCAACACTTTGGCAATCACTACCTGCATAAGGCAAACACCAGGAGGAATATCGTTAATTATACGCAATGGGAACATTGTCCTGCTCCTGTTGGAGGCAGCTCCAGATCTCTTTTAAAGAGGTTCACCTATTTCACTGATTTTAATCAGTCAAATCCCAATGCATTTTATTTTAAAATGACCGAGAAGTCCACTTCCAAAGATAGACTTACCTGTACAAAGTTACTATAATCCAAGTCCTTTCTTGACCAATTGGCTATTGGGGGCTATGAACTGTGAAAGGATACTATTGATCTTAAATCTGTTCGGGGTTCTAAAAGTTGGAAAGTGCAAGGCACTGAAGCTTTGCATCGCGCATGTCTCATCCCGAACCATATGTTGTTTTTGAATTCTACTATTTCACAAACCACCTGATTTGGATTGGCTACTACTAAAAAATTAAATGCTCCTTCTTTTCCTGAATTGGAAGAATACCCCTGGTGGGATAATAATACCAGTTTTTCTATTAGAGTATTACAGACCCTGTTGCTGAATTCTACTTTTAACATATCCTGTTTGGATCTTAATGGTTGGTTGTTGTGGCACAAAAGTGCAGATTCTTGCCAACATTGTTTTCTGGCTTTAGTACAAGGCTACACACAGGTTAGAGTGGATCCTCGTTTTGAGAGTGGCCATTCTGTGACTACCTATTCAGTAGGCAAATTATGTCAGAGTTAGCTCAAATATTCCACTTTAGCGTCAGTTAAGCTACGGTTATCTAATTTGGTAGATATGAACCTCTAGGCACCGCTTATCTCCATGAAGCTTGGTAGCTTCCTTTTACCTATAGGTGCCTGAGGGAGGGAAAAGAGGTTTATTTGAATGGTGAGGATTGCACAGCAACACCAGATCACTCATTAGTGTTTAGGAATATCCAATTGCATGGCTCATGCAACCAGGATGTGCCTAATCTAGCCTATGTTTGGAAAGGTACACCGACGCCTGCTATCATACCCACATTCACATTACTAGCAAACAGTATTTACTTTTAAATAATGAGGATTGTTGTGGGATGTTAGCTGGAATTCCTTACATGGTACGGTGTCTGAACGTGTGGTCTGTTGCAAAAACGTAATGTTTCCTCCTCCACATGAGAAGCTGGATGTTTCTATCTGGCCGTCGATTCCGACCTTGAAAGCAGAGTTGAACAAGATGAGTCGCATAAGAGCGCTTTTGTCTCAAAAAGAAGTTGCCCTCACATCTGCTCGTGAAACATTTGTCCTTCACGTGGCAAACACCCGCACAGAAGTGCATGCTTTATTAAATACGGATTTGCCCTTGCATTTCGATGAATTAATTCACACTATCTTTAATGCTTCCTCCACCACAGGGCTGGCTCATTTTTTTAAAATTGTTATTAGTGGCCTTATGACTTCTTTTCAAACTATATTTGGTGTGTTCCCAGCATTTTTTCATTAGATTTTTTCCAGCCTATTTGGTGGATTTCCCTTGATGCTCGCTCTGGTTGCAGGAGTGCTTCTGTTGCTTTCTTTATTTCAAAATGGATGCACGTCCTGTGTTACAAGACGATCTGCCACGGCTGTTGCTGCGCCGCAACCGAACGCTTGATTATTATGGAGCGCTGCCTCTTGCTACATTGAGTGCAGCTTATAGATTATCGTTTTGATTTTCCTTTTTCACATGCATCCATCCTGTCTTTCATTGCCTGATCTGCGATTTCGACTGGGCCCTGGATTTGTGTCTCTGCAGTACGGTGTCTCCCAACGCGGATTATGATCAACTGATGAGCCCCTTAGTTGCTCATGAATTGCTTTGTTCTGGCGGAGGGATTATGGCCTTTGCAGCGATGCATGAAATCCTGGGACGTTGGAATATTTTTGCAGGGGCGCATGATTTCTTGGCACGCAGTTATATTGAAGAAAACCCGAGTTGTCCTCCGATGGTGCTAGAGGCTCCGGTTATTGAGGAACATGTATGTTCCTTCCCATTGCTGAATTGGATGGCTGAAATGTTTTCAGATGAGAACAATGATTTCCTGTTGGAGGCTGTTACAAAGTATTGTGCATATACATTGTTGGAGTTAGATGTGTTTCCTCTCCTCTCTCTTGCATGGCCAAGGTCACATCTTGAACATCAGACTTTTAAAAGAAAATTGACGTCTTTCATTTTTCCCCAGGCCTATTGACTATGTCCGTGGAATTGAAATTTGATTCGAAGTATTTTTAAATATTTTGAGTTTTGCTCCCGTTTTTCCACTGTGGCAATTTGAACTTTGTCTGACTCTTGTTCTTGAACTCTGCTTTCCAAATTTTCCCCCTTCTTATCCATGCTCAGATCAAGGGAGGGTGTCGTGGGGCTGAGCCTTGCATTCACACAGTGTTAAATTGACATGAGCTTATTAGAAGTTTAAACGTCATTTTTCCTTCCTGCTGCCTCTTGCACACGGCACACACCTAATTAAATGTTTAGAGTTTAGCAGAGTGTTTTGCTTCACACGAGAATAACATGTTTTTCTATATTAGTAGCCTTGCTTGATAAGCTTAGTCTAAACAGTGATTGCCGAGGCCTTCAAGGTTAGTTCAACACTGTGGTTGTTGTTCGGACTGATCAGCGCACGTTCTAGACATAACATATATGCAGCTGTGGCTGCCTCTGAGATTGGCGTGTTTAATAATGCACTGCGTAGGCATGATCACACACATTTGGAGAACATTTGTATGCTGAGAGGTTGTGCAGAATTTGATGTGATCCATTTCTGCTAATACCAGAGGTATGGGGCCGCCTATGTAATCCCAAGAGACCTTCTGTAGATATAAAATAACCTACTAGCAAGGGAGGGTGAAATATAAGTATATTTTTAACCTGTTTCCATTTAGCATTATAACGTGCTTTCTCCCTTTGTATTTTATGGAATAGTAACTATTCTGACAATCTTGTTTCTAATAATATGCCTGCTTGTATTAGCTAAGATGCTGCGCATGAGAACACGGCGTTAGAAATAAATATTTCAAACTTGCACGTGTCTTCTTTTACTCCCTGTTTTGGACTGGTATGAGAGTATAACAAAAGAGTGTTCATGTTTTCCACATTGCCTGAGGTAACCTAAGTCACATGTTCTGGGTTGTCTAATCATTGGTATTTTGGAAGAGCCAATGTGACACTGATGCTAGTCTGGTAGGGGATTTTGGGTACTAAGGTGAATTTTGGCACACCCTAATTCACTGAGGTCCCAAGTCTCTGTGCACAGTTCTGTGTAGGAGCAGAATCCCTGCAACAACCCCAGTAAAGCCACCTGGTTCACCACCGCTCTCCAAGAAGCCAGACGCACCTGCAGACGCCTGGAGAAGAACTGGAGAAACACCAAGACAACCGAAAACCACACCACCTACAAGGACGCCATGATGGACTACCACAACCAGATCAGAGCCACCAATAGGAACTTCATCCACAACAAAATCCTGGCCAACTTCTCCAACTCCAAGGAACTTTTCAGTGTCATTCAAGAATTCACTAACCCACACAGCGTTGCCAAAGACATCACCCCATCCTAAGAACTCTGCGACAAGCTTGGAACCTATTTCTGCCTTAAGATCAAAAACCTCTACGACAACCTCAACGACCATCCACCAGGGGCCACAGAAGGCCCCCCCCCCCAGAAACACCAGCCAGCCCACCATCTCCAACTGGACACCGATCACGGCCAAAGACACCGCCTCGACCATGAAAAGCATCATCTCTGGGGCCCCCACCAACCCCTGCCCCCTCACATCTACCACAGAGCAGCGGCCGCCATCACACCCGAATTACATCGCACCATCAACACCACCTTCAAAACAGGCACCTTCCCAGGCGACTGGAAGCGCGCAGAAGTCAGACCTCTGCCCAAGAAGCCCACAGCTGACCCCACCGACCTCAAGATTTTTTGGTCTATCTCGCTCCTCCCCTTCACAGCCAAAGTTGCAGAGAAAACAGTCAACAAGAAACTTACATTATTCATTGAAGAGAACGTCATCCTTGACCCGTCTCAATCCGGATTCCGAAGCAACCACAGCACAGAGACCGCCCTACTCGCACCACAGATGACATCGGCACCCTCCTGGACCAAGGCCACGCCACAGCCCTCACCCTACTCTACCTATCAGCGGCCTTCAACACCGTCTCCCACCACACAATAATCGCCAGACTACATGATGCAGGCATACAAGCGGCCTTCCACCGTACAAGTCAGAGGCCTCCGAAGTCATCTGCGGCGTCCCTCAAGGATCCTCTCTGAGCCCCACCCTCTTCAACGTCTACATGAGCCCCCTCGCGGCCATCGCACGCCAACACAACCTCAGCATAATCTCCTACGCCGACGACACCCAGCTGATCATCTCCCTGACCAACGACCCAGCCGCCGCCAGAGCCGACCTGCACGAAGGGATGAAAGAGGTAGCCGAGTGGATGACGACCAGCCGCCTGAAACTGAACTCCGACAAGACGGAGGTCCTCATCCTGGGCTCTTCACCCTCCGCCTGGGACGACTCCTGGTGGCCTCCCGCCCTGGGCACCGCACCCAAACCAACAGACCATGCACGCAACCTGGGCTTCATCCTGGACTCCTCCCTCTCCATGACCAGGCAAGTCAACAACGTCTCCTCGGCGTGCTTCAACATCCTACGCATGCTACGGAAGATCTTCTGGTGGATCCCCACCGAGACCAGGAAGACCGTCACCCAGGCCCTCGTCACTAGCCGTCTGGACTACGGCAACGCCCTCTACGCCGGTACCACCGCCAAGCTCCAGAAGAGACTCCAGCGGATCCAGAACGCCTCTGCCAGACTCATCCTCGACATCCCACGAACCAGCCACATCTCCGGACATCTGAGAGACCTTCACTGGCTCCCCGTCAACAAAAGAATCACCTTCCGCCTCCTCACCCATGCACACAAAGCCCTACACGACCAAGGCCCGAGCTACCTCAACAGCCGAATCAACTTCTATGCTCCCAAACGCCACCTCCGATCAGCCAACCACGCCCTCGCCGCCGTCCCCCGCATCCGAAGAGCGACTACAGGTGGAAGGTCCTTCTCCTACCTGGCCGCCAAGACCTGGAACTCCCTCCCGACCGACCTGCGCCTGACCCAAGACCACCTCTCCTTCAGGAAGAAGCTGAAGACCTGGCTGTTCGAGCAGTAGCGGCACCCCCACTCCCCCAGCGCCTTGAGACCCAACGGGTATGTAGTGCGCTCTATAAATGTCATTGATTGATTGATTGATACAAGCAATAGCCCTGGACTGGATCCGATTATTCCTCACCAGAAGAAGCCAAAGGATAAGACTCCAACCCTTTCTCTCCGACCCCACGAAAATCACCTGCGGAGTCCCACAGGGTTCATCCCTGAGCCCCACCCTCTTCAACATCTACTTGGACACCCTAGCAACCATCGTCCGACAACACGGCCTCAACATTGTATCCTATGCCAATGACACCCATCTCATCCTCTCCTTTACCAAAGACCCCACCACTGCCAAACTCAACTTCCAGAAGGGAATGCAAGACGTCGCAGTCTGGATGACCAACAACTGCCTGAAGCTCAACGCTGAGAAGATAAAAGGCCTCGTCCTCAGTACCACCCCTTCTGCATGGGATAGCACCTGGTTGCTGACTGCCCTCAGAAGCCCACCTACCCCCTCAGACCACGGCAAGAACCTCGGCATCGTACTCGACTCATCACTCACCATGAACCAACAGGTCAACGCCGTCACCTCCAGCTGCTTCAACGCCGTCTGCATCCTCCGCAAGACCTTCAAGTTGATCACCCCCTGAATCAAGGAAGACAGTCACCCATGCACTCATCACCAGCAGACTGGACTATGGAAACGCACTCACGCCGGCATCAACAAGTCCCTACTCCGCAAACTCCAGACAATACAGAACACCGCCACCAGACTCGTCCTTGGCATCCCCTGACACAAACACATCAGTCAAAACCTACAAAGTCTCCACTGGCTCCCCGTGGAGAAAAGAGTCATTTTTAAAATCCGCACTCATGCCTACAAATGCCTACACAACAACGGACCCGAATACCTCAACGACAGAATCAACTTCCACGTACCCAAAAGAAACCTCCAATCTTCCAACCTCGCTCTGGCCGGAATCCCGCACATCCACAGAGCCAGAGCAGGCGGAAAATCCTTCTCTCACATTACAACCAAGATCTGGAACTAGCTACCGGCAGACATCAACGTGCCCCCTCCCTGAACACCTTCAAGAAGACCCTCAAGACCTGGATCTTCCGCTAACCAAATCCGGGATCCCCCCACACCCCCATATCGCCTTGAGAACCACACGGGTGAGTAGCACACTTACAATTCCCTGATTGATTTATTGAAAATGTAAAACAATGCATTTAGTTCTAAGGTGTGCGTCCCTGGTACTAATGTGCAGACTACAGGGCGACTATTCCTTTCAGAAATAAATGTGTGAATGGCACATTCACGCACTAGGGAAAATATGTGCAAACCGTCATTAGAAGAGAATGCTAAGTTAGAAAAGCAAAGCTAAAAAGGAGGCTAAAAGTAAGCTTAACAACAGTTGAAAACTTTGCTGTTTCCTAAATAAATGCACCACCAGAACCTCAGCAAAAAATACAGAAAACAGTCACACTCTCAAGCTCAATCTTCAGCTTACATCTCACAAATCAACTCACACAAACAACAAACTGCTTTTGTTATGCAGATAAGCAAGCAAGGACTGATCTATGGTTCGTCATTACATTATATAGTTATGTACTCACATATATAACCGTTATTGCTCCTAATAATAATAAAACCATAAGACGCTTTGTCAGAAACAGATTGTAACTTTTACCTGATAAGTGCACATATCTGCTATGAGAGTTGTCCATTATCAGCACCATACAGCCTAAAAACAAACATCACGAAATGAACATGCATGGAATAATTGAAGAGATCTGTCACAGATTACTGGACAATTTGAAGGACTTTGATATAGTCCCTTCACTGTAAGTCTCAAACATCTCTACAATCTGACTGTGTCTTTACATCTCACAAAGACACTCAGGTACAGGATAATAATAACAATGGCCATCCCAACAGATCTCTCCACCTCTCTCTCTCTGCAACCATGCCAGCTCAGGACCAAGTCTATACACAAAATATCAGATTGCGCAACCTAGTGCTGTAACCAGCTAAGCAGACCAAATCATAAGAAATACCATAAAGAGACCTGTAGAGCTGTTCAAAGATACGAGCATATTGAAAACTATAAAACTGTGGGGCATATGTACAAGGCTCTATCGCCACAGGAACGTCACTTTTTGTGGCCTTGCCTTATCAACAAGGCAGCGTTAAGCCACTTAACGTGACTGAGCGCAGCCTTGTACATAAGGTACCTTTTCACACTATGTTTAGTGTGAAAGGGGCATGCAGTGGGTTTTGTGGTGGGTGTTCCAATGCAATACCCATTCTATTTGACGCTGCCCCGTATGTACAAGTGTGGCATACTTTCGAAGGAGCGCCAAATTTAAGGCCAGAAAAACCCTGGTCTTAAGGTGGCGAAACGAGGAGAAATGCATTATTTCTCCTCGTTTTTGCTTTTTTCATGTGTGCTGCCTTGTGCCATGGTTTGTTTATGTACAGGAAGGTGCCCCTTCCTGTACATAAATCAACCTTTTTAAAAATGCCATTTTGTAACTTTCATGTGTGCTGCATGAAGCAGCACACATGAAAGTTAAAAACAGACATTCAAGGATTGGTTATGTGCAGGGAGGGACTCTTTCCTACACATAACCAATCCTCCCGGGCACACAGACACCCTTGCCCTCTGGAGCAAGGGTGCCTGCGTTGGTGGTAAGTTGTGAAACTTAGCGCCATCGCAGGGGGAAACGCAAGGCTGCACCACATCCTCGTAAATATGGTGCAGCCTTGCATTTCCGAAGTGGCGGAGCATGTTGTTAAGCCCAGGAGGCTAATGACACACTCCGCCAATTCGTTGTACATATGGCCCTGTGTGTCTGTCTCTTACACTTCACCATCCAACATACTGCTACGCCCAGTATTGCACAACAGGATAGCCGCTCCTTGGTGGTCATCATGCAGTACATGGAAATACTTCCCACATAGGATCAAAGCAAAAACATCATGCTTCCAATCACACACCCTACATGGTGTAGCGCCCCACATAGAGGTAGTAAGCACTATATGAATGCGCAGTACAAAACAATACAACGTTGTCCGTCAGCTCAGGGCCTAGGCTGCACACATGGTGGTGACTAGTACTTTGGTTGAGCGTGCCCGTGATCACCACGCATGTCCATCGGTCAGCCCATTTATTGATTAACTGATGTTACCTGACAACACCATTATGCATTTATAAATGTGGGGCGACGAAATGTGACAGACTATACCTCTCGTGTCACGATTGCGCTACAACACAGTAATAAAGGATTGCATCTGCAGCATTTCAGCAATGTGCCTCATAAGGAATTTTTAAAGGTAAAAGAACTACACTCTTTTGTTTTCAATTTGATGATTCGTTACATAGTTTCACTTTTTTTAAGCGAATTCTATTGCATTGTTGCCATCTAGTGGTGGAGATGTATAATTAATTCGGGCAATCAAAGTGTTGCAAAATCTAAATTTATGGAGAAAGTACTTCATTAACCACATGGTTGAAGATCGGCCGGTCCTTTCAATCTTTCATCCGCACGAGATTGTCAAGGGGCGTCATAGGTTGAATGAGCACCTTTCAAAGTATGCCTGCAATGTTATATGCTCAACAGTGATAATCTTCTGCTGACAGAGACGGTGGGGTTGGTGTCTCTGGCTGTCGTCCAATGCACAGACCGTGCTAAAGTGTTGTAACCAAATGCCCAGGGTGCATAGTGACGTGTTGTGGTCCCCAAATCCACATTGAAAGGCCTCAGAGGAGAGAGGGGTTAGCAGTGAAAGTATGCTATGACATTTTGAAATTACACTGTTAGGTGTTTGCAGTGAATGCTGGCAGTTACCGAATGTGTTTGATGACATTTACTTTTGTTCATGAGTGGTTGGTTTAGCAGTTTTTTCTAATTTATTCACAGTGACCCCTGACGAAGAACTGTTGGGTTCGAAATGCATTGGGTTTTTAAAGAGGCTGTTACGAAATCGATTGACCGCACGTGCCAATGTTAAAGCTTGGATGGGCAACAGAAGGCATTTGAAAATGCGAATAAAGGGCCTCATTTATGAGGCTGTGCGTCACTTTTACGCCTCCGGTGCGTCACTTTTTGTGACGCACCAGTGGCGTAAAAAATGCGCCTTTTTGCGCCATATTTACAAAGTGACGCATCTAGGTAGATGCGTCACTTTGTAAACCATTGCGCAACATTATACCTGCGCCAGGTATAATGTATGCAAGGGGGGCATATTGACGCAAGAAAGGGTCCTGAAAGTGATGCAGTGGAATCTATGAGATTTCACTGCGCCACTTCTAGGACGCAAATGCGTCAATATCGTACGCCTGCCTCATGGCAGGCGTAAGACTGACGCAGGCCCTTTCACATGGGTCTTGCCCCAAGTGAAAGGACGCATTGCTGGAGTTGCGTCACTTTTGTGACACACTCCAGCAATGCGTCACTTTTGTGCTTACAGATACGTCAGAAATACTGACGTATCTGTAACTCCTTGCGACATGATGCGTCATATTATAAATATGACGCATCAATCATGACGCACGGAGTGCGCACTGAGAAGTGACGCATCACTGCTTTCACTCAGCGATGCGTCATTTCTCATAAATGAGGCCCAAATTATTTTGGTCCAATATAGATGTCTCCCGAGTGATTCTATAAGCAGCGAAGTAATGTATTACAAAAGGAAGATACATTGAATGGTACATTATGGAAGAACTTGGGTAACTTGGATTATGAGGTTTACTTTACAGGATCGTTTTCCTTACTCTTGCAGTGCAGCAGCTGGGTGCACAACAGTTGCATTCTTTAGGCAGTATCTTTGATATGCTGTGCAGTTGGACGATTCACAGCGCTGTTTTGCACGCACTTATCTTGCAGTAAAAAGCAAAAGTTAATATTCTAATTAAGGGAAAGAGTGCATTCGCCAAATATACACTTTATTATGCCCACATACACCGCATTCCTGTATTCCAACCTGCTCCTATCAATGCCTGAACGATATTCTTTCTCCATAACACAGGAATCCATCGAAATAGTTTCCGAAGGGGTCGTAAAAGAATAAAACAAGTTCCACATACCTTAGTTACTTGTTCTTGCAATGAAAGGGAATCATCAATAACAAAGACTAAATTCTTTACCACTTTCTTAGGTTTTGTTGTGGGGCCAAACAACATTAACCACCAAGAATGTTTCCAGACCTTACCAGCAGCCCCAAACAGCAAGACCTCTGTTATATCAGCATTAAGTTTTAAACAATGAAATTGCAGGGTTTCTGCTACCTCAAAAAGGCAATCACCCAAGTTTCCCTTCATCTCATTATACTTTTCATCAATACAGATAATCAGCCGAGTGTCATCAGCATACATAACAATTTAAAAACCTCTTTTTAACACAACACTTGCCGAAGGTGCCAAATAAACCTTAAACAAAGTGGGGCTCAAGGAGGAGCGCTGAGGAATTCCACAGTGCAAGTTTTAGAACTATAATTAAAAGGAGATAGCTGCACCGTTTGGGATCTTTTACTTAATAATCATTGGTAAATGCATTAGGTTTCGCCCATGTGATTAATAAGAAGCAGTTTTTTGTTGTAAGTTGTAGCTGGCTGAGCAGTAGTACAATATAAGTTACAGAAAGTCTGTTAAAGTGTTATGACTTGTTTATGTACAAAAAGGCAACATCTTGTGCTGTTACCAGTGGTTTAGTGAGGATAAGTAATAGTATAATTTTGAAAAATGAAATGAAAGGAGAAATAATAGAATTCATTGTTGTAATAGCAATATTATGGGGCCGATTCCGATCTGGGTCGAAAAGCACTACGACCGAGTCGGACTCAGGGTGTTTTTCGACCGATCCGGACTCCTGCAGTCCGACCGAGCGAGTACGATGCGGCCGTATGCCGTCGGACGCGGTTTGGTCGGACTCCCATAGAAGTCAATGGAAGCCGGTTGTATGACGTCGTGGATAAGTGCGCCCCCTACAGTGGGTACGCGTCGGTGCCATCTGCACCGTACATGCCTGTGTTGGGGAGACCCATGGGTCTCCCCCTGTGTCCGAGTCGTAAGGCTGCGGGTAACAGGGGGTCCGACGCGGACCCCTGAAGTACAAATCCCAGAGCTATTGTGAGCCGGATGCTCAGACTTGATCCGGCTGTTTGAATCGAGCATCGTACTAGCTCGGTCGAGAAACGTCTCAATTGCGTGCCACGGTTTGCTTGTGACCGAGTCGTATGAAGCGGTTTTGACCCAGAAACGATTTGGACGTAGATTTCGTGCTTGTTCGCATAGTACTTCGACGTCCGGACCCGTGTACGACTCGGACAGAAATTCAGCCTCCGAATCGGATCCGCTAATGCTGAACCCAATTCGGTGCCCTATCGACCAAGATCGGAATCGGCCCCTAAGTGTTTAGAGGAGTTCTAACAACTTTTGGGCCCGATGCCACTGCACCTGCTGCACCATTCACATAATGGCCCTAGTGCATGCAAGAGAACTGCATTTATGACTACCTGTTTAGTGGTAAAATATAGCAATATTTAGTGTTTAGGGGCATTATGACAACTTTTGGCCCCAGTGAAACTGCACCTGCTGCACCATTCAACTCCTGACACTATTGCCTGTAAGGTAATTGCACTTGTGACTGCCTGCTTATTAGTAAAATACTGCAATATTTGGTGTTTGGAGGAGTTCCTAGAGCTTTGTGTCCCGATGTCACGGCACCTGCTGCACCATTGAAATCATGATCCTAGTCCCTGCAAGGTAACCACATTTGTGACTGCCTGTTTAGTAGTTAAATATAGGAATATTCAGGATTTAGAGGAGTTCTGACAACTTTTAGCCCCAGTGCCATTGCACCTGCAGCACCATTGAAATCATGTGCCTGCTGGATAACTGCACTTGTGACTCCCTGTTTAGTAGCAAAGTTTAGCAATATTCTACATTTAATGGGGTTCGTAGAGCTTTTGGCATGGAGCCACTGCACCTGCTGCACCATTCAAATCATGACCCTGATTTCTGCAAGGTAACTGCACTTGTGACTGTCTGTTTAGTACTAAAATACAGCAATATTAGGTGTTTAGTGGGGTGCCTAGAGCTTTTGGTCCAGGTGCTACTGCACCTGCTGTACCATTCAAATCATGCCCCTAATGTCTGCTAGATAAATGCACTTCTGACTGCCTTGTTTAGTAGTAACACTTAGCAATAATCTGGGTTTAGTGGGGTCCCTAGAGGTTTGGGCCCCAGTGCCACTGCACCTGCTGCACCATTCAAATAAAGTCCCTTTTCACTGCAAGGTAACTGCAACTGCCCGGTTTAGTAGTCAACTATAGCAATATAATGAGTTTAAAGGAGTTCTGACAACTTTTGGTCTCAGTGCCACTGCACCTCCTGCACTATTGAAATCATGACCCTAGTGCTTGTTAGAAAACTGCACTTATGACTGCCTGTTTAGTTGTAAAATATAGCAATATTAGGTGTTTAGAGGAGTTCTGACAACTTTTGGGCCCAGTGCCACTGCACCTTCTGCACCATTCAAATAATTACCCTGTTGCCTGCAAGAATACTGCACTTGTGACTGCATGTTTCGTAGTAAATATACCAATATTTGATGATTAGTGGTGTTATGACAACTTTGTGCCACTGCACCTGCTGCACCATTTAAATCAAGCCCCTTCCAAGTGCAAGATAACTTCAATTGTGCCTGTTTAGTAGTAAACTATAGCAATATTATGTGTTATAATGGAGTTCTGACAAATTTATGGCCCAATGGCACTACACGGATGTATGACGGTACAACGCGTACCGTTACAACGCATCCCTTTACGACGCAGTTTTAACAACGCAAGTCGTTACAACGACTTGCGTTGGGGGGCGCTGATAGTGAATAGTTTAATTTACTATTCCAACACCAGTCCCCGTGGATAGTAGGGAAGATGTTGGATAGTAAATTAAACTATCCCCTATCCTAGAGCGCCCTCCAGCGAAAGTCGTTGTAACAACTTTCGTTGTTAAAGCTGCATCGTAACGGTACCGCGTTGCACCAGTTACGTTGTAAAGGATGTTTCCCGCACTACACCTGCCTCACCATTCAAATCATAACTCTACTGCCTGAAAGATAACTGCACTTGTGACTGCTTGTTTAGTTGTAAAATATAGCAATAATCAGTGTTTAGTGGGGTGCCTGTAGCTTTTGGTCTTAGTTCCACTGCACCTGCTGCACTATTGAAATCATGACCCTAGCACTAGCTAGATAACTGCACTTGTGACTGCCTGTTTAGTTGTAAAATATAGTAATATCAGGTGTTTAGAGGAGATATGGCAACGTTCGGCCCGGTGCAACTGCACCTGCTACACCATTTAAATCAAGCCCCTTTGAACTGCCAGCTAACTGCAATTGTGTCTGCCTGTATAGTAGTAAAATATAGCAATATTATGTGTTTAGAGGAGTTCTATCATCTTTTGGACCTGGTGCATCTTCCTGCTGCACCATTCAAATCATGACCCTGTTGTCTGCAAGGTAACTGCACTTGTGGCTGCCTGCTTATTAGTATAATACAGCATAGCTCTTGTATGCAAACTTTATTTTTAGCATACAATGTTTATTACAACATTTAGAATTTGATCATAACGACCAAATAGATTAAGTTGAAAAAATCAATCCAATAATGCCTACAAAGTGCAAAGAAAGGTACTGAGTCATGAATTGGAAATGTCACAAACGCTCTAAGGCTAAAGCATCTGCTTTACACGACTAAGTAATAACAAGCATTTGAAATCCAGTAGGTCTCACATTTATGAGAGTTTGAGCTATTGGCATTGTAAATTACAATAGCTTAAAGTCTCACAAATACTTTATTTTGTAAACGCCCGCCATGCTGTGCTTTCACATTAATGGTAGCTGCTCCCCTTTCTTTAGACGAGCCACCAGCTAAAGAAAGGGGAACGGCCACTATTAAAGTGAAGCTTTTTTTTTGTAAAAGTGCCCCTTGTGCAGTTTCACTTTAATGGCGACCACTTGACATGGCTCATCTCACCATAATGTGAAAGCATGGCACGGGGTGCCTGTAAACAAAGAAAAGTGAATAAATAGAAAAAAAACATGCAGCCACGTTCGGCACCGCAAATAAACCAACAGCGCGGCTGCCACTGTGGTGTGCAGTGCTATTAAAAAAAAAAGCGTTAAGAGAGAGTGTGTCTTGCCTGCAACAGTAGGGAGGTGAAAACCAATTAATGAAATAGTGCTCACAGGCTGTAATTAAAGTCTACAGAGTAACAACACATGTAAGAGGGCCAGTCCTTATGGGAGGCTACAAGATGAGACAAGGTGGTACTAATAAGAGCCTACTAAGCCTATTGACCAATGAAAAGCCACAGTTTACAAAGGACAATGACACAAGCCAAAGAAAATGTGGCCGGAGAGTGGGTGGAGCTTTAAGTCCATACCTGAATACAACATGCCTAGCAGAGCAGCGCATGCGCTGCCCAGGCTCGACCTCAAAAGGAAGCATTCTAGCATACTGTTAGAAGCTGTCTGCCTTTTCCTTTGGAAGAGATCTTATCTTGGCAGTGAATGGGGCTTAAACAGTGAGAACAACTTTAGTAGAAGTATCATAAATGCTGCATCGAGGGGAAGTAAACAAACATAAAATCTCCACACAAAAGCGAATGAACACAATAATTTGGGGATGTGGACTGATAAGAATTCCCTTTTAAGATATATTAAATACAATAGATTTCACAAGCACAGTGCAAGTGCTGTGCAGGCAAACTTAAAAATGAATAAAACCACTATAATGTAACTAAGTGCAAACTGATTTCATGCAGCTTTTGAAGTAGACATTAATGAGGCATGGTGTCAAAAGCTGCTGACAAATCTATGAGGATTATTGCTGCTGATTTGCCTTCACCCACCAGCGACCTAACTCTGTCCAACACTGCTAGTAGAGTAGTTTATGTACTGCTTTTCACCCTAAATGCTGTTTGAGAAGGGTCTTATAAGTTATTACTCTCCAAGTAATGGATTAATTGAATATTTACCAATCTTCCCAGTACTTTTGCCAAATAGGGTGTCATTGAAATGGGACAGTAATTAGATAGGGTACAAGTATTCACTGCTTCTCTCTTTGCCAATGGCGAAGTCATGGACTTCAATGAACAGACACTAGACACCGATTTCACACCTACATCCAGCAAAGCCAGCAAGCTTACCATCTCTGCGTGGACCCCGGTCACCACCGAAGACACCACCACAACCATGAAGAGCACCCGAGCTATGACGCACCATCAACTTCACCTTAGAATCTGGCACATTCCTCAATTACCGGAAACCCGCAGAAGTCAAGCCCCTCCTCAAGAAGCCCTCTGCAGACCCAACGGACCTCAAAAACTACAAACCCATCTCTCTCCTCCCCATCACTGCTAAAGTCACCGAGAAGACCGTCAACATCCAGCTAACTGACTTCATTGAAGCCAACTCCATCCTCGACTCTTCCCAATCGGGATTATGCTGCAACCACAGCACCGACACCGCCCTTCTCTCCGCCACAGACGACACTCGCCCGCTCCTTGACCAGTGCCACACCGCGGCCCTCATCCTACTAGACCTTTCTGCAGCCTTCGACACCATCTCACACCACACTCTCACTGCCAGACCCCACAACGCCAGCATATAGGGAACCACCCTTGACTGGATCCACTCTTTCCTCACCAGCCGACCCGGAAGAATCAGACTCCCACCTTTCCTCTCCGAACCTACAGAGATCAACTGCGGAGTACCCCAAGGATCATCGCTCAGCCCGGCGCTCTTCAACATCTACATGGCCCCCCTCATCGCCATCGTCAGAAAGCATGGACTCAGCATAGTATCCTACGCCAACGACACCAAGCTCATCCTCTTCCTCACAAAGGAATCCGTCACCACCAGACTCAGCTTCCATGAAGGAATGAAAGACGGGCATGGATCATGGATCATGGATTGGCAGCAGCTGTCTGAAGCTCATCTCGAATAAGACAGAAGTCCTCGTCCTCAGCCCCCCCTCAGCATGGAACAACACCTGGTGGCCCACCGCCTTCGGCAACCCCCCACTCCCACATACCACGCCCGGAACCTTGGCATCATACTCAACTCCTCCCTCAACATGACCCGACAGATCAACGTCGTCTCCTCCACGTGCTTCAACAACCTCAACATCTTTCACAAGACATTCAAGTGAATCCCACCAAATCCAGAAAGACCATCACCCACGCACTCATTACAAGCAGAATGGACTACAGAAATGCCCTTTAAGCCGGAATCAACAAATCCCTGTACCGTAAACTCCAGACCATCCAGAACACCGCTGCAAGACTCGTCCTTGGCCTTCCACGACATGAACACATCACCCAGCACCAACTAGACCTCCACTGGCTCCCCGTCGAGAAGAGAGTAACCTTCAAGCTACTCACTCACGCCTACAAATCTCTCCACAACACCGGACCTCAATACCTTAACTAAAGAGACTCCTTCCACGTACCCAAGAGAGACCTCCTCTCCACCGACCTCGCTGAAACCCTACGCATCTGCAGAGTGGGTTGAAAAGCTGCCTACTACATCGCGGCAAAGACCTGGAGGGAGCTCCCACTCAACAACAGACGTTCCCCCACTCTGCACACCTTCAGAAAGAGCCTCAAGACCTGGCTCTTGGGCTGATTCGGAGCTGCACACCCCTCCCCCCACCTCAGTGCTTTTAGACCCTCCTGGGAGAGTAGCGGGCTTCACAAATCCCTGATTGATTGATGGTCTGCTTCCAGGCTACCAGAAACTCTGCCTCCTTTAAGGATTTATTTAGGAGTAGTGTTACACATGGAACAAGTATGGGAGTTAGGAGCAACCCTGGGCGTAGATTACAAAGTAGCGCTATGCGTAGCTACGCGAAGTGCACTTCGCACTGCGCGAGCTACTAGTAGCGCTACGCGAACTGCGGAGTGCGCTGTTTGCGATGATTGCACAGTGCCGGATTCTTGTTCGCACTGTGCAATCATTGAAAACTCCATCTTGCACAGGGCAAGCTGTCTTTTACTGCAGCTCGAGTAGATTTTTACTCGAGCAGCAGCTTTCTCAACGTGGACTGGTAGTTTCTCATCCCGAGAGGTCGAAAACATTCGCGACCACTCGCAATGAGAAACCTGACCTCCCCGCGTTGAGAAGCTTGCCGGGAGGATTTTTTTCCACGCTCGCGATCGGCAACTTGATGTTGCTGATCACGAACGAGGAAAAAGTCTCGCCGGGATGTCATTTTGCTTGCTCACGGTCGCCAACTTGACGTTGAGGACTGCGAGCAAGCAAAAAATGACCGCTGCACTACGCTACCTGTGTTTGCACTGTGCTACGTGCAATTCATGTAGTGTGGAGTAGCGCAAACTTTGCAAAGTACGCGAGCGTAGCGTAGTACTTTACCCATGCTTAGTTAGGAGAGAATAGACATAGTGAGTACAGGGATCTAATGCAGACCCTGACCTCACCTTTCCCATCACCCCCCACCCCACCATTTTCACTGTTAATTCTGCAAGCTTCCTCCATTTAGAGGTGGCTTCTGGGTGTAATCTAGCACCCTTAAACATTTCCTCCTCAATAGGTGGTTGATCTCCAAATGCAGAATAAGTTTTCATACTCTTTTTGTTGACAAATGTATCAAATTCCTCACTAAAGGATACAGATGCTTTGATTGTTTCATTCAGCACTGTTGAATGAGCCAGTTCTTTAACAATTTTAAAAAGTTCTCTAGATGAGCTACTGTTTTCTTCCAATCTTTTTACAAAAGACTGCCTTCTCTTGCCGTATCTCAGTTGTTTATAATAGGCCTTAAAAGTATTTTTAAAGACCACTTTGTCCTGTAACCCTTTGGTGCACTGCCACTCCCATTCAAAGACTTTGCAATCCCTTTTGATTGCCCTTAATTAACTCCACTGTATAGCATTTCCCAGATTGTTCTCCATTTCCATTAGTGGTCTTTCTTACAGGGGCCCAAACATCTAGAGATGCAGACGTCGCATTTGCTAGCTCTATAACTGCTTGCCTCGTCATCCGAGGACTGAAAGTATTGGTAAAAGGGGCAGGGCTAACTTTTCTCCAAAATCTCCTGACACCAGGAGTAGAACTAAAATGATCTATTTATCATTCACTAAACAATCGGAGAATTACACTGTGAACTGGTCTGAACATGTGATGAGCTCCCCTGATTGGATTGTCACTGAATTTAAATTGGAAAAGAGTGGCTTGTAGGAGTAGTAAGAGTTAGGTACAGGCAGATCAAGTTGCCCACACGTTGAAATGTGAACCCAGTTCACTCTTTGTTCTTTCCACCAGTTTTGGAGTGGGTACATAAGAGATCCATAGTCTTTGTGTGCTTGCTGAGTGGTGGATTTCGCTATGAAAGTCGGGCGCAGTCCACATCTTCAGCCTGCCCAGCCTCCCGAGAAAGCAGAAAGGAACCACTTAATGAACCTCTGGAGTCCTCAGCAATAATTGCCTGCTTCTGGGCTGACACTGATAAACAGCATCACAGTAGACGTAGCCCATAAAGCCCCTTTGCAGCATTCATGCAGCAAAGCAGTTGTAGTTCAACACCTGCTGGTGCAGCATTGACACAGCATGGCAGTTGCAGTCCAACATGTGCCAGGAATCATGCACCAAAGCAGTTGCAACCAAGCACGGGCCAGTGTGGTTCTTAAGGGCAACCACGGAGAGACTGGGAGATTCCTTGCAGTATGGATGACTCCTTGCATTACTCTTTTAGCTCTCTCAGGCAGTTGGCTTTCTCTGGTTGATCCTCAACTGTAACCACACTCAGATTCTCATCCTTGACAGTTTCTCCTCTGTCTGGACCAGGCAGACGTCTTGCTGCCATCAGCCTGCATGCATTAAGGCTCCTGCTCACTAGGAAGATACTCAGTTCTATCAGCAGGACATGCAGACTGCAGGTGATGTCCACTCACCATTGGAAGACTGTCTATTAGACAACCATCAGGCCTGGTAACACAACAATCAATAGTGTATGCTCTATGGATCTCTCCCTTCATTGGTCATGAAGAACGCTAAACATTTGGCAGGGTCCACATCTGGATGGTAGCGAGTATTCTTGTCATTCCTTGACCCACAATACCTATATTCAGCAGGATCGTGTATTGGTGGGTGGAGTTGAAATGCATAACTTGTTGGGGGTGGTGCACATGGGGTGGTTTCTAGCCGATCATGAGCCAGTGCTGCTTCAGTTGCAGTGGGGCACTGATATGAGCTGTGTGCGCAGTTGGTTCATGCCCACTGACCTTTTCCTGGACGCTGAATGTTGTGACTCAGTGGCGACTTCCCTTGCTGATATCTGGATGGAAACTGGAGGTCTGCTGCTTCTAGAACCATGGATTGGGAGGCTCTTAAGGTGGTTATGCGTGGGGCCTGCATATGTATCACCTGTGGAGTCTGACATCAACTGGAAGCTGAGATGGGGAACAGGAATGACAGTTGGCAGATCTTCAGGGCTCTGAGGTGTTTTTCGCTGGACATACGGGAGAGGGTGCTCCAAGCTCAGCGGGGAGGGCTGTCGATCTGGAAATCCTTAGATAAATGCACTCACAGGGTTAATCGTCAATATCTCCACAGGGAGGGGGACAAGTCCGGTAGACTTTTGGCATGGATATTGAGGAGGGAGCTTGAGGTTTTTCCTATCCTACATGTTTGTGCTCCCAGTGTGGGACTAGATGCTGTGATATCTGGGGTCTTCGTGTAACACTTCCAGAGGGTGTATCGCACTGGTGTGTGGGTCCTCCAGGGCAGATTGATAACTTTTTGACGGGGTGGGTTGTTTACTCTGGCTCCAGATCTTGTGCAGGACTTGGAGGGTGAGATTACCTTGGATAGATTGGGTCTGGCCATCCGGGCCCTCAACAGATCTAAGGCTCCAGGTAGTGATGGCTACCTTGTAGGTTCTACCAGTCCTACTCTATTACACTTTTGAAAAGTTGTTGGAGGTCTTCCTGCATGCTTGGGTAAACATGATACTTCTGCACACTATGATTGAGGTTGTTAACTGCCTTCTGCTGAAGCCTTGGGGTGATGCGGGTAACCCCTCGTCATATAGGCCACTCATGATGCTCAACACAGATGTCCAAATTCTATGCAGGCTGTATGCTTGGGGGGGGTGATTCATAAATTGGTACACAAAGATCAATGTGTCCTAATGCTGACCCATAGTACGACCTGTAATATCCGGAGACTTACGCATTTACTGCATGAGATGGTGGATGATAATCGTGAATTTGCCTCCGTTTCCCTCGATCTGGAAAAGGCATTCGATAATGTGGCCTTATTTGATGGAAGTGCGTGGGGATGGAGTTTGGCCCATCTGTTGTGGTTGTGTGCAGGTCCTTTACACCAGCCCCAGGAACCACACCAGGACTGGGGGCGAACTCTCTGAGGAGTGGGAGGTTGGGAGTTGTGAAGGACTGGACTATTTAAGGCCCAGCGGTGCCAGGGGACAACACCTGAAACCTTCGTGGGTTACCTGTTCTGGCGTACAAAATGACAGAGACACGGGACACTTCCTTCGGCGTCAAAGATCAGCGTTTATTACTGCAGGGATACAGAAGTCACTAGAAGTACAACGAAGTGTAGGTTCTGAGAGTCTGCTTTAAATTGCATATGTGAATCGCTCCTTTTATACACATTTTCGTCATTGCACAACATACGAACAAAAGGTTTACAACTCAGTTCCCATAGTAAACTTCAAAAGGATTGCTTTCATGTTTTCAGAACCCCGGAACATAATTACAGTATCATTGCCGGTTCCCAACTGTAAAAGCACATTATCCCACCGCTAGGCACATTCCACTCTAGTTGTAAACAAACGAAAGACAGAGACAGGAACAGATGCAAGGAAGACAGACAACAGTGGGAAAAGAGTGTGGGGGTAATATCGGAAGCGTGATCACAGGATCAAAGGATTTGATCCCAGCACGTGTAAGGCTGAAACAATAGTCCGGCACGGCAAGATTACCCTCGAGCGGAGCCATCTGCCTTTGCAGTGTCATTCCCCTCGTCATAAAAGACGCACAAAAGGGATATGCATCTTCCGTAAGGCTTGGGAACCCAGGGTCATGAAGCGGACATTTGCCTGTTCGCTGACTACGTGAGGGCAGGAAAACAAAATGGATGCCGTATCTAAAATGGAACCCGAGGGTTCAGAGGTAGAAACCCGTAAATAAGACGAACCCTTCCAAGTAGTGTAGCGAAAACGCGTACACCTACTAATCTCGTCATTTACGGTTCATAGATACCAAAGTCGTCCATATTCGAACATACCCAAAACGTCGTAACGTTTCTCACGGAACCTCAGACGCTCCTTTTGCCCTCATGTAGGCAAGAACTAATCGAAGTCAGAATCAATCTCGATATTCATCAGATCATTCAGATGCTGCTGGAACATTATTCTATCCATTAATGTCTCTTTGGTAACAGATGGCCTTCTTATACACGTTGTAGCACAAAGGCCACATAAGGCAGGACCACACTGCACGCAAAGACAACATGTGAACAGAAACGTTACAACAACCCCTATAATCATCAGAATCTTCCAACCTCAAGTCGATATCAGACCCCAAAACCATCCTAGAAGCGTCCAATCTCCCTCGTCCACGTGTATGGACTCTGAGATTTTATGCAACTTGGAGATGGCTTGATAAACAGTTGGAGCATTATCAGGTGTGAAAATGCAGCAGCTCGAATGGATTACCTTACACACACCACCTCTATCTGCTAGTACAACGTCTAGAACCATACGGTTCTGTAGCGTTATAAGCCTATCCGCCTGAAGCTCTGCTGTCAGATTACCAAGGGCACTTGCAGTTATGTTGGCAGTTGACTCTACCACACGAGTTAACTGTCTCAGGTTCCTACTATTAACCATAGGGCCCCAAAACGGGAGGAAACCCTTAAAGAAGTCTCCTGCCTCTTGACCAGCAGTATCTTCTTTACTGACAACGCCTCTCACAACTCTAGTCTTGTG
This sequence comes from Lissotriton helveticus, assembly GCF_964261635.1. NCBI lineage: Eukaryota > Metazoa > Chordata > Amphibia > Caudata > Salamandridae > Lissotriton > Lissotriton helveticus. The sequence goes on from NW_027611978.1 coordinate 410,578, forward strand.
ATAATCTGAGGCAACAGTGAAAGTCGGAGGTAAAAGATTCGCGATATAACATGTACCCGAGAAGTCATGGGGTAACCACGTATATGCGCGATCATAACACACAAAATAGGTACCCTTGGCAGTCAGGAAGACAGGGGAAGAGAGCATCGGTAAAACGTACGTATCAACACAAGCGCTCTTCCCAAGCTGAGCTCTCGGATTTTGACCACGACCGGAGACGAGCTCTTAAGCTGTCTATCACCCACTGACACACTATACTCAGTCTCACTCAGGTACTTATAGGCTTGCACCTCCTCCTCTGGAATAAGTAATGCATCAAAAATATCTCTATCTAAATCAGCAATAGCTATCACCAGAGACTTGTGGTACGGGCCAGGACCAAAGCTTGCTGAGCGTGGCTCTCGATGGGGGTAGGAATCTAGTGCACTACGAAACATAGTTTGGAATGCTCGAGCTGACCCTTGGGAGCTGTAAGGAAGAACCAAATATGGAATACCCCTATCCATGGTATGTGGCATTAACCCACACACCCAACAATTGGTAGTATTCATCACCAACTGATGCTAATGCAGAAGTTGAACAAAGGAATTGTTCATAAATTCCGCACGTCTGACCTGTTCATGTTGGGGCAAAAGATGAAAGGAATGTGGCGAAATAGTGGAGACAGAATTTAGATCATGTGAAGGAGGAATAGGTGAAGCGAAAGGCAATAAAGATTGAATCCCAAAGTACACTCCACCCACCAGTAGCATAGAAACAGTTAGAAACAACATAAAAACCTGAAACAAAAAACATTTTGTTCGAAACATCTTATGCAATTTGGATCTTTGCACCGACATTTTCTCTCTATCCGACAGCATAGAAAACTCCATCCTCTAAAGACCGTCCGTGTCGTTCTTGACGCACTTCGTTCTGAGTAGCGATTATCAATTCCCAGGAGTTCCCAGAAATCAACAAAAGGTAATCGACCTAGTGTCAGAAACCTGCTAAACAGAAGGAAGTACCCGCACGGCCCTACGGCCAACCCAGATAGTAGGTTTTAATGAATTGAGCATTCAATTTAATATAAGTCTCCTAGCTGCATGAAAAGAAAAAGGTACACACAATATAAAATGTCCACAATATTCATAGCAACAGTAGGGGGTACTGAAAATTCGAAAAGGAAAATAAAAAACAGAACTTTATTAGTCTTTATCACGCGGTCGAAGAAAATATCGACACCTTCCAGGTCGAGTCTGCTCTTCAAACAACGGTTCAGATGGCAAAGCAGTGTTTGATTGTTCAGGTAACAGTTCAGGACTTGAACTCTCCAATGCTGATGATGTAGGTGAGGTTTCGAATGACTCAACAGGGATGTCTAATTGAACTGAATCGTTCTCTACAAGCTGAGCATCACTAAATGGCACCAAGCGCAGAGGAACATCGGTCTGAGATGAGGCGATTCCATTCTTTATCCACGTATCAGCTGGCAAAGGAAGCGGAACCTTCTTGGTGTGGGTGGCATGCACCCAATGCTTCCTGCCTTCCAGCCGAACTGCAGTCCTCGTCGCCAATAACACCTGGTAGGGTCCAACGAACCTTGGCTCAAGATTGCGTTTTCGTCCAAAGTTCCGCGTGACCACCCAGTCACCAGGTTGGAGCCGATGACCAGGACCCTCTGTTTGTGCCGGTAGAGCCTCAAAAACCTGTTGATGAATCAAACTCAATTTAGCAGTCAGATCATAAAGATAGTCAATCAACATTGGGTATTCAATTCTATCAAACTCCTTAGGCCTCGGAACCCCCCAAACATTCGCAGGACGGCCGAACACAATCTCATATGGGCTAAGCCCTACTCGAGAGTGCACAGTCGCCCTGGTCGATAAGAGAGCTAAAGGCAATGCATCAGGCCATGATAAACCAGTCGTTGCCTGGATTTTGGCAAGTTTCAATTTCAGGGTGCCATTGTATCCTTCCACCAAACCCGCTGATTGAGGATGATTAGCACTATGAAACTTCTGACGAATTCCAAGGCCACGACATTCACTCTTCATCACACTTCCCACAAACTCACTTCCGTTATCTGACCATACAATCCGAGGCATGCCATACCAAGGGAAATATTCCTTGAGCAGAACCTTCGCTGTGGACAGGGCAGTATTATCCTTAAGAGGGTAGGCCTCAATCCATCTGGAGAACGCACAAACCACAACCAAGACATACTTCAGGTTATTGCATCTCTCCATGTGGATGAAGTCCAATTGGATAACTCCAAAGGGACATGTAGGGGGAGCAAAGTGACCAGGTGGAGTGGGGGTGCCCTTACCAGGATTATACATCAAACATACCATACAGTTCTTAACCACTCTCTCCACACACTTAGTAATCCCATCATTCTTCCATACCGGAGACAACAACTTACATATACCTTTCGCGCTAATGTGTGATGTGCCGTGGGCCATAGTAACAACGGCAAGCACATATGCATCCGGTAACATCCATCTCTGCTTTTCTGACAAGTCAACCCAACATCCATTCCCATCTAACTTCCCCGTGCTTTCTTTCCAGTTTTTTCCATCTCAGTAGCCTCATTCTGTATCTCCTTCACACTCTCAACTGTGTCCTCACACATACCAGTCTCCGTTGGCCATCTTACTGAACTCGTAACATACATTCGGTTTGTCAGATCTCTGGCTGTTTCTTTAGCAGTCTCATCCGCAAACGCATTACCACGACCAACATCATCTGTCACTTTCCAATGCGCACTGCATTTAATTATTGCCACCTGTTTAGGCAATGTGAGTGCATCTAAAAGGTCATTCACAAGCTGTCCATGCTGAATCTTCGTGCCATGCGACGTAAAGAATCCTCTTTCTCTCCACAATCGACCAAAACTATGCGCTACACCAAATGCATACTGACTATCAGTAAACACATTCACCCGCTTTCCTCTAGACAACACACACGCTCTCGTCAACGCAATCAATTCAGCCGCTTGAGCCGAATTCTGACTCAATCTCGCAGTTTCCACAACCGTACTCAACGTCACTACAGCATACGCAGTCGTCACATCACCATTCGGTAACTTAAAACACGAACCATCAACATACAAAGTACCATCGGGATCTACCAATGGAGTGTTTTTCAGGTCCATGCGACCCTTCGTCTCTTCTTCAGTTCTCAAGTAGCAATCATGTGGTGCTACATCACCCAATTCCATGTTGATCGGCAACAATGTTGCTGGGTTCAACACAGTACAACGTTTTATCCTAATATGACTTGCCAAAAGTGTCAACTCATAGCCAGACAACCTTGCACTCGTCAGGTGTTGAGTTTTTGTTCGGTTCAAAAGAGTGTCGACTGCATGCGGGACCATCACCGTAAGCATATTATCCATGACCAAACCTGCGGACTGTCGAATGGACACCGCAGCTGCCGCCGTTGCTCTTAGACAACTCGGCAATGCTCTAGCCACTGGATCTAAGGTCGAAGAGAAATATGCACATGGACGTTGTTTGTCGCCAAATTGTTGCGTCAAGACACTCAACGCACAACCATCCCTCTCGTGAACGTATAGTGTAAACGGCTTACTGTAATCAGGAGTGCCTAACACAGGAGCCGAACACAACGCATCACGTAATTCAGAAAAACCTTTCTGACACTCTTCAGTCCAAGGCACAGGAGTCGGAACATCCTTGCACGTGAGAGCTAACAATGGTTTCGCCAACAATGAAAAATTTGGAATCCATTGTCTGCAATATGACGTAATACCTAGAAAGGCACGTACATCTCTCTGAGTTTTTGGCACAGTCATTCGAGCAATCGCTGCGATTCTTTCTGGGGTCAACCTTCTCCCTTCTTTTGACAATAAGTGACCTAAATAGGTTACTTCTTGACAGCAATATTGCAGCTTAGAAGGTGACACCTTGTGATGTAAGTCACATAAATGTTGCAACAACGATACTGTAGTAGTTCTGCAAATAACCTCGGTATCAGCAGCTACCAATAGGCCGTCGACATACTGAATCAAAGCCGCACCCGTCGGTAACACGAATGCATCAAGTTGACTTTTAAGGGCTTGGCTGTAGATCGATGGACTCTCACAATAGCCCTGTGGTGCGCGTTTAAATCTAAAACTGCGACCACCTAATGAGAATCCGAATAAATCTCTGCTTTCCTCAGCGATCGGAATACTAAAGAAAGCATTCTTTAGGTCGATCACCGTGAACCAGGAGGCAGAAGCTGGAATCAGGGTCAACAAGGCCATGATATCAGGCACCACAGGAAACTGTGGGATCACGATTTTATTCACTTCTCTCAAATCAATTATAAAACGGTACACAGGAGGTTTAGGTGGATCAGTTCGTTTCAAAATGGGTAACACAGGACTATTACACACATTTCCCCTAGTTTCTTCAATAACATCCTTTTTAATCAGGTCATAAATGATCGCTAATAGCGCTCGCTCACCATCAAGAGAGATACGATACTGAGGTATACGTGGTAATCGCACATTTGGTTTCAAGTGGACCACATAAGGTGGGATGTCCAATGGGCCCACATCATTGGGACCTGTGGCCCATGAAGACGCAGGAAGGGAACTCAATTCCGGCGGGAACTTATCGATCGACAAGTACATAGGAGAGATCACTCTCTGACCTAATGTAAGCTTCACTCCCGCAGGAGAGCAGTACAAAGTCGCATATAACCGTTTTAACAAATCCAAACCCAAAAGATTCTCACCACAACGAGTAGATAGAATCAATGGAGCCTCTAGCTCACGAGGACCAATCGTAAGGGGCAAAGGGCTAGAGACAGGATTGCTAACCGGGGCGCCAGAGAATCCAATGGAAACATTCGTTAAGCCGGACAAAGGTGCGCCAGGGAGTTTTGAATGCATGATGGAACTTTTTGCTGCACCAGTGTCCAACAGAAAAGGCTCAACTACGCCAGATGTGGCAACTGCGACGTAAGGCCCTCTCTGATCAACCGGAACTGACACTACTCCCTCTCTTTGTCGGTGGCTGTCCTAGTAACGGTCGTCTGCCACAATCTCATGTTCAGTGTAATAATCGTCCACATGGTACTGTACTGATCTACCGGACCTCGCATTTGGCTGGTCAAAACAATTATTCGCGCCCGACGAAATAGGAGAGCGCTCATTCTGATTTTGAGGGGTGCCAGGATCTCTACCTCGAGATGCCTGTTGGGGACCACCACGGCCCCCTCGAGCCAAAACACCATTATAGCGGTCACGTAAAGCGGGACAATTACATTTCAAATGGCCCTCTCCCCTACAATATGCACACTGATTATACCCAAGCATAGATCTAAAGTCAGAGGAGTCAGAGCGTGACTGCATCCTAGAAGACTGTGCTTGTGATCGATACTGTTGTTGCGAATCATTGTGATTCGAACGCGGAGGATACGCTTGCTGCAACAAAACCTTCGTTTTAAGCTCCTTCGTTTTCCTATCTGAACGATCACTTTCTTCTTTTTCCCTATTCTCGTAGTATTGAGCCGTGATGTGAAGGGATGGGTGGATGGAAGGCTGGATAGATGAGTGAAATGATGGATGGACGGTTGAGTGAAAGGGTGGATGACGGGCAAGTGAATGGGTGGATGGATGAGTGAAATGATTGATGGATTGATGAATTGAGAAGTGAAAGGGTGAATTGATGAATTGATAAGTGAAAGGGTGAATGGATGGATGGATGAGTGAAAGGGTGGATGTAAGGCAGGACAAATGAGTGAAAGGGCGGGTAGATGGACAAAAGGATAGATCAATGAGTGAAGGAGTGAAAGGGTGGATGGATGAGTGAGAGGATGGATGAATGATAGGTTCAATGGATGGATTCATGAGTGGATGAGTAGATGGATGGGTGGGTGGATGAAAGGATGGATGGCTAAGTGAAAGGGGACTTGAAAGAGGAAGGGGGATGGGTAACTGGATGACTGAACGGGTGAATGGCTGGATGGATGAGTTAATGGATGGATGGGTGGAATAGTGGACGGATGAGTGTATGGATGGATAGGGTGAAAGGGTAGATGGATGGATGATGGATGAGTAAAATGGTGGATTGAGGGATAGATAAGTGAAATGATGGATGGAAGGAAACGGGATGGATAGGTTTGTAAATGGATGAATATGGACATTGTTGGGCACACAGATGGAAGGGCAGAATGAATGGTGAAAGACTGAATGATGGATGAAAGTATGATTACACATTGTAAGCCCCATTATCTTAAGCAACATTCCCTGTACATTGACTTTCCCATTTATATGAGTGATTGTCTCTTTATAATGTGTGTGTGTGGTAATGCACTCCAAAACTCTGCCCCACATACTTGGGATGAGTAGCAGTATAGAAGAAATTATATGCACATGAGAGAGGGTCTATGTTAAGATGAGGGGCGCCATTGGAGGGTGGTATCAAGGCCAGACTGGTCGGACCGGGCATCAGATGTTTTCTCTGGGAGCTGGAAAGGTTGGGGCAGTATTGTTGCCACAAAAAGACCTGCACATTTGCTTAAAGCTGCGCGTATACTGACAAACCATGAAGTGAACAATTGTCTCAACCTAATATAAACTTATTTTCACTTGTACTTTAGTGGTTGTCTATTTACTTACTTACATCAGAGAAGGTTGCGCAATAGTATATGTCTCTCAACCTTACCTTTTGTCCCAAATGTTGACCCTTTGTCCTGAATTTTTACACTCAATGTCCTGAATTTGCACCTATGCCAGTTGGCTTGTAAATCTGCCCTGTAGCGTTCAGCTTTTGGGATGCCAGTGGGGTAATTTTAGGATTCTGAAGAACCGGGTTTTCAAGTACCCAGCGGCGTCAGGGACACGGCCAGAGTCCTCCAGGTTCCCTTGCCTTGGTATACAGAGACACGGAATACTTCTAGGTGGCGTCAGAGATCAAATTTATTAGCTGCAGCTAGTAGCAGAAATCCCAGTAATACAGCCCGATGTACAACTCAAGAAACTGCTCAATTTTACTAAGGCGAGACATCCCTATTTATACACAAAAAGGTACATTTAAAATGCACACCCCTGCACCAAAATTCAACCAATAGAAAGTACATGACATCACACAGCATCATACAGTAAAGCTCATTTTACAGTGTCCCAACCCATAAGTTAATATTTAGGCATATCTAAAATAATAATCTGGAAGGCCCGCACAAACCTTTAATTGAAAGCGTAACCCATGAAATGAAGGAACAATAAAGAAAAGTAGTTTCAGATAATGTGCAAGATTAACAGAGACGTAAAGAAACTTAAAAGTTAACAAATGTCTTGAATAGTGATTGGAAAAAGTAAATAACGATCTTGCAGGGAAATTGGCTTGGCAGGGTCAATTCCTAGGTGAAAGTCCAGCTTCTAAAATTAACTCCAGCGCACGAAGAAATCCCTGGTTAATGTGTATATGTGATTCACAACAGGTCAGACTGCTTTGCTCACAAACTAACTTCTGAAGCCTACATAAAAAGTAACACTAGATGGCAGTCACGACACATAGCAAAAACCCAAGTTTCAGAAAAGAAAGTCTTTATGGAAAGAAACCATTTAGATGTTGTTTAAGATAACACATGCGCAAGGAAACTTAATGGTTAACAAGGTCCTAATCAGTAATTGTAAAACTCAGATAACGATCAGCTAGCGAAACTAGCTTTACAAAAGGTCAGTTCCAGGTGAAAAGGGTTACTCTCTGCAGTTCATTCAGAGACAGAGAAACCCAAATTAATATATGCACGAAAAGCCACTTGTTCGTTGGGCCCACAGCACTGGCCTACGTGAGGGCAAGATTAAAATGCAGACAGGTTTGAGAATTTCAGAACCACAGACCCTCCTTTTGCCATTACGTAGGCAATAACCTAAACTCATGTCAATCTGAGTCTAGGTCTATATCTATTCTCATCAGGTCATCAAGGTGTTGCTGTAACATCATCTTATTATCCTTCACTTCTCTCGGAACTGGTCTTCTCACACAGATCATAGCACAAAGACTACAAATGGCGGGACCACACTGGATGCATAAACAACACGAGAAAAGGATGGCTAACGTCATACCAAGAAGCGTCAGAATCTTCCATCCCCATTTGGACAACGACTCCCATAACCATCCCATCAACGACCAGTCTCCTTCGTCCACATGAATAGACTCAGAGATCTTATGTAGTCTAGAGATGGCTTGGTACACTGTCGGGGCATTATCTGGTATGAAAACGCAGCAACTAGATCTAATCAATTTGCATACCCCACCTCTATCTGCAAGTATAATATCTAAAACAAAACGGTTCTGTAATGTCATAAGGCGATCCGCTTGAAGCTCAGCTGTAATATTGCTAAGGGCACCTGCAGTCTCATTTATAGTGGCCTCAACCACTCTCGTAAGCTGATGAATATTCCTACTATTAGCCATAGGACCCCAAAAGGGTAGGAAACCCTTAAAGAAGTCTCCAGCTTCTTGTGCGACAGTATCTTTCGCATCGATTACACCTCTACCATATCTTGTCTTATGGTAGTCGAAAACAGCAGTGTATGTAGGGGGAAGCAAAAATGCCACATAACATGTGCCAGAAAAATCAGATGGCAACCATGTGTATGCTCTATCATGACAAACAAAATACGTGCCTTTAGCTGGCACGAACGGAGGGGATTTCTGGGACGTATAAACGTATGTGTGAACACACACACTCTTACCAAGCTGAGCACTCGGATTTTGACTATTACCTTGCAAACAAAGATGACCTCGGTGGGGTACAATCCAAATAGGAGGGGACCTTCGCTGTCTTTCTTTCTCCGTCAAGCTAACACTATATGTCGTCTTATTCCAACCGACATATGCTCGTACCTCATCTCTAGGGATAGCGTTATACGCATCGATATCTCTAGTCATATCAACTATTCCCCGTATCAAGGCATTATTACTGGCATTGTCTTTGACGGAACGTACAGGAGAGGCTTCATTCGCATAGATAAACATTGATTGGAGTGCCCAAACTGACCCGTTAGGCGAAAAAGGCAAAACCAAATATGGCATTCCCTTATCTGTAGTATGTGGCATAAGACCACACACCCAACAATTCGTGGTATTTATGACTAGCTGATGCTGATGCAACATCTGTATAAACGAATTGTTCACAAATTCTGATCTTCGTGTCTGTTCATGTTCAGGTAACGTATGAAACTCATGTGAAGAAACAGTAGAAAAAGAAAGAGTAGGTTGAGAAGTTGGTGCAGACGTCAATTGTGTAGGCGAAACAAACCAGAATATAGTAGCTAATAGAATACATAAAAGTATTAAAATAGATAAAGCTATACCACACTTAGAGAACAACATTCTGTAATATCGGTTTTTCATCTCTTGCTTTTTATCGTCATTCCTCAATACAATCTCCATTTTCTAATGTCGCTCACGCAATCTTGACAGAGTACTTCAGCTGTGATTATTGGCAGGTCGTAGGGACACTGCAAGTCCTGCAGACCTACTGCCACTACTCAGGTCACAAACTGAACCGTTGGTACTCCTACGTGACCCTGCAACTGGCAAATGGTAACCAATCAAAAATTTAACAGAAAACCATAATACAATTTCAGAAAAAGCAAGAGAAAAAGAAAAACAAAAGTCAAATGCAAAATACTTGAAGAAATTGTCTCTTTTTGGTCTCAGTGTGGGAAAAAAATAAAAAAATAAATGTAATGTTCAAAGTCCCTTTATTTATTCCGAGATCGGGGGTTGTAACGTGATTTAGTCGGCACACTTTGGTCCGTAAACAAAAGTTCTGGATTGGTGGTGTCAATCTTTAGATGAGGAGGCACAGCAGCTTGCAGAACATCATCATCCTCGCGTTCTGACCGTGTCCATGTCAAATGAGCATCACTAAATGGAACAAATCTAGGAGTTTTTTCACATTCAGAATCGGCTATACCTTCCCTCACCCACTTGTCATATGGTAAGGGCAATGGAACTTTTTTTGTATGGGTGGCATGCACCCAGTTTTTCTTGCCAGCTACTCTAACAGCAGTTCGAGTCACTAACAAAACTAAATGCGGTCCAGTCCACCTCGGCTCCAAATTCTTTGTTCGTTGAAAATTCTTCGTAAGAATGTAGTCGCCGGGTTGAATTGTGTGTCCTGGATCCGCAGTTGCTGTCGGTAGACTGTCATAGACCTGTTGGTGGAGAACACGTAATTTAGCAGTCAAGTCATGTAAGTAATCCACCAACATAGGGTACTCAATACTGCTGTATTCTTTAGGACGAGGCTCACCCCAAACATTCGCAGGACGACCAAACACAATTTCATACGGACTAAGTCCCACTCGAGAATGCACAGTCGTCCTTGTTGACAAAAGAGCCAACGGCAAGGCATCCGGCCATGTGAGGCCAGTGCTTGCTTGTACCTTAGCTAATTTCAGCTTCAAGGTACCATTGTAACATTCAACAAGTCCAGCAGACTGGGGGTGATTCGCTGCATGGAACTTCTGATTTATTCCTAATCCAGCACACACTTTCTTCATGATTTGACCCACAAATTCACTCCCATTGTCCGACCATACGATTCTCGGCAAACCATACCTAGGGAAGTACTCTCTCAGCAAAACCTTGGCTGTAGACAAGGCAGTATTATCCTTTAGGGGGCAGGCCTCTATCCACCTGGAAAAGGCACAAACAACCACAAGGACATACTTCAAATTGTTGCATCTCTCCATATGTATATAATCTAGCTGTATCACCTCAAACGGATACGTAGGAGGAGCAAAATGACCAGCTGGAGTTGGAGTTCCCTTACCAGGATTATACTTCAAACAAATCATACAACGTTTCACCACGTTCTCTGCACATTTCGGGATTCCAGCATTCTGCCAAACTGGAGCCAACAACTTGCATATTCCCTTCGAACTTATGTGAGCCATTCCATGAGCCATTGTAACCACTGGGAGCACATACGCATCTGGCAACAGCCATCGCTGGTGTTCTGACAACTCAACCCAACAACCTGTTGAATCCAACATACCCGTAGTTTCTCTCCAAACACTCACTTCTTTCTCAGTCGCTTCAGCCTGAATCATTTTCACACTTTCTATTGTGTCTTCACACATTCCACCAGCCGTAACCCAATTAGCTGGGCCTGCAACATACATACGGCTCATCATGTCTTTCGCCGTTTCCTTCGCAACTTCATCCGCAAACGCATTCCTTCGACCAACATCGTCCACAACTTTCTTATGCGCACTACACTTCACAATTGCAATCTGCTTCGGGAGAGTGAGAGATTCCAAAAGTTCATTCACCAACTGCCCATGCTGTATTTTGGTTCCGTGCGAAGTAAGGAACCCACGCTCTCTCCACAAACGCCCAAAACTATGGGCAACTCCAAACGCGTACTGGCTGTCGGTGTAAACATTCACTCGCTTTCCTTCTGATAACACGCACGCTCTAGTCAATGCAATCAATTCTGCTGCTTGCGCAGAATTCTGTGGTATGCGTGCTGTCTCAACAACTGTATGTAAAGTTGTAATAGCATACGCTGCAGTCGTTTCACCATTCGGAAGCTTAAAACACGAACCATCTACCCATAGGGTACCATCAACATTCGTAAGGGGAGTATCCCTAAGGTCAACTCTAGCTTTCGTTTCTTCCTCTGTACGAAGAAAACAATCATGCTTTTCTTGAGGATCCGTCTCTGTAGAGATCGGTAACAACGTAGCTGGATTCAGCAAATTACATAGTTTGATGTGAACATGGCTAGCCAACAGTGTCAACTCGTAACCTGAAAGACGTGCACTAGTAAGGTGCTGTGTCTTAGTCCTGTTTAATAAGGTATCCACTGCATGTGGGACCATTACAATCAACGTATTGTCCAATACCAAACCAGCAGACTGTCGGATAGAAACAGCCGCTGCAGCTGTAGCTCTCAGACAACTCGGCAACGCCTTAGCAACTGGGTCTAACGTAGAGGAGAAATACGCGCATGGACGTTGCTTGTCCCCAAACGTCTGTGTCAACACTGACAACGCACAACCTTCTCTCTCGTGCACGTACAACGTGAAAGGCTTACTATAGTCTGGAGTACCCAACACAGGAGCCGAACACAATGCATCACGTAGTTCAGAAAAACTTTTCTGACATTCGTCAGACCAAGGAAGAGGATGCGGAGTATCTTTCAGAGTCAATGCTAACAAAGGTTTCGCCAACAGTGAAAAATTGGGGATCCACTGTCTACAATACGATGTAATACCTAAAAAGGCACGCACTTCTCTCTGTGTGGATGGTACATTCATTTGCACAATTGCTTGCATTCGTTCTGGGGTCAATCTCCTTCCCTCCTTCGACAAGAGATGACCTAAGTAGGTCACTTCTTGGCGACAATACTGTAACTTTGAAGGTGACACTTTATGATGAAGGTCAGACAAATACCGCAACAAAGAAAGAGTAGTCTCTTTACAAATCTGTTCATCATCAGCAGTAATCAACAAGTCATCAACGTACTGAATAAGAGTAGCACCAACAGGTAACACAAAACCGTCAAGCTGAGTTTTCAACACCTGACTATAGATGGAGGGACTTTCACAATAACCTTGGGGAGCTCTCTTAAACCGGAAGCTTCGGCCTCCTAATGAGAAGCCAAAAATATCCCTGCTCTCCTCAGCAATAGGAATACTGAAGAAAGCATTCTTCAAATCGATGACAGAAAACCAAGCTGCTGAAGCAGGAATCAAAGTCAACAAAGCAGTGATATCAAGTACCACAGGAAACTGTGGCACAACTATCTTGTTTACCTCTCGAAGGTCAATCACAAACCGGTACACAGGTGGCTGAGAAGCATCAGTACGTTTAAGGATAGGCAAAACAGGACTGTTACAAATATTACCTCTCGTTTCCTCAACTACACCCTTCTCAACCAGATCATAAACAATCGCTAAAAGAGCTCTCTCACCATCACTCGAGATCTTGTATTGGGGAATACGAGGTAGCCTAGCATTCGATTTAAGTGTGACAACATAAGGTGGAATCTGCAAAAGACCAACATCATTTGGACCTGTAGCCCAAAGTGTATCAGGAAGCGTACGTAATTCCAGTGGCAAACAATCCTTAGACAAATACATTGGAGAAATCACTTTCTTACCAAGGGTAAGTTGTACTCCTGAAGGAGAACAATGTAATGTCACATACAATCTTTTCAGCAAGTCCAAACCCAACAGATTCTCACCACAACCAGTCGTTAAAATAAGTGGAGCTTCCAATTCACAAGGGCCAATCGAAAGGGACAAAGGACTAGAAACCGGATTACGAACTGGGGCGCCTGAAAATCCTACTGAAACATTGGTCAAGCCAGACAAAGGTGCGCCAGGAAGTTTAGAGTGCATAATAGAACTCTTCATCACACCAGTATCCAAAAGAAAAGGTTCTACCACACCTGATGTATTCACTTCAACATAAGGTCCACTCTGGTCTACTGGAACTGATACTACTCCCTCACTTTGTCTTTGGCTGTCCTAGTTATCATTATAACCAGAACTCTCACCTTCGACATAGTAATCCTCAACATAATACTGGGCAGACTGACCACTCGGAACATTCTGTCTGTCAAAATAATTCGCAGAATTCTGTAGGGAAGAGGAACGCTCATTCTGAGGGATCACACCACGTACCCTACCCCTAGGAGCTTGCTGAAAACTACCACGACCTCTCTGACCAGATACACCATTCGTACGCTGTAACAAAGCCGGGCAACTATTCTTGTAATGACCTTCCTCTCTGCAATAAGCACACTGATTAGGGCCAGGAAAGAATCGCTGTACATAAGGCTCGGGCTTCTGTAACAATCTCTGAAATTGTGGAGGTTGCTGAAACTGAGGCTGATTCTGACGAGGCGGATAAGCTTGCTGCAAAAGAACTTTCGTCTTTAACTCTTTAGTTTTTTTCTCCACTTTATCCTTCTCATCTTTATCCCTATTCTCGTAATATTGTGCAGTAGCCAATATCTGGGCCGACGAAGAGACAGCCCATGAACTCTCAGAGTCCTTTAACTTATTAGAAAGTTCAGGAAGCAAATTAAAGACAAATTTATCCACAAACAACCTTTGACCACCCTCCGTACTCATATCCTGACCACTATGATCAATAAACGTCTCTTCAAACCTAGTGAAGAAATCAGATACACTCTCGTCTTTCTTCTGCTTACATGCTGCTAACTTATCCCAATTCACTTGTAAAGCGGGCATCATCGTTTTCATCAGATTAATAATTCTACCTGGTAATTCTGAAACTAGAGGTTCAGGTTTAGCACCTCCCTCCTGTCTACCATCTGCAGCAACAATATTCGCCCAGGTATCACCTAATTCAGCAGCATGATTCTCATGACGAATCTTCGCCCACAAGGGTTGAGGGACTACATTACCCATCAACATATCGATGTCAGCTAAATTCATAATACACACTTCAACTGTCTGGGACAACGCCTTGTAATAACCAGCAGGATTCTTACGAGGGTCAGGTAAGGTCTGCTTAAGAGCCAAGACCTCTGCTCTCTTCCAAGGGACATGTACCCATACTCGCCGGAGCGGCCTGAATACCCAAATTTACATTAGCCTGAACTGCTTCTTTCCATACAGGAGGAACTTCTCTCATAGGGTACTGTTTCACTTTCCTCCTAACAGAGGAATCAGGTTCATACAATGTCTGAGGCGGAAGTCTAGATCTGAAAGCAAGTATTGTCTCTACGGCAACTGTAACATCAGATTCCACTATCATCCCTTTGGCAAAATCTGACTGAACACCGAGCACATCCTGCAGAATCGGACCCAACTCATTATCTTCCCATTCCTGACGCAAAAAAGTACACATTACATCAAAAACATACCTTTGCTTAGGCGGTTCCCACTGAAAGAAAACATCCATAACTGCTGGCAAATTATACCTCGAAGCATTTAAAATCCACCTACGAGCCAACAAATCCAACACTGTCCGTTCTTCAGAACTAGGAAGCTGACTACGACTCTGCTTACGTTCCGAAACAGGGGTCATATTCAGTGACCCAAACAATGGTGACAATAAATTAGAAACAGTTTCTGTCATTCGTTTTCGAACAGAAGGAGAAGAAGTAGACATAAGAACAGGAGAATAAGTATTCTGAGGCAAGGAAGGTGTAGGGACAAGAACAGTAGAAATCGAAGATGCAGAAGCAGAAGGCAAAGAAGTTTGAGGCAAAGCTGATAGCAAGGCTGGCGACCCTAGAATGGGTTGCGCAGGAGAAGGCAAAACCATCTGTAGAGCACCGGGTGGCTGAACAACAGCAGGAGGTTGAACAACAAAGGGTGGAACAACCGGGGGTAATAGAGGCGCAGTAGCACCCTGCACATAAGGAGGAGGCAATCTCAGTAAATGAGAGATCAAAGGATCTTTTTCAGGGTCTTCCATCACTTTCGGAGGAGAAGACGGCAAGGCCGGATAACATTTATCTATGGCCATGCAACGCTGTCTATCTAAGACTTCACTCGCACGCTCTTCTCCATCTTCCTTAAACTGTCTAGCAGCTTGTAGTACCGTCCTATTTTTATCTTTCCTATCTCTCTTTGCTTGCTTAATTTCTCTCTGTTTGGCTTCCTTACGCCAAAGGCGGAAAGAGTCAAACATTGCCGGCCGGGCTTTCTTCTTAAATAGCTTAATTTCTAGATTGTCTAAAATCTCTGTTTCAAAACTACCATGTGGGGGCCATTGTAAAACACCATCTTTTTTAGTGTTGCGGACCCATACTTCATTATAAGTAATAGGGCCCACTCCGTGTTTTGAGTACAATTCATAAGTCGGAGTTCCAACCGGAGGTATCGTACATGAATCCTCCAATCGGGAATCCCTGGTACTACCACAAACAAACCAATTACCAATTTTACCAAAACCAGGCATCTTGCTCAATAGTCTGGTTTCAAACTTCAAAGGGAATCAAAAAATTATATACTTTGTAAATATACAAGCCCTTTGGCTTTGGATACTGCAGCAGCCAAATCAAAACCAAGGAACCAAACAAAGTTGTGGGAGCAACCCACTCATACTTAACTAAATATCTGTCACGCCACCAGAAGACCGTCTACCGTCTCGCTTTACAGACATCAATCGGAGGGTCCACGACAAGGCGACAGTCAGGGCAGCAGTCCTTCGCAGCCGTTGGAAAGCGGGAAGCCTCGCAGAAAAGTCATTTGGTCCACGCCGACATGCAGGGGTCGATGAAGTGGGGGCCCTCCTCCAGAATTTCCTCACGTGGCTCCTCGCAAACTTCGGGCTTGGACCGGTACCACTGAAGTCGGCCCGCGTTGGTCGCGCCAACTGAAGAACCGGGTTTTCAAGTACCCAGCGGCATCAGGGACACGCCCAGAGTCCTCTAGGTTCCCTTGCCTTGGTATACAGAGACACGGAATACTTCTAGGTGGCGTCAGAGATCAAATTTATTAGCTGCAGCTAGTAGCAGAAATCCCAGTAATACAGCACGATCTACAATTCAAGAAACTGCTCAATTTTACTAAGGCGAGACATCCCTATTTATACACAAAAAGGTACATTTAAAATGCACACCCGTGCACCAAAATTCAACCAATAGAAAGTACATGACATCACACACCATCATACAGTAAAGCTCATTTTACAGTGTCCCAACCCATAAATTAATATTTAGGCATATCTAAAATAATAATCTGGAAGGCCCGCACAAACCTTTAATTGAAAGCGTAACCCATGAAATGAAGGAACAATAAAGAAAAGTAGTTTCAGATAATGTGCAAGATTAACAGAGACGTAAAGAAACTTAAAAGTTAACAAATGTCTTGAATAGTGATTGGAAAAAGTAAATAACGATCTTGCAGGGAAATTGGCTTGGCAGGGTCAATTCCTAGGTGAAAGGCCAGCTTCTAAAATTAACTCCAGCGCACGAAGAAATCCCTGGTTAATGTGTATATGTGATTCACAACAGGTCAGACTGCTTTGCTCACAAACTAACTTCTGAAGCCTACATAAAAAGTAACACTAGATGGCAGTCACGACACATAGCAAAAACCCAAGTTTCAGAAAAGAAAGTCTTTAAGGAAAGAAACCATTTAGATGTTGTTTAAGATAACACATGCGCAAGGAAACTTAATGGTTAACAAGGTCCTAATCAGTAATTGAAAAACTCAGACAACGATCAGCTAGCGAAACTAGTTTTACAAAAGGTCAGTTCCAGGTGAAAAGGGTTACTCTCTGCAGTTCATTCAGAGACAGAGAAACCCAAATTAATATATGCACGAAAAGCCACTTGTTCGTTGGGCCCACAGCACTGGCCTACGTGAGGGCAAGATTAAAATGCAGACAGGCTTGAGAATTTCAGAACCACAATTCAGGGTGGGGATGGGTTTTGGGGTGGCAGCGATAATTTTAGGGTTTAAGGTGGGTATGAGTTTTGGGGTGCCAGGGGTAATTTTAGGGTTCAGAGCG
Source organism: Lissotriton helveticus (assembly GCF_964261635.1). NCBI lineage: Eukaryota > Metazoa > Chordata > Amphibia > Caudata > Salamandridae > Lissotriton > Lissotriton helveticus. The sequence continues at coordinate 428,034 of NW_027611978.1, forward strand.
GGTTTGGGTTTTGGGGTGCCATGGGAAATGTTAGGGTTCAGGGTGGATATGAGTTTTGTGGTGCCAGGGGTAATTTTAGGGTTCAGGGTGGTTATGGCTTTTGGGTTGCAATGGGGGACATTTTAGGGTTCAGGGAGGGTATGGGTTTTGGGGTGCCAGGGGGACGATTTTATGGGCCAGTGCGCGTATGGGTTATGGGTTCTGTGGTGCCAGACGGCTAATCTTAGGGATCAGGGAATGTATGAGTTTTAAGAGGCCAAGGGTGTAATATTAGGGTCCATCAGTGTGCTCTAATTGTTGTCCAATTTCAAATGCAGAATTCACCACTTTTTTTTCTCAGCTTGGCCTGAGCATTACCCGATCCTGATTGTCTGCCATTTTAGCCCCGCCCCTATTGATTAACATTAGCCATGCCCCTTCGTTTGCCAGGTTAGCCCCCCCCTATAAAAATTTCTGCGGATGCTCATGCATACTGAGGATTTTTACTGGCGTCTGAATAAAGACAGAGTTGTGGTGGCCCTCAAGGGGCTCTGTGGCACTCTAAAATAGGCTCCCCTTGTTGGCAATAAATGGGGCTGAAATAGCCAAGATAGTTTTTATTCCTCGCTGCCTTTATTTGGTTCAAAATGCAATGTTTCCGCTTCAGCCACATTTTATTTGCAAGCTGGATAGCTCATTTATTTCTCTAATCTGGGCTTGGAGGTGCACCAGAGTGGTACTATCGGTACTCAAGCATGATATAGAGGACGGGGTCCTGAAATACTTGCCATACAGCACTATCATCAATCATGCGGCCAATTATAGCATGCGGTACAGAGGTTGGCAGTACCAGATAACTGGGATAAGAGACTGTTACTTGACATGCTGGGGGATGACACACTGGAGCGCTTGTTGATGAGGGGTCGGTCTGCGCAGTACCTTTCATGGTGCGGCAGACTGCGGTGATTTGGCTGGCAGTGGAGGGGATGGTGCTGCGCAGGGCCTCCTTTGACAGGCAGGTCCATCTTTGGGATCTCACCCTGTTTAGAGCAATTGATGGGGATATGTCTATGGATCTCTGAAGGGCTGGGGTTGTCAAGTGGTGGGGGACTTTTACACAGAGGAGGTCTTCCTCACGTTTCAAGGAAGCTCGAAACACCTTTGTAGTGGTCCCAGGACATTTCCCGCATTATGCCAAGTTGAAAAGTATTGCTCCATGCTGGGAGCTGGAGGCGTCCTTTTTACACTTGGCCTGGGCTTGTGATCTGGTTCAGCTGTACTGCAGGGAGGTGGTACCTAAAATAGTAGAAGCAACAGACATTGTTATCCCTCTGACTCCGCTGGCCTGCCGCTTGGGGGTAGTGGTGCATCTCAGGGGACGAAAGATTCCCTATAGGATGGCCCACCTTGGTTTGTTACTGGCCAAACAGAGGGTAGTCATCTATTGGATGAGCACTCGGGCAAGGTTGCTATCTTCATGGCAGCGGGATCTCCTTCAATAGGGTGTGCTGGAGAAGATGCACAAGCATTGTGCACGTACAGAAGGGAGCTTTTGAGGCTATCATGTAGTGGGGATTTCTTCTTCAAATGTTTGCAATGTGCTCTTGCCCTCTGGTAATTCTATGTAAGTGGTGTCTCATTTCAGTCGTGTCTTTCATTATGTCTAAACGTATTGTAATATCGTGTAACTGGAGTTTCCCCCCTGTCGTGCCCACAAGATGGCACTAGGACCCTGGAGCCCAGGGTCAGGGGGACAAGGACACCGGACACCACATCCGGTCAAGGGGCGGAGGTCAGGGCAATCTCGAGCAGGACTTGGGCGTGGACTTGGGCGTGGGAGGTCAGGGGATCAGGAGCGCGCCATGATAATGCCACAAGATTGTATGCATGCCAATAAAGAATAGCAGAGATCACCCTACCGTCTCCATGACCGGTCCGACGTGACACCCCCCTTTCAGAAAGGCTTCACTCATTGCCTGATTGTTTATTACTTGTTCTTTTTGTTGCATGAACTCAATAAAAAGAATTTGAAAAAAAGGTGAAGCTGTGGCTGCTAGGAGGGGTGCTCCTTTCCTCAAGCAATCATGAAGCCAACTAAACAGACGTTCACTGCATCCATGTGTTTGATATCACTCACCAATGGTATATTAGTCCACCTTTTAAAAACACTTAGCGCTGAAACAATTCTAAGATTATTTGCAATGTGCTGGTAAGAAAGGAGAAGACGTGTACTCCGATCTATTTTGACATAAGGGCTGAGGACTGTTGAACTTGCATTGTAGTGTCTGAGGATTGCAACAACTTTTAAAAATGTTGAATTATTTCTACAACTTTGCGACCAGTGTTAAAGTTGCATTAAAGAAAGTAAACTGACTATTCATTAGCCATTTATACTTGAAAGAATCATCTGCGTGCTTGGTTAATTTCTTTATGATGGATTAGCTCAGTCTAATGATGCTCCCTGCTGATGTTGAAAGTAATTTCTTCTTGTTGCTTTTCACTGTTTCTATTTTGTTTCTTTTTTTAATTACTTTTATCTCATCTACAAGACAGGTTATAGATGTCTATATGCAAACTCCTATTGTGTTACATAGTAACAACGTACAGTGAGTTTAGATGCTGCCCATTGCTTATCACTGGTTGGCTTTAGTGTCACTTTCACTTGCTTGCATATGATTCAATAACTCGCCTTCCTTTTCTTGTGTTTCTCCCTCCCCTGAAGGATTCCCCCTTCTTCATCATTATGTTTGCATGGCTTGTATCCTTACACTGCTCACATTTAGAGAATTACTTTTTTCTTTTTCATTTAGCACTCCATGTCAGTACATGTGCTTTCTTGCTCTCTCCCTTTTGTGATACTTCCCCACTCAGATGCCCACCCCACGGTGCTCTGTGTTGCACCCCCAACCACCGCACCTGACTTGTCTGTAAAAGTAAAGCAAGAGGGTAAACAACCATTACTTCGCATCTTTTACTTCGCACTTCTTTTACTTAGCATCTTTTACTTAGGATTGTCTTTTACTTCGCATGCTTTTACTTAGCATGCCTTTACTTCGCATAAGCCTTTACTTAGCATATGCCATTACTTCGCAGGAGAAGAGTGGACCACAGGCAAAGAGAGGTAAGTGGGGCAGTGTTTTTCTTCAACACGTACGCCGACGAGAAACGGGACCAGGTGACGGATATAGGAACAACATACTCAGCGTAATTCTTAATATCCAGGGACACATATCATAGTGTTCGCCGGCGGTAGTTCACTGAAATCTCTTATAAAGTCGGAACAACTATACCTACTAAAGACCTTCTTCTTTGAAGCTCCACTTCCGCGAAAGGCCCACATATTTGCTCAGTGTACACTGCTGTACGTAGTGAGATTAGGAAGCTCTTGGATACCATAATTTGCAGACAGTTTCAAACTCTGAAACAGAGACCTACTGGCGCCTTCCATAGAGTGCCTTACCTTCGTGCTTTCAGCGTTTATAAACAATTTGCCCTGAGGAAGCCTGATCTGGGCGAAACGCGTTGGCTGTATTGATCTCAAGATACTCTATGAAGAATTCAAATAAAAATATCTGAAGAACTTTAATGAAGGACTACTACTCAAAGCCCATAGGAATGAATGGGCATTACCGGTCGGTATTTACCGAATCGGTAAATACCGACTTTTACAGATTCGGTAAATCCACATCTGGATTTACCTACATCTCCCTCCTTATATTTTACCGATTCATAAATACCGAATCTGTAAAATTCGGTATTTATGAGTCGGTAAAATATATTTACCTACATCTGGCCCCTGATTATTTGTTGCCTCTCTGTTCTTTCTTTTTTTAGGTAAGTGGTGCAGTGTAGTTAGGGTAGTGTAGTAGTGTATGTGTAGTGTAGGGGGTTGTGTTGTAGTGTATGTGTAGTGTAGATGGTAGTGTTTTAGGGTTTACGGTAGTGATGTAGTGTATGTGTAGTGTAGGGTAGTGTTTTAGGGTTTTGGGAAGTGTAGGGGGCGTGGAGGGTAGTGTTGGTGTGTAAGGAAACATTTTTTTTAAAAATCTTTATGCGTAGTAAAATCCTGCGAAGTAAAGTACTGCTAAGTAATGCCAATTTAATGCTTTAAATTGATTTTGCGAAGTAAAGGTATGCGTAGTAAAAAACGGCTAAGTACAGACATTTGCGAAGTAAAAAATGCGTAGAAAAGGCATGCTAAGTAATAGCATGCTAAGTAACGTAATACATTCAAGAAAGAGATATACTTTTGCTAGGGCATCACATAAGAAAGACTATACGTTTTTTTTTATTTTATCTCATACATTCACATTCCACAAAAGCTAAGGCCTTACACGAAAAGGCTTTGATGGTACTAGAAGAGGGGTCAGTTGCTGCTCAGCTGACTCCCTCTGTCGAGTGTTAGAGGCAGAAGGGGTAATTAGCATGGCTGAAAAGGAAATGTCTCTTATCCTGGAGGCCCATAAATCTGATGTGTGGGCTACTGCAGAGGACCAAATGGTTGGAAAGTAAATTAAGCCTTGGGAAGCATTTTCCTTTATTTGCCTATTACTTTTAAAACTCTAGTCAGAGTTTTTTTAATGAAAAGTATTTTAAAAATCAACCATACCATTGAAAAAGATTGAACATATTGATTTCAGGATACAGTTTTGAGATACCTTAAGATATGTGTTTGCGTTGCCTCCAGTATTTAGAATTAGTTTTTTTTATTTTGTGTACTTTGTTTAACCAATGCTTTAAAAACAAGTATTGACAAAACCAATATTTTGCCACTGATGTAAAGGCTAGGCCAATTAGCTTTGCCAATACTTGTTACTATGACTCTCATTCCCAGAATACTTTTTTTGCAATTTGGTTAGTAAAATCTAGTAATTTAATTTTAACTAAATGTGGCTTGAATTTTTTAGCTATTTACTTTTTAACTACATAGGTGTTTGATTGTGCTGTTATCTGTAATACAAAAAGAACAATTGATGGACAGACTGTTGAACAATGGCAAACATTCACCCCAGTACAGGGATCTGGGCCTAAATCCATCATATTTTTGCTCTCCATGCCATTCCAGTTTAAACCCAGTTATATGCAAATCAGTCTTGACCCCGCTACCCATGGGAACAGTGCAGCCCGAACTGCCAGGCCAGTTCCTATTTGAATTGGAAACAAGCATCCTGGGACCAGTTTTGCGGTTTTACCCCTCATCAGCTAGGGTAGCTTAGCTCCAGTGGTATGGAGAGCACACAACCACATCTGGGCATACCCGTGTCACTCAGGGTGACAAATGCAAAAGGAACAATTGATGGACAGAATGTTGAACAATGTCAATTATTCACCCCAGTACAGAGATGTGGACCTAAATCCCTCTTTTTTTTCAGGGAGGACCTGGCTTGGCAGATCGGGCTGGACTGTCTCCATAAGGAGCATGTTCAAGACTGATTTTCATATGGCTGGGTCCAAAGTGGGGTGACATAGTCACTGGCGTAACAGAAATTGAGGCCCCCCCCTGTAAGGTAGGTGGAGGGGCCCCCTCCGGACTCCATCAAGAGCTCTTTGGCCAGAGTGCTGTGATGAGGAGGCCCTTGGAGCTTGGGGTACCCCTGGAGCTTGGAGGCCCCTCACACCATAGGGTCTGGGGGGGCCTGTGTTACGCCACTGGGCATAGTGAGCAAAAAAACAATGGATTAAAGGATGTAGCCTTATGGTTAGAGCGGTCGACGTCGAAGCAGGGGAACCAGGTTTGAATCTCGTCAACAACGCTCAGCATCCTGTGATTCTGGACAAATCACTTAATCTACCCGTACCTAACAAACAATGAATGTTTCCTCATGTAACGAAACTGGTGCTATGTAAAGCAGTCTAATACTCAATATCTTCTGGTCTAGTTTGCGCTATATAAAACTCTAAATTAAAAATTAAAAAAATTAAAAAGATCTCTCGCCTGGGAGTGAGTGGCTGAAAAGTTTCAGCAATCCATACATCATCTTTTTGTGTTTGCTATGTTCGCCCTAAGTGGACAAGGATATGCCCAGGCATGGGTCTCTTGCTCGCTGTGCAGCTGCATTCAAGATAGCCTGGCTGATGAGGTGTGATACCCCGAAACTAGTACAAGGATGCTTGTTTTCAGTCCAGGGATGACCTGTTTTGGCAGTTTGGGCTGGACTGTTCCCATGAGGAGCAGGGTCAAGAGTGATTTGCATGTGGCTGGGTCTAAACTGGGGTGGCATAGAGAGCAAAAGAATGATGGATTAAAACCAGATCTCTTGACTTGGGATGAGTGGTTTAAGAGTTTCAGCACTCCATCCATCGTCATATTGTGTTTGTTATCCATAATACAACTCACATTTTCTCTACTGATTGTCTTTGTGAGATAGATTATATACAATATAATATATGCAGAACATCCCAGATGAAATCAGAGACACTGCACACATTTAATACAGTAAATTACTGCATGTAAAGCATACTATACTACATGCAAAATATAGAACTATCATTGAAAAAAAAGGTTCAAGTTGCATAGCCAATCCCATTAGAAGTGTTAGTCTGGAATTAGGTAAACTTAAAACCAAGGAGATGTATTATAGTATAATTTTAAGGATACATTTTACTTAAATGGAAAAGGAAGGTTATATGGTAGTAATGCAAAATGCCAATCTTTTGAAAGACAACTAGATTTCAAGTCATGACCAAGGTGAGCATTATTCATGTTACTATGAGACACTCACATATGTCATCCAGTGCTTAATTTGAGAAAAAGGAATTGCCAGGGTACGTCTCAGGAGGCTGCTGCAGCCTGCATCACCCATTTTTCCTGACAGCACTGCCAATCGCAGTACCAACACAAATTCTAACCATCACTTTCCTACAAATGTGACAATTCAGACTATTCCAGGCCCCCCAAATATATGAGTGGTATGGAATAGTCTGAATTGTCATATTTCATTTATATAAAATTATTAAACACTATTGTTGTGGTCATCTCAAAATTAGAAAGACAGTGCTGCCATGTGGTAGACGGTGATTAAAGCAGGTGTTCATAATTACGTGCCTGTATCCAGCACTGGAAACAACTACTCAAATTAAGCACTACTCGATTCACCCACATTCCCAATCAAACACCCTCCCAAAGGTGATCAGGCACTTGCACGCTCAATCATATACTGTACAGGCGTTTAAACACCTTTGCATGCTATAGAACAATATCATCAGACACTAGCACAAATAATTAGAAAGCCATGAATGCCACTTCACATCAAAAATGCACAAGACTGCCAAACATGCCATAATACACACAAACATGCCATAAGAAAAACTACAGACTACCACACACAGACACGCATCACTCACTAACACTCAAAATCCACACCATGACTAGACACCAACACACATTAAATGGACATCCACAAAAATTGCAGTCTCTAACTTGTTAGTGTATGGAGGTGACAACTTTTCAAGTTTTTACTTTGCATACTTGGAATTTGGAGATGTGCAATCTGGGAGAGTCGAATAGTCTGCATCTCATAGACGTCAATGAATCGGCAATAATTGTAGCTGTATGGGATGTGCATTGAGCTAGTTGCCAGCTTTCTTGGTAAGTTCATAAGTGCAGGCTCGATTCACAAAGAGTCTCCGCACTCGTGGCAGTGGCTCCACATTCATGGCGGGATCTCTGCACTTATGACCAGATCTCCGCAAGGAGAACTGTAGTGTGGAGATCTTGTCACGAGTGTGGATATCCTGCTAGGACTGCGGGGCCTACTCCAGGAGCGCAGAGTCTCTTTCATATATCGGGCCCTAAGTAGGCAGCCTGTGGTTACTACAGTGGGGACTTTCCAGCATCTGAGGGTGGCAAGTGGCTATCCCTGGAGGCAGTGCTTAATTTGAACCCCTGGTTTCCGATGCGCGGCACTGGCACTTAGTTGCCAACACTGGAACATATGACAGTCTGCCACATGGTGGCGGTGTTTGTCTAAGTTAAAGATGAGCACACAATAGTTATTAATCAAATAAACATTCAAAAGGACTCATAACTACTGCCCAAGCTATAGTACGCACACAATGTGACATTCACTCCTCCCATTTGCCCAAGAACTCACAGAATCAGGGCGTGTTGTTCATGGCGTAGGCCTTTTTATTCACAAACCAGTGACCAACACAGATTAACAGTATACTTTTGGATATAAAATTATTACAGCTTCACTCTTTAGTGGTATCAACATGACGAAGGCTGCAAGGTAATTAGGCACGACATTACACTTGAACTTGAGCTTGGCCGTTCACTTTAGTGGCCTTGACTTGTCAAAGGCAGTAAAGAAGGTATGCATCACATTACACTTGAACTCTAGAACTTGGCCATACACTTGAACTTGGTCATCTCGGCCCACCAAGCCCCCATTCTGCTGCGCACATTGTGCCAGCAGGCCCCAATTGCCCTAGTTGAACCAGGGCCCCGCATGGCACACTGGCCCCTGAACCAGAGTGCCTGCACTTAGGCAGACTCCCCAAGGTTAACTCAGTCAATACATTGTGGGTGAGGGCATAAGAGTCCCCCTTTCCGCCTACCCTCTGCACACGTGGATCCTACCCCTTCCTGGGGCCATCCAGTCGCTGACCCGCCTGTCAGTACTCCGCCCTCGCTCTCTTGCCGGGTGGGTGGGTGGTCGACTACGCGCCCCTGCAGCTTGCCGGCTGTCCAAGGGGACAAAGAGGCTGCAGATCCCGCGGCGGGAACTTAAATATCCTTCCAGCGCATCCCGATGACATCACCTCATCCAGCCCCCTTTTCGGCCCCGGAGGAGGCCCAGTCCCATGGCGCTACTAAGGGCGCCCCTCCCCTAGGCGCGGGGGGCACCTGTCATACATATGTGACATTCACTCCTCCCAATTGCCCAAGAACTCCCAGAATCAGAGCGTGTTGTTCATGGCGTAGCCTTTTTATTCACAATCCAGGTAATTCACCAGTGACCAACAGAGATTTACAGTATCCTTTTGGATATAAAATTATTACAGTTTCACTCTTTAGTGGCATCAGCATGACAAAGTCTGCAAGCAATTAGGCACAACATTACACTTGAACTTGAGTTTGGCCATACACTTTAGTGGCCTTGACTTGTCAAAGGCAGTAAAGAAGGTGTGCATCACCCCCCAACACGCTACAGCAAACAGTTGCACTAGTTGAACCAGGGCCCCACATGGCACACTGGCCCCCGCACTGGAGTGCCTGCTCAAAACCCAAAGAACTTCAGATGACCACCGGTAGGGCTACGAAGTCTATGCCCCCAGCAGGACAATCCACTTTTACTTCAGCCTATCCCCGGGCTCCCGATACCCTTACCTGCTGACATCAGCCATAATCCCCTTACCAACCTGGCACCCCCTTGTGCATAGAATGACTCAGCTATGCTGCATATTTCATGTCCTTCAAAAGACCCTCTTGTGGCGGACTTTTACTGGCCTGTACTTCTGCACTCTGCCCACTGTATGTTTATTGTGTTGCACACAATTAGTACTCAGAAGAAATGTAGACACGTAAAAGGAAAGGAAAACAGTGGCCATTAAGTAAAGCAACCGTAATGAGGTTCCGTGACGGTTTTAACCCGTGTTTGTAACATTGTCGCAAATACATAATTTTGCTATCAGTGAACCGCAAATGATTCATTTAGTATATCCTGGTGTTTTCGCTATGCTACGAGCAAGAGCACTCCTGTCATGAACACATTTCTGAACTACCCGTGGCATCCATTTTAGAACACGGAAGCCATTTTGTATTCCTTGCCCTCACATAGTCAATGGACACGCAATGACCTCTTTTCAATTAAGGACACGTAGGCTTTAGCCGGCGATTCACCTTGCTAGTGACACGTGCACCGTAGGCCAGCAACGCTGTGGCAGCATGACTCGGCAAGAACTGCCTCCCCAGCCTGAGGCCAGTCCTGCTATACTGGTTCTTGTGTTCGTTGGCCTGATCATGATTAGGCGGCCGAAGCTGGTAACCGTGCCCATTTACGACCCACAAACATCTCTTATCCTGTCTTTCTATCTTCTGCACCTGGCTCTGCTCCTTTCCTTCTGGGCCTTTATTAGGGGGAGGTAACGAAATTTACGATGAGGCGGTCCGGGTCTTGAATGAGAAATTGACATGGGATTATGATGGAATAGTGGGAACCCCTCGTTCGTAATGTTTTGACATCAGATACTGTTGACGATTCCTGTGCAACGCCAAATATTTATTGTTTAAGACACGAATGTTTAGAATTGTGGTAACATGTAAAGAATTTGCCCCGAGCAGAATATTTAGTATTTAAGGAGTAACCCTCTTTGTACAAATTGAACAGGCTCCTAGACACTGCCCATGTGCAGTTTCTGTGACTTCTGTGTCCCTGCAGTAATAAACCTTTGGTCTTTGACGCCACCATCGAGAAGCCCGTGTTTCTGTTTGTTTGTGCACCAAGACAGGTAGAACTCCGGGGTCTTCGGGTGTTATCCCTGACACCTCTGGACAGAACCAAAAAGTCCAGAACTCCAATTGGCGCCCAACGTGGGGCGACGTCATTCGGTACCGGTCCAAAAGCCTGAAGAGTTCGAGGAGCTTCGTGTGAAGATTTCAGAGGGAGGCGCCCCACTTCATCGATCCCGGCATATCGCAAAAGTGGCCCGACGTTCTCTTCCACGAGGGTTCCCGTTCAGACGGCTGCAGTGGTCCGTTGCCTTGACCGTCGCCCTGTCTTGGACCCGAGGTGCAGTCCTTAGTACGGCGAGACGTGACGGGTTTCTCCTTGGTGACGTCTTCAGTGCCTCAGTTAAGTATTTTGTGAGGGTTGCTCCTGTTTGGATAATCCTTTTAGTTCTCAGTTCAGTTCAGTTCTGTAAGATTGTCACTGGTTATTCTGGTTACGATAATCATTCTGTTCAGTTCAGGTATCGATACATTTGTCAGTTCTGGTAGGCCTAAGTTCTTGGTTCGAGTGCGCATCTTTTCTGTTTGTGTCTTGTTTGTTTTGTGTTCCGGATTATAAAATGGTAAGTCGGAAAAATTGTATGTTGTCTTGTTTTAGTTGCAACAGTGATTCCCAGTTGGAGGACTCGTGTTTGGTTCCTCCGATTGGAACTCCCCTTTATGATCTATATTGCAAATTTGGTGTGGGCCCTATCTCTTATAACGAGGTATGGATCCACTATACAGAGAAAGATGGTGTCCTTAGTTGGCCACTACATGGTAGTTTTGAACCTGAAGTTCTCGATAATCTAGAAAGAAGGTTGTTTAAGAAGAAAGCCCGGCCGGCAATGTTTGATTCTTTCCGTTATTGGCGAAAAGAATCTAAACAGAGAGAAATTAAAAAGTTGAAGAAAGAACAGAAAGAGCAAGAGTTGACTTTAGAACAGTCTGCTAAGCAGCTGCAACTCAACGAGTCTGAGAAAGCGATGGAGGTGGCCAATAGAGAGCGTAATTTAGCGATAGACAATTGCTATCCTGCTTTGCCATCGAGTACGGCTAAGATAGTGGAGGACCCTGAAAAGGATCCCCTGTTGTCTTACTTGTTACGATCACCCCCACCGTATGCACAGGGTGCTACGGCTCCACCTATACCGAATGTTCAATTACCGGTTGCTGGACAACCTGGTGTCCCTGTTCCCGCTCCCCTGAATCAATTTCCTGTACCTCCTGTGGTCAATGTTAATGTTCCTTTGACAACCCCTCTTCCAGGGTTGCCGGCTTCTTTGCCTATGCCTGTGTCGCTCACACCTGCTAGTTCACAAGCTATTTTGCCTGCTACTCCTACTGTTCCTGATCTATCTGTTCCAACTGCTACTCTATTTACTGCTTCTGCTAATATTATGACTCCACTTTCTGTTCGTCGGAGAATCACTGATTCTGTCTCTAATATTCTATCTCCCTTCTATAAAACTCTGATTAAGACTCCTACCTCTGACTCTGTACAGAGACGTAGTCAGCTTCCCAGTACTGAAGAAAGAGGAATACTAGATTCCACTGCTCTTAGATGGGTTTCGAAAGTTGGAAGATATAATGTACAAGATGTATTAGATACATTTATGCAATGGAATGAACCGACACAACGATATGTGTTCGATGAAATGTGTTTCCTTCTACGTGAGGAATTGGAAGAGGATGACCCTGAACCAAATCTAGGAGAATTAATTAATGTTCAGAAAGAGTTTGCTGCAGGTATGATAGTCGGTCAAAATATAAAAGAAGCGATGGAACTGATTTTAAGTTATAGGAATGACCCATCCCTTCGTTCACCAAGAGAGTTAGAGAAACGTAGTACGAAACAAAATCGTCAATACCCAATGAGAGAGGTTCCACCAATTTGGCGTGAAGCTGTGCAAGCTAATGCACCGCTTGGTATTGCAGCCGCTCCGGCCCAATTCCAGAGAGTATGGATACATATTCCATGGAAGCGAGCTGAAGTATTAGCAGTGAAACAGGCCTTGCCAGATCCGCGTAAAAATCCTGCAGGGTACTACAAAGAGTTGGCTCAAACAGTTGACGCTTGTGTACTGAATCTTGCTGACATAGATCTGCTATTTGGTAATGTAGTACCACAACCAATTTGGGCTAAAATTCGTAAAGAGAATCATCCAGTTGCCCTAGGTGGTGATTGGGCAGCTATAATTGCAGCGGATGGTCAACAAATAGGTGGTTCAAAACCTGAACCCTTAATTGCTAATTTGCCTGGTAGAATAATCGATTTAATGAAAACCCTAATGCCAGCATTACGCGTTAACTGGGACAAATTGTCCGCGTGCAAACAGAAGAAAGACGAAAGCGTCTCCGACTTTTTCACAAGATTCGAAGAGACTTTCGTGGATCATAGTGGTCAGGATATGAGCACAGAAGGAGGCCAGAGATTATTTGTTGATAAATTTGTGCACAATCTGTTGCCAGAACTTAGTGGTAAATTAAAGAATTCTGAAAGTGCGTGGGCTGTCTCTACGACTGCGCAAATACTTGCGACTGCCCAGTACTATGAAAATAGGGATAAAGAGGAGAAAGAAAAAACAGATAAAAAGACGAAAGATCTAAAAACTAAAGTACTTTTACAGCAAGCATATCCGCCTCGCACGAATCAGACTAACATGCAGCAAGGGTCATATCAAAGAACGGATTATAATTTTCAAAGGCCACAATACCAATGGAATCAATGTGCTTATTGCAAAATGGAAGGTCATTACAAAAGTGAGTGTCCAGTTCGAACGCAAAATAATACTGCAGCTGCTCAGAGAGGTCGTGGTAGTTCTATGCAAAACTCTAGAGGTCGAGGATGAGGTGCTATGCCTCCGCAGACGAGTGATCGCCCTTCTAATTATTTCGACCAGCGAATTGGACAATCTGCCCAACAGAATAGGTCTCCACAGTACCATGTTGAAGACTATTATGAAGCTAGTGAGGAAGTTCAGCAAAGTGAGTACTAGGACAGCCATGGACAAAGAGAGGGAGTAGTATCAGTTCCAGTAGATCAGAGTGGGCCTTATGTCGCAGTAGCAACATCAGGTATAGTCGAACCGTTTCTGTTGGATACTGGTGCAGCAAAAAGTTCTATCATACATGCGAAACTCCCTGGCGCACCTTTGTCTGGCTCAACAAACGTTTCAGTAGGTTTTTCGGGCGCCCCTGTTCATAACCCTGTTTCTGGTCCTTTGTCTATTTCTGTTGGATCCTGTCAATTGAAAGCACCCCTGATTTTGACGACAGGTTGTAACGAAAATCTGCTTGGTTTAGACTTGTTAAAACGCCTGTACGCGACATTGTACTGTTCTCCAGCAGGAGTACAGCTTACGTTGGGTAAAAGAATAATCTCACCGATGTACTTGTCGATGGATGCGCTCCCACCAGAGCTGCGTTCACTCCCTGATACTCTTTGGGCGACTGGTCCTAATGATGTAGGTCTATTGGAAATTCCACCCTATGTAGTAACTTTGAAAGCAAATGTCAAACTTCCACGAATTCCACAATACAGAATCTCTAGTGAAGGTGAGCGTGCGCTCCTACTGATAGTGCAAGATCTGATCAAGAAAGACGTAATAGAAGAAACTAGAGGTAATGTCTGTAATAGTCCTGTACTGCCTATTTTGAAACGAACTGACCCAACAAAACCTCCAGTATATAGGTTTGTAATTGATCTTAGAGAGGTTAACAAAATTGTGATTCCACAGTTTCCTGTGGTTCCAGACATTACTACATTGTTAACGTTGATTCCTGCCACCGCAACATGGTTTTCGGTTGTCGACTTGAAAAATGCCTTTTTCAGCATTCCGATAGCCGAGGAAAGCAGAGATATCTTCGGTTTCTCTCTAGGAGGACGAAGCTTCAGGTTTAAACGCGCTCCACAAGGTTATTGTGAAAGCCCATCCATTTACAGTCAAGCATTAAAAAGCCAGTTAGATTCCTTCGTACTTCCTTCTGGTTCTGCTTTAATACAATATGTTGATGATCTTCTAGTGGCTGCCGATGACAAGGAAACTTGCAAAACAGCTACAATTTCTTTATTGCATCACTTGTCAGATTTGAATCACAAGGTGTCACTTTCAAAAATGCAATACTGCTGCCAAGAAGTGACCTACCTAGGTCATCTCTTGTCAAAGGAGGGAAGGAAGTTGACCCCAGAGAGAATAAAAGCAATTACACAGATGAATGTTCCTAGCACGCAGAGAGAAGTACGTGCCCTTTTAGGTATTACCTCATATTGTAGGCAATGGATCCCAAATTTTTCTCTTTTAGCAAAACCATTGGTAGCCTTGACTGGGAAAAATGTTCCGAGTCCGGTACCATGGTCTGCTGAATGTCAGCAGAGTTTTTCTGAATTGCGAAATGCACTGTGTTCAGCACCTGTATTGGGTACACCCGACTACAGTAAGCCATTCACGCTCTATGTCCACGAGAGAGAAGGTTGTGCATTGAGTGTTTTGACGCAGAAATTTGGTGATAAACAACGCCCTTGTGCGTATTTCTCATCAACGTTAGATCCGGTAGCCAGAGCATTGCCTAGTTGCTTGAGAGCTACAGCCGCAGCTGCAGCTTCCATTCGACAATCTGCTGGTTTAGTAATGAACAACATGCTAGTGGTCATGGTTCCTCATGCTGTGGATACACTCATGAACCGAACCAAGACGCAGCACCTTACCAGTGCTAGATTATCAGGTTATGAACTGACACTGTTAGCTAGTCACATTCAGATCAAGAGATGCAATGTATTGAATCCAGCAACATTGTTGCCGACTAGCCAAGAGTCGAGTGATTCCGAACCACACGACTGTTGTTTCAAAACTGAGGAAGAAACAAAAGGACGAATTGATTTAAAAGACACTCCGTTATCAGATCCAGATGGCACGTTGTATGTTGATGGGTCTTGCTTCAAATTGGAGAATGGTGATGTGACTGCTGCCTATGCAGTAACGACTTTGAGTACGATTGTGGAGACTGCGAGAGTGAGTCAGAATTCTGCCCAGGCTGCAGAATTGATCGCGCTAACAAGAGCGTGCGTTTTAGCTAAGGGAAAGAGAGTGAATGTGTTCACAGATAGTCAGTACGCGTTCGGCGTGGCCCATAGTTTTGGCCGCTTGTGGAAAGAGAGAGGTTTCATTACGTCCCATGGGACTAAGATTCAACATGGTCAGCTAGTTAATGACTTGTTGGAATCTCTAACCTTGCCGACTGAAGTTGCGATTGTGAAATGCAGTGCTCATAAAGCAATCACGGATGATGTTGGTCGTGGGAATGTTTTTGCCGATGAGACTGCAAAACAGACAGCTAGAAACATGATGAGTAGAATGTATGTTGCAACGTCTGCAAGATGGATTTCTGAGTCTGGAATGTGTGAAGACACAGCGGAAAGCGTGAAAGAAATTCAGAAAGAGGCGACTGAGGAGGAAAAACTTGCATGGAGAGAGAGCACGGGTAAATTGGACTCGAGTGGGTGTTGGATTGATTTGTCGGAACAACAGCGTTGGATGTTGCCTGATGCGTATGTGCTTGCAGTAGTAACGATGGCACATGGAACAGCGCATATCAGTTCTAAAGGGATTTGTAAGATGTTGGCTCCAGTCTGGAAGAATGATGGGATTAGTAAGTGTGCAGAGAGAGTGGTGAGAAATTGTATGGTATGCTTGATGCATAATCCTGGCAAGGGAATCCCCACACCTGCAGGTCATTTCGCTCCTCCTTCCTGCCCCTTTGAAGTGATCCAGCTAGACTTCATTCACATGGATCGTTGTAATAGCCTAAAGTACGTCCTAGTGGTAGTTTGTGCTTTCTCCAGATGGATCGAAGCATACCCGCTAAAGGACAATACTGCCTTATCCACTGCCAAAATTCTTCTTAAAGAATACTTCCCCAGATACGGAATGCCACGGATTGTATGGTCAGATAACGGAAGTGAGTTCGTAGGGAAAGTTATGCAGAGTGTGTGTGCCGGCCTAGGGATTAGACAGAAGTTTCATAGTGCGAATCATCCCCAGTCCGCGGGTTTAGTCGAGGGTTACAATGGCACCCTTAAACTGAAACTTGCTAAGATACAAGCATCCACGGGTTTGTCCTGGCCAGACGCATTGCCTTTGGCTTTGCTATCAACAAGAGCAACTGTACATTCTAGAGTAGGGCTTAGTCCATATGAAATAGTTTTTGGTCGTCCTGCAAATATTTGGGGGGTACCTAGACCAAAAGAATTCAAGCAACTGGAATACCCAATGTTAATTGATTACCTTTTCGACTTGACTGCTAAATTGAGTCTTATTCACCAACAGGTTTTCGATGCATTGCCAAAGCCACCGGAGAGTCCAGGCCATCAGCTGAAACCGGGTGACCAGGTGGTCATTAGAAATTTTGCAAGAACGAAAAATCTTCAGCCCAGATTCATTGGCCCTTTTCAAGTCTTACTAGCAACGAGAACTGCTATTCGTGTGGCCGGAAGGAAGAACTGGATCCATAGGACACATGTCAAACGTGTGCCTCTGCCACTTCCTTACGACAACTGGGTAAAGAAAGGAATCGGTACCTCTGAAACAGAACAAGTCCCCAGGTTCATACCTTTCAGTGATGCAGAACTGATCACGGATACATCAAACTCTGACTCTCCTCCTGAAACTGCTCTTTTGAACCCTGAACATTTGCCATCTGCAAATGTGAACATTGCAACGTCGGCTGAAAATACATTGTTTCCAGATCAGACAGCTCCTGCAAAACTGAGATACAATCTGCGGCCTCGCAATATGGACAAATAAAGCAGGAAACTGCCTATTTTCACATTTGCATTTTTGGTACCTTGCCTCCAGCCAGGAAGTTTGCTATTATTTTGTTGTTTTAAATTTTGCCTTGCCGTCTGGGTAGCCGTAGGGTCGTGGCTGTGTGCCTAGTTGAATCTGCGGGGGTCAGACACAAGGTCAATCTTTCTGTTAGTTCTGGGAACTCCCAGGGCTGATAGAGGCATTTTCATCTACGTACACATCATCAGTGGTCACGAGCGGATTGTAGAAGATGGAGCTTCCTGAGCTGCAAAGAAAGAATGTAATTTATGTTCGCAGAAATAGACTGTACAGAATACTTCACAGCAAATGCTTTCTAATGCAATGTGCAGTTACATTTTTAATTGTTTTGATAACGTTGGTGGGTGGAATCGTCTTTGGTGTACATTTGATTTTTATGCCAGTAACTACAGTACCTCCCCTTGATCCTACTACTTCTACGGTTTCTTCTATGCATTCTTTTCACTCATTTCCTGAACACGAACAAGCTCGACGCTCAGAATTTATTAACAATACATTTGTACAGCTCTTGCATCAACACCAACTGGTAGTTAATACTACAGACTGCTGGGTGTGTGGCTTGATACCTCACACTATGGATAAAGGCATTCCCTATCTAGTCTTGCCTTTTAGCTACAATGGATCATTTCAGGCCTTTCAGACCATTTTTTCATATGCCCTTGAGACCTATCCTCCGCGTCCACCACGGTCCACTAAATACAACTCAGCCAACAAAGCTTTAGTCCAGGGAATTATTGACATGATTAAAGACGTCAATAATACTCCATCATACCCTAGAGATGAATTACGGGTGTATTTGAGTTGGAACTCTACCGAGTATCGCCTTAGTTTGGGAGAAAGCAAGCGTAAAAGCTCCACTTCAGTCTGGGTCGTGCCTCACCGAGGTCAAGTCTGTTTGCAAGGAAATGGGAGAAATCCGAGAGCTCAGCTAGGGAGGAGTGAGTGCGTTGAGACTTACGTATTTCCGTCTAACTCCTCCCCTGCCTTTCTGACTGCTAGGGGTACCTACTTCATCTGTCAGGACAGAGCATATACATGGCTGCCTGCTGACTTTTCAGGTTCATGTTATATTGCTCGATTGTTACCTCCGACATACACTGCTTCTTCAGATTATCACAAGACCAGAGTAGCAAGAGGTGTCTTCAGCAAGGAAGATACCGCTGGTCAGGAAGCTGGAGACTTCTTCAAAGGCTTCCTTCCGTTTTGGGGGCCTATGGCCAATAGTAGAAATCTACGTCAACTAACACGGGTAGTTGAATCTACTATTACAGAAACTGCTGGTGCCCTTAGTAACTTAACAGCTGAGCTTCAGGCGGATCGTCTCATGACGTTGCAGAACCGTATGGTTCTAGACGTAATACTTGCAGATCGAGGTGGGGTATGCAGAATGATCCAATCGAGCTGCTGTGTTTTTATTCCCAATAATGCTCCAACTGTCTATGAAGCGATCTCTAAGCTACACAAGATTTCCGACTCTATACACGTAGACAAGGGAAACTGGTCCTTCATGGAGTGGTTTTGGACTCTGGTGACAGCGTGGGGATGGAAGGTTCTGATGGTCATTGGTGTCATCCTAGTATTTCTGTTCTCGTGCTGCCTTATTATCCAATGTGGTCCCGCTCTGTGTAGTCTCTGTGCTGCAACCTGTTTCAGAAAACCACCTGCATTAGGAGAAAAGGCACGGGACAGGATGATGGTGCAACAACATGTCACTGACCTAATGAGCATAGAGTTAGATTCTGACATAGACTGAGTAATTGCCTATGTAAGGGCAAAAGGAGGGTCTGAGGTTCCGTGACGGTTTTAACCCGTGTTTGTAACATTGTCGCAAATACATAATTTTGCTATCAGTGAACCGCAAATGATCCATTTAGTATATCCTGGTGTTTTCGCTATGCTACGAGCAAGAGCACTCCTGTCATGAACACATTTCTGAACTACCCGTGGCATCCATTTTAGAACACGGAAGCCATTTTGTATTCCTTGCCCTCACATAGTCAATGGACACGCAATGACCTCTTTTCAATTAAGGACACGTAGGCTTTAGCCGGCGATTCACCTTGCTAGTGACACGTGCACCTTAGGCCAGCAACGCTGTGGCAGCATGACTCGGCAAGAACTGCCTCCCCAGCCTGAGGCCAGTCCTGCTATACTGGTTCTTGTGTTCGTTGGCCTGATCATGATTAGGCGGCCGAAGCTGGTAACCGTGCCCATTTACGACCCACAAACATCTCTTATCCTGTCTTTCTATCTTCTGCACCTGGCTCTGCTCCTTTCCTTCTGGGCCTTTATTAGGGGGAGGTAACGAAATTTACGATGAGGCGGTCCGGGTCTTGAATGAGAAATTGACATGGGATTATGATGGAATAGTGGGAACCCCTCGTTCGTAATGTTTTGACATCAGATACTGTTGACGATTCCTGTGCAACGCCAAATATTTATTGTTTAAGACACGAATGTTTAGAATTGTGGTAACATGTAAAGAATTTGCCCCGAGCAGAATATTTAGTATTTAAGGAGTAACCCTCTTTGTACAAATTGAACAGGCTCCTAGACACTGCCCATGTGCAGTTTCTGTGACTTCTGTGTCCCTGCAGTAATAAACCTTTGGTCTTTGACGCCACCATCGAGAAGCCCGTGTTTCTGTTTGTTTGTGCACCAAGACAGGTAGAACTCCGGGGTCTTCGGGTGTTATCCCTGACACCTCTGGACAGAACCAAAAAGTCCAGAACTCCAGTAATGATGGCTGATTTGGTAGCAATTCCCATTGCCCATGGATTATTCCACAAAGATATAGCCACCCATTATTGGGATCCACTTTTAAAATGCATTTCCTTTGCAAGGCCCTCTCCATGATAATTGTGTTACACACCACCCGTCCTCCCCAATGACTGCTGAAACGTAAAGGGAAATGAAAAACTCTGCATATAAATCTTTGGCCATTGAGCATTTCCTTCCCCAAGTCTACTCTGTTAATTGTGTTGTATACTATAATTCCTCACTATGCTCTTCTGACACAAATCCCTACATTAACGGTGATTACCACACAAATAAATTGCAACCTTTTATAGGGATTAGTTTAACAATGGATTTCATTCCCAAGGTCCACTCTTCGTGACTTGTATTGTACACCATAGTCCCTTACGAAAGACTGCTGTAGTTGAAAGGAAAATAGGAACTCTGCATCGAAATATTTGGCAATTAATCAAGATCCAATGAATCTCCACATTTTCTTGGGATGAGCTTTTAAAATAGAGTTCCTTGAAAGGAAAGAGAAGTTCTGCATAGAAATATTTGGCAATTAAGCAAGACCCAATTAATCTCCGCATTTTATTGGGATGAACTTTTTAAATGGAGTTCCTTCCCAGGCTCACTCTATGTAAATTGTGTTCCCTTAGTCCTCTCTAAAGACTACTGGCACAATTCCCCGAATTGCCTGCAGGTTACGTCACAAATGAATCCTAGGGCTTATATCACCAATGTACTCCTACACGCTGTGGGGATAAGCTTTTAACATAAAGTTGTAACCTCCTTACTACCTCCACTGGATAATGAAATGCATAGGTATTTGGCAGTGTACCCTGGGGAGATGATGTAATAATTTTTCTACCACTTACCCCTTTCCTTAGAAAAAAAAGGAGGGGAGTGTATCATCTGTCCCCCTGCCACCAAAGTGACACTGGTAGCGTCCAGCGCAAACCTTGCCACAACAGCTATAAGTGTGGTTTTGTGATGTTCTGTGATAGTAATAAAGCTGGGGTTCTGACCATATGCTTGCGGCTATAGTGCTCTTATATACTGGTAATTTACAACGAGAGAGGGCATCAGTAATTGTCTTGTCTACGCTTTCTTCCAAACCTCCAAACCATGTAAATGGTAAGTGCCCCTGAGAGCCAAGCACACCAGCTCCCTTAATGACACTCACCAAAATGGGGATGCCCCTGTGTCACCAACCTTTGGCTTCCTCCGCGCCATCAATAACTGTAATTATAATGTAATGAAGCCCGCAGATGGTAAATGCAACCGAGAGCTAAGTACGCAAACTCCCTAATGCCGCACTCTAAAACCGGGAACCCCTGTGCCACTAAACATTGGTTAACTCGACCCATAGGTAAGCATAATGAAGGTTGGGCATGCGTTCTATCGTTGTATCCTGGGCATAAAGATTCGTAACCAATGCCTATGTGAACAGTTCAAACTTACTGTACCCCTTAGTTATTTAAATTGCTTAATACAGATTGCCCTACTAACCTCATACGATCACCACTAGACCGTCACTAATCTGACATTCAATAACATATAATAGAGCAAAGG
Organism: Lissotriton helveticus; assembly: GCF_964261635.1. Classification (NCBI taxonomy): domain Eukaryota; kingdom Metazoa; phylum Chordata; class Amphibia; order Caudata; family Salamandridae; genus Lissotriton; species Lissotriton helveticus. Next base: position 449,604 of record NW_027611978.1, read on the forward strand.
CGAGCAGTAGCGAAGGTTGTAGATTTTTCCCCAATAGTTGCTAAAACACTTGCACTGTATAACATGCAAATTGCCCACCAGCACAAAAGGTGTTTGTGATGCAGGGAAATCATGGTTGGCCATTTTTCAATAAATGAATCATAGCCAACGGTCAGTCTGTGAACAGGAACCCCTGCACATAACAGCAAGGAAATGTTATACCTCAGGGCTGCAACCCCGTTCAAAACCCCATTCCAATTGGCAAATGGTCACTACAGCCCATCCTATTTTGATATATAGCATGACTCCCCCAAGATGCAAGGCTAAGTGTATACATCGGGAATGGCACCTGTGACCATGAGGCCAAACCCCAGTCCCCGCATTGGATGTTTTAATCCCTTTATCTACCAGGCCTGACACTTACAAAAGACGACTTAGAGGAATCATAATTCCCCTGCATGTTGAAAAATATAAATATGACTTTCAATTGTTATATTGCACATGTCGTTTTTTTTTGTTTTTTTTGCTTTACTTCAAAGGCCTTAGGGTATTGAGTTTATTTATTTCCCTTTTTAAAAATATAGGAAACAATAACCTGGCTTTTGATGGAGCAAACAATCTTATCCCGCAAAATTGTAAACCAAGGGCTGAACTTGGACTACAGGACAGATTTGTAAATGCCTCAGAATATAAATATTCTAATCTCCTTACATAACAATTGCTTCTTCTGAGATAGATTTATAGAAAATTGTGCTAATTTTAAGCCAGCTGTGTCATCCAATCAAATGGCAGACAGTTAAAGAATGATGGTCCCATCACTTACTATGAAAGTCTGGTCAATTTTACCAGTTAGTTGTTTCTTTGCCGCGCAGTAACATCATTAGATTACTTGCAGCTGCATATGTTTCACTCCACCCACAATGCTCTAGTGATAATACCAGCTGAGTGACATAAGCAGTCAGTGGCCACAAGAGGGTGCTCTACTGCTGTTGCTGCTGATCTGAAAAGGGACGTTAAGGTGCAAAACACACCTTTTAATGCACCCAAATTTCCCACAACTAATAATGCACCACCAGTTACTTAAATGCACCATGAGGATCTTTTGCTCTTAATATTTGGTGAAAAATATAGCTTTATATTGTCGTGTATTTCTATAGGTTCTGAATCGATCCCCCTATTCCTGACCCTATTCTGGTTAAACTAACTAGCTAGTTAACTAACAGTCAGCCCATGAGGCAAGACAAGCCCCCATGATGCAGATACCGTTATCTGACGCAGTCACACTACGGCACAGGAACGTGTTATCTGATTAGGTCATAACGCTTGATCTAATTAGACAAGCGACATTCCTCCAGCCCCTGATAAGGCATACGACGTTCTCATAACAAATCAAACCTATGACAACCTGGACAATCCGTGCGGCCATTGTTTTGATTTCACAGAGAACTTTTGCAAAAGAATGTGCTAACGAGCAAGTCGTATGACATCTTTATTGACGTACCTATGTCCATCCTTACGTCAATCCCGGCACCTTTAAGGTATAAATATTGCCGACCTTGCCCTATGCAAACACACGCGTGGTGACAAGACGGAGCAGCCATACTTGCGAAGCCGAAAGCAGAAGCAGACCCCGCTGGCAGCAGCCCCGCCTTCCTGACGCGCTGAGAGACGCGCTGCTATCTCAAGCCGAGAGACCCAGCACCGGCGCTTCCGGGTAGCCCTCGCAGGCAGCCTGGAATATCGAGAGCAGAGAAAGAGATACCATTCCTCATTCATCCTAAATTCCAGGTACAGAACTGAATAACCCCTCACAGAGAATTCTTTAGTTATTCACTTGGCAAAAACAAACTTAACTTAAACTGTAACTTTCTATTCCCGCCCACGCATTAGACTTAGGTCAGGTACACGGGGTAGGCGTATTTAGAAACACCAGTTGAGTACGTTTAGTCAAATGTATATGTGTATGTAAATATATTTTAATCATCTTAAACATCATATGGCTCAGAAACCATATCAATGTTTTTACAGTATTATTTTATACTATTGCTTTTAATGTATGCACTTTACTTAACTATAAGTATTGCAATAATATCGATCCATTTCTCATGTATGAGAAAAGAGACTGATCAATAAATAACACCTTTTATTGAACACGCCCGTCTCTTCCTTTTCTCTACATTCTGATGAGACTAAGAATGCACGTACTGACTGAGTAAAATAATTGCCTTGTGCTCACACGACTCTTGAGATTGACTCTTGATTAGGGGAGAGCAAAGTTGTCATGTTCTATGGTTGTCAGAAACTAAATCCCTTCTTGTCTAATCAGGGGAGTTAATCCTTCCTTGAACATTCGAGAAAGTGTCTAGCGAACTCTGAGCTTAGCTGGCAAACCCAAAAATTAAGTCTAGTATCGACAGTAGTAGACCTAGTTAACGTCTGGCCTAGGCCTTTACTGCCGTAGGTACTATTCCAATGCGCAGAGCCTATTGGGAAAATAGGAGCTACACTACATGGCGCCCAACGCGTTTGGAAAGGGCGATAAAACTAACGTAAGACATTTAGAGTAACTCAGTCGTGCTTTCTCACTCAGACCCCTTTTCCCAAATACTCCAAAGACGTCTGGAGTGGGTGAAAGGTTATTATATCCTCCAAAACCTCGCAGGAGGGAACTCCTATGTATGGTTCTTGGTCTAGTCAACGTTGAAGGATAAACAGTGTTCCAAAATATTGTGCATCTAATCTTTGTTCCATAAGAAACCTGATCTGCAAACAAACATAATACCATCCTGTCTGTAAAATGGCAGAGAGTGATGATGAAAGAGAGGCAATTAGATTAGCTACTGAAATAGCAGATGCTGATGCTACCATGCAAACAGCAGACCCGGATATAATACTCATCCAGGTCGCCAAAAGAAGATCTATAACTCTAAAACTTATAGAAAATGGACTGACACCTAGAGGTGGCACAGTCATATTCGTAATTGAGGCACACAAATATCGGCAGACAGAGGTATACTATTCATGGATACATTTTCCAGCAGCAAATGCTGTAACAAAGTACTTCCACTATTACAAAGTAGAGGAACCTCCTGAAATATACACTCCCTTCGAGGAGGTGGAAGTACCACTCAAATTCCAAGAGCATTTGCTCTTATTTGATGGCGCCCTAAAACATAACAATCACATTACAAGGCTCGGTCCTTTAGGAAGACCAGGAGCAACGTGGCCGGTCTTAGCCGGATACACACCACATCCAGACATCGACGAGATGCCTGCACCACAGCTGTTAATACAGCTAAAACAATTACTAAAAATTCACAGACAATTAGTTCAGTATGTAATGCGGACTTCAACAATTCAGCCAGCGATTAAATTTCCACAGCTGACCCCTCACCAGGGGAACACAAATAAAATTACACCACAGAACATCCAATCCTGCCTAGGTAAAGTTCCGGCTAAACGGGAACAAATACCATTCTGGTTGGCACAGAAAATCACCCAAATAGAGGCGGTGTTTCCTGACACCACCCCATTAGAAAAACACAGGATTCTGACTATATGTCTCCCAATGGGAATCGCACCACACATTGAGGACTGTGACACTTGGGGTACAGTCTTTGCTTCCATCTATACAAAAACGCACGGTGTCCCATCCATTTCGGTGATACCAGATGTGCTAAAACAAATTCAAGATGAATACGGTCCAGAACCTGCTTTAACTCTTGGTATGAAATTACTGAAAGACTTCAAGCAGGTCTCGGCTATATTACTAGCCAACATAAAAGGTGAAGCAGCAAACGTGGCGATCCGCCAGAGGTTAAAAGAGACAGATATATCAGACCAACCAGCTGAAATTGCCAAAATCATAGAAAAATCCTATGAAGAACTAGGCAGAGATAGTCTAGGTGGAATACCAGTAAAACCGCAACTGACTACAAGTCCAGAAAAAATATTTTTTAATAATAATAATAATTCACCAAAAAAGAACTGGGATGGGAATAAACAATCCAATCCTAAAGAAAAGAAATTCCAGTCCAGAGGAAGGTCTCCTAGGCGAAGAGAGAAATCTCCAAACCAAAGACAGAGGTCACCGCAGAGTGACCCCTCTGGGAATAGATATAACCTTAGAAATAGGGATAATATTAAAAAACCTGATAGATATCAAGACATTGATACACGTCCCTCTCAATCTTTTCAGAATTCCTCGCAGAAATCGGAAAGAAGAGGACGATCAGAAGAGCACGCCAAGTCCAAAGACAAGGAACCTGCTCAACTGAAAAAGAAATTACAATTTCCAAAAAAGAAGGTAGCCAGTATCAAGGTAGTTAACAATGCCGAGAATACTGAGGACACAACTGAAAAACGGAGAGTGGGCTCAGACAATGCTAGACAGCGCAGCAGAGGTGAGCATAGCTCGCAAAGTCCTTATGAATCATCTGGAGACAGTGGACACGAATGAATATCTTCAAGTGGAAACTGCAGATACCAGAGTTAGCAAGCCCCACAAGATATACGAGATAACATTACGTATAGAGGGAGATAAGACTAGGAAAATAAGGGGACTATTTTGGGATAACCTCTCCAAAGGCTATGACATCCTTCTAGCTGAAAAAGACTGGCCACCAGAGTTTGTCAGGGAGTGCCCTCATGGCGAAGAAGTAATTATGCCTGCCTTCTCGAATCAAATACCGATTCATAAAAAATATACACTTGCTAGAAAGTGGGCAGTGGCCTTAGCACCTGCTTTATATAAAAATCACGTAGGATGGGATGAGGATTCTCCTCCTCACAAAATCCAGTTAAAATCACAACCAACTGCACAAAGGCAGTACCCAATTAAGCAAGAAGCTAAAAAACAAGTAAATGAAATACTAGATCAGCTAGAATACCAGGGGGTGATTGAAACTTGCACCTCACAAATGAACAATCCTTTGTTTCCGGTCTCCAAACCAGACAATTCATATCGTCTAGTTTTGGATTACCGACACCTTAACACATGTTGCAAAACTTTTGCAGTGCAAAACTCACACAGTGCTGCACTAATGAATAACATAGTGCGCAAAAAATACAAAACTACTTTGGACATCTCCAATGGATTCTTTTGTCAAAACATAGCACCAGAGAGCAGATATTTAACTGCATTCTCAGTAAATGGCACTCAAAAACAATTCTGTCGGTTAGCCCAGGGGTACAAGAACAGCCCGGGGGTATTCTCAGCGAGAGTAACAGAATTACTACAACTATATGATGATGAAGCATTATCTTATGTCGATGACATTTACTTAACAGATGATGACTTGGAGACTCACTTGAAAAGAGTGAACACCATAATACTTGGTTTCGCTGCAGAGGGTTACAAATTCAACTTCAAAAAATCCAGAATTGCCCATCTGACAGTCCTATTCTTAGGATATGAGTTATCAAGTGAAGGCAAAAGCCTGGCAGACAATTTCCTAGAGAAATGTGCCGTAATCCAAGCTCCTAAAACACTAAAAAACCTACAGTCAATTTTAGGCTTCCTAAATTTCGGAAGAACATACATTGCAAATTACGCAGAAAGGGTCAAACCCCTTTATGATCTAATTAAACCAGACTTTAAAAGATCCAGTTGGACTCAAACACACACAGAAATTTTGAGATCCTTACAAACAGACATGCTAATTAAAACAAAATTAGAAACACGTGATAACACACGCAACCTTGTGATCCGAGTCATCCCAGGGAGATGCGGATTCACATACCTGACCTCTAATGAGGGAGAAATTGTACCAATTGCATTCAAATCACACATGTACACAGAAGCTGAACAGAAATTCAGTAATACAGAAAAAATCATTCGTGCAGTTCAAACCGCAATAGCTAGAGAAAAAGACATAGCTGACGGTAGACATATCACAGTCAGAACAGCTGAATCAGCCTTTGAGGCATTAACAACACCGTGTAATTTACCAACAACAACATTGAATCCGGAATGGATACAATGGGTGAATTCAATCTCAACGGACAAAGTAGACTACTACTTCGATCCAGAACTAGAAGAATTGAAAAATCTAAAATATGAAAAGACGTATCCTCTGCCAATCGACATTCTGCCTCTACGACATTACGCCTGTGTAATCTATACAGACGGACATGCTCAACCTTCCGTTTGGGGAGAACATGCATACAATCCCACATGTGAGATTACAAAAGAAGTGTGGCTCGGAGGTAAATTAAAACCTCTATTAACAAAATCACACTCAGTAGAAACTAATTCAGAACAACAAACTGAAATAATCGCATTGAAAATGGCGCTAGATAATGCGGATCGCGAATTCCCGACACTTATAGTGTCAGATTCATATTTCTGCGTCAAAGCATATAACAAGGATTTGCAGACATGGATTCAGAACGGTTACAAAGATGACACAGATGCACCAATAAAGCAGAGACTGCTCTGGGAACAAGTAGCTCTTTTGAAAAAAGAACTACCAAAGACTCACGTGACTCACTCACTGAGTCATCAACGTGATGGCGTTCACGTTGTAGGGAATTCATTGGCTGAAGCAGCCGCAGCGGCAGCCACTAAATCGGCTCCCGTAGATCGAAAAAAGCGTACATTAAAATATATTGACGGTGAAACATTGCTGGCAGTGAAAACGTCATCAAAAGGCGACTGCTCAGCGTTACCGATCAACTATCCACTCAATTATACATACATAATCGATGCAAACTCCGTCCCTTTTGCTCGAATCCCTGGAGTGGGGGATAGAGTGATTCCAAACATGGACAGGAGACACTTGTTAATCGCAGACGCACACATGGGCGAGGGTCTCAGACACCTTAAATTAAAAGATTCTCTGGAAGAATTACAATCACGGTACTGGTGGCCAGGCATGAGCCTGCACTACACCATGTTTGTAAAAAACTGCCCGAACTGCAACAGAGATCGCAGTGGGGAGAGAAGCAGTTTAATACCTCGTCGTATCAAGGCAGATAACATCACCACTAAAAAGAATGGCTTGCGATTAACATATACAGGCTAGTTTCCACTTATAATGTAGATCCACAGCACTCGGCTGACGTCCGGACTGTTATACAAGATTTGCGAGTCTAAATGGCATATACGCTAAGAGCATGCTACGTTCGACCATTTTTTTTTTTCACTCAGGCAATCCAGCCTGGGGGGGGAAACATGGCCAAATGAGCACAGCCCAGCGGGAATCTTCTCACTTCCTTCCTGAGGGTATGGGATGGTGTAAAGAAAAAACCAAGGCAGAAAGCAATCTATAATGGAAAGGACATTAGGTTCGGGAGCTGGGTGGGTCAAACATCTAATAAGTGTCCAACGTAGTCTAAACAACTTGACAAGAAATTCTCTGAAGGGATTCAGTCCGTACGAATTATTATTCGGAACTAGGATGTTGATCTCTGACCTTGATAGTCAGACTTCAGTGGTAATAGAAAAAACCTTTGATGTCAAAGACCGTTTGGCTATTTTGCAGGACTTAAACAAAACAAGAAAAGACCTGAGCAACATACAGTTGAAACAACAGCCAACGACCACTGAAGAATCACCACCTGTCCCAGCAAGACCTGTCTGGATTCCAAAAGTCGGGGATCTAGTCAGGGAGAAGATCGCGGTAAAGAAGGAATTTGGGCCTTCTTACAGAAAAGCAGTTCCTGTCTTGTCTGTCAACGGGACAAGATCAGTTGTACTATCGCCACTTGCTGGAAAAAAGGAGAACCGAGTTGTATCCATCGACCTGGTAAAACCACAACATGTGGCCGATAACAAACGGTAGGCCAAGTGGACTCCCAATAAGTAGCAGAACACCAAGGTTTGCTACCAGTACAGAGGTTCTATCAAAGAGGCTCATCACATTCGAAACGCCTACAGAAGAACAACAAGGACTATGCAACAATGCAATAGAACTAAGACCTCTGAAAACCCAAATAAAGACATTTAGCAGAGACACACCAATCTATACTGAAGTACCAAGTGAAAATGCAAAAAACAAAAATCCTGAACCAATTGGAACAATTGACAGAACTGCATCTGGTTACTTCATCAACTTCGATGATTCCTCTGACGGCTTCAGTGAATCAAAGACACAGCCATCATCAAAATCCTTTAAAGACAAAGCTAAGGAACTTTTGAAACAACTGAAAGAAACATATCTGGTTTCTCCATGGATTGAATTTTGGGTGGGTTTTGGTGCATTTATCCTCATACTTTGGCTCATCATGGTATTTACTTTGGGACGCTTCATTGAGGGAAAATATGCTAAAATGGACACAGCAAGTCAGAACATCAACTTGGTCCTCAAACCACAGACATCTTCACACATCGAGAAAAGAGAACTTTCTTCAGAACTTTCTTCAGCCAACTTCACAGCAATTCCGATACCTGGTGGGGTAGCCTGGGACAACACTGACTATGAAATTTATGGTCCGGTCGAGATCCTGAAATATCCACACCAAATCAAGATCTCCTTGAGTGACTTTGCAAAACCAAACTCATTTGCTGATGATTGGGACTTTGAAAGTATTAACAATATGATGTCTGACTTAGTAATGTCTGCTAAATTTACAAAACATGATTATTTGCAAGGTTCTACAAATTATGATAGTATGTACTGCTATAACCATTATGGTAACCATTTCTTGCATAAATCTGCACAACCTAGAAATGTTTTAAATTATAATCAATGGGAACATTGTGCAACACCTCCAAAAGGGAGTTCAAGAACCGTTTATGACAAATATTCATACTTTCAAGGTTTTAACACTAGTAATGCTGAAACATTTTATTACAAATTGTCAAACAAGACAGGGATGAAAACCATGATAACCAACACAAAATTGATATATTCAGATTCGTTCTTTGAAAAAATGAATACTTTTGGATTTGATTATTGGGACAAAAATGTTGATTTGAAAAGTGTTTGGGGTACAAAAGAATGGCAAGTACAGGGTATAGAAGCTTTGTTTAGAGCCTGCATGATCCCAGAACAAATGATATTTTTAAATGACACTGTTCAACAGACCACCTGTCTTGGCTTAGCCAAAATCAAAGATTTAAATAACCTGTCTATTCCAAAGCCAACAATGTTTAGCAATAACTCTGATACAGATGAAGAAATAGACATAAACCATATACTTAACCAAAACAGAACACATCCTGATTGGAAACAATGGTTAATCTGGCCCACAGATACAAATCACTGTCAAGATAGATTCCTGAATAAAACACAGGGTTTCAAAATGACCAGGCCAGACCCTAGATATCCCCAAAGACATCACCCAGGGATAATTACCACCTACAGTGTGGGCAAATTATGCCTTCAATGGCTTCAAACTTCCACACTGCCTAAAATTAAGCAACACCTAACTTTACTTACTGATGGTGCTGACTTGCGTGATTTCATACTGGGACCACGCAAACAGCGTCAAAAGCGTTTCATAGCAGCCTCTGTATATGCAGCATACAATGAGGCCTGGAAGGTTACTCAAATTGAGACAGCAGAAAGAATACGTGAAATTGATCGTATTAATTTGGAAAAATCACTTTCTGTAGTGGACAATGGGTTAATGACTCTGTCCTCCAGAATTTTTTCATTGGACAGCATTGTGTCTTCAGCAATCGATATATTATCGCAAGACTTACTGTTATTACAACATGGTCAGTCACAATTGCGTTCTATCGTGCAGCTTGGCTGGACGTTACAAAAACCTGCGTTCAGGCTATGTGCCTTGGCGTTTAATCAACACAACGTCACTATTCCAAATCTTTAACCTTACTGATAGACAAATCGGTATGGCGCAAAAGGGTGCTGATTATACAATCTTGAGCATTGAAAAACTAGAAAGATTACCAATGACAATGTCAGAACGACCTGTCAGTGAATGGATAATCCACGGAATCATAAATATTCCAATCTCAACCTTCAGGTTTCAATACTGCCAAAAATATATACAGGCTGGCATGTACGAGAAATTGGGAAAGGGGTACCTTAAAACAACTTGGAACCTGCCCTATTCACATGCATGTGTCAGTAATAATGGACAGAAAGTGTTTCTTAGTGGTAACAATTGTGCTATGTCACTAAGCGGCACGCTTCTGTGTAACGGTATTAGTTTGCACGGAGCCTGTGAAGGGAATTCATACAACCTTTCATGTCACCAGCAAGGCGCACCTGCAACTGAAATAGAACCATTCTTTCAAAGACTCTATAATGGGAGTTACATTCTTATTGTAGACCGCAGATGTTGTAGTCTTATGCCCGGGACTCCTTATCTCGTCACTACGACGGCGAAGGTCAAGTGCTGTGGACGTTCTTTGTTCCCCAGCTCCTTTCCAGACAGGGAGGCGAGGGCATGGCCCAGTTTGAAAATTACTTCTATTCGAATAGACACTTTAAGCAGAATGAAAACAGTGCTTCTTCAGACGCCTACAAGGCTCACGTCATCTAAAGAAACGTATGATCTACAAGTCGCAAGGACGACTGCAGAGATACATACATTATTATCAACCAATTCCCCCGTACATTTCGCGGAAATCCTGAGCGAAATCTTAAATATTTCTGATACCACTGGGGTCTCAAAGGTATTTAAGACAGTATTTTCGATGGCATTAACACCATTCAAAGCCATACTGGGTATTTTTCCAGATTTCGTCCATTCGATTTTTGGCGGACTTCCCCTGATCCTGGGACTAATTGCAGGAATCCTATTCCTAGTCCTTATTTTCCGTTATGGCAACCCATGTCACAGATCAAACTCTCACGACAATGGAAGAAACGATCCTAGCCATTGGATACCGGGACCGGATATCAAAAATCCTGGAACTCTCCCGGCTTAGAGACCTGAACATGACTTGGTTTCTATCATTTCGACCAATGTGGCAAAGGTGTGTTTTACCTGTACTAAGGTGTCTGCTATGCGGAGAAGAATGCGTGTTAGACACCTGTCTGACGCTACAATCGGATGCGCCGGTGGATGCAGATACATTGCTGGTCCCTACCAAGGTTCACGCTCTGTGCTGCCCTCAAAGGCTGCCAATTCTGATGACGGCATTCCTGGAATCTTCACCACTGCGATTGAAGGGTAGTGAAGTTCAAGATGAAAGCAGCATCGAACAGGTACGACCTTCTGTCAGCAATGCAAATCAGAATGTCAATGGAGACAATCATGCGCACGAATGCATGGTTACCCCTATTTCCGACTTAGAGGAACTTTCCCATGAAGCTGTTGACAGTTTTTTCGAAAGCCTGAATGATATGATGTTCTCTCCGGAACAGAAATAGAGACTTTTGAGTAAACTCGCACACTGCGTTCCCTGAATTCGGCCTTCAACTTTAAAAATAAAGTCACATGAACAATTACAATACAGTTCACGGACAGCGATTTTTTCAGCAAGCCCCTAAAATATTTTTCTTTATATTTTTTTTCCGGGACACTGATCTTCTGCTTAAAGTAAGAAACTATTCCTAGAGAACTAAGATTTCTATTTTTTAGACACTTTATAGACTTTAGCTGCCCGCTGGTATGTTCACAAAATATATTATGTGATGAAATGGTTTCGACTTTTCTTTCTGTATAGCCATATTAAGAGCCATTTCATGCGTATTTCTCATATACCAACAAGCAATAATGCATAAAATGCGTGTTTACTTTTGCATTTAATTCATAGCTTAAGTGCATACAATATATATGACTGCAATTTTTCAGTATATTTGAAAATTTCGAAATGCATTTATGTATTTTGGGGTGGTAAGGTATACACTATACTCTATAGTATGTTGTACTATGTTATACTATGCATAGATTAGTAATTATGACCATAGTTAGCGTGGAGTGGGTGTCGTGTATTTCTATAGGTTCTGAATCGATCCCCCTATTCCTGACCCTATTCTGGTTAAACTAACTAGCTAGTTAACTAACAGTCAGCCCATGAGGCAAGACAAGCCCCCATGATGCAGATACCGTTATCTGACGCAGTCACACTACGGCACAGGAACGTGTTATCTGATTAGGTCATAACGCTTGAGATCTAATTAGACAAGCGACATTCCTCCAGCCCCTGATAAGGCATACGACGTTCTCATAACAAATCAAACCTATGACAACCTGGACAATCCGTGCGGCCATTGTTTTGATTTCACAGAGAACTTTTGCAAAAGAATGTGCTAACGAGCAAGTCGTATGACATCTTTATTGACGTACCTATGTCCATCCTTACGTCAATCCCGGCACCTTTAAGGTATAAATATTGCCGACCTTGCCCTATGCAAACACACGCGTGGTGACAAGACGGAGCAGCCATACTTGCCGAAGCCGAAAGCAGAAGCAGACCCCGCTGGCAGCAGCCCCGCCTTCCTGACGCGCTGAGAGACGCGCTGCTATCTCAAGCCGAGAGACCCAGCACCGGCGCTTCCGGGTAGCCCTCGCAGGCAGCCTGGAATATCGAGAGCAGAGAAAGAGATACCATTCCTCATTCATCCTAAATTCCAGGTACAGAACTGAATAACCCCTCACAGAGAATTCTTTAGTTATTCACTTGGCAAAAACAAACTTAACTTAAACTGTAACTTTCTATTCCCGCCCACGCATTAGACTTAGGTCAGGTACACGGGGTAGGCGTATTTAGAAACACCAGTTGAGTACGTTTAGTCAAATGTATATGTGTATGTAAATATATTTTAATCATCTTAAACATCATATGGCTCAGAAACCATATCAATGTTTTTACAGTATTATTTTATACTATTGCTTTTAATGTATGCACTTTACTTAACTATAAGTATTGCAATAATATCGATCCATTTCTCATGTATGAGAAAAGAGACTGATCAATAAATAACACCTTTTATTGAACACGCCCGTCTCTTCCTTTTCTCTACATTCTGATGAGACTAAGAATGCACGTACTGACTGAGTAAAATAATTGCCTTGTGCTCACACGACTCTTGAGATTGACTCTTGATTAGGGGAGAGCAAAGTTGTCATGTTCTATGGTTGTCAGAAACTAAATCCCTTCTTGTCTAATCAGGGGAGTTAATCCTTCCTTGAACATTCGAGAAAGTTTCTAGCGAACTCTGAGCTTAGCTGGCAAACCCAAAAATTAAGTCTAGTATCGACAGTAGTAGACCTAGTTAACGTCTGGCCTAGGCCTTTACTGCCGTAGGTACTATTCCAATGCGCAGAGCCTATTGGGAAAATAGGAGCTACACTACAATATCTCCAGCTACACAACTGATCGAACATTTCCTTCTCTCAGAATACCAACCTTTATATAATATTGTTGTGATGTAAAATCTTGGGCCCACTTCCACCAATTTTCCTATTCTAGTGATGCTGCTAACAGCCGTTAAATGTTCTATTCAGCCTCAGAAACCAAGGATCAAAATGGACCAGCTCCTAACACATCTTGTGAGGACTAATGCTTCACGATATGTCTGATTACGCTTATAGTCATCTGCACTTGAAAGTGGCATGTACACTGAGAGAATGTACAAGTCGACACTGTTTAATCTTTTCATCGGCCCTTTAATCCCTTGGACGCTCATGACAAGCTCAGCTCGTCATGAGCCACGGTGCTCATGTGCTCATGGCGAGCTGAGCTCGTCATGACCGGTGGAACGCTTGCACGCTGGGCTAATTCCCCTGCTGTGCGAGCGTTCTACACAAATGGGTGTGGTCATGACGAGCTCAGCTCATCATGAGCACACGACCACCGTGGCTCATGACGAGCTGAGCTCGTCATGAGCACCGGGGCACTGTGCGCGACCCCCTCCCCCCAGCACAGCGGGGGAATCCGCCCCGCATGCAAGGGGTTAATGGACTTCAGTGTCTACATAACAACACTCTGTGCCACCTGCCTCTTCCTGTGCCCTTTATGTCCGCTTACTGTGTTATTCTGAATGCGGCAGAATCAGCACGAGGGACAGATGCATGCACTGCTAATCCCTCCGAAGCCATCCTGTGCACTCCGAAACCCCAGGAGTGCAGAGTCTAGCGACTCCAAACGATTCCCCTATCATTCTCCTACCACGACACAGACATAAAACCATCCGAGAAGGGTGACACCGCTCAGGCCCTGCAGGCCTGCCAATACATCTCTTCTATCGAATAACGCAGAAACCAAGACTAATGTACACCCCTCAAACACAAACCTGGCAGTCAACCGGGGTCTCCGCCCAAAAAGCGACAGAGAGAGACACCCGATTATACGCCTTGCCGAATCACTGTTTGTAGCTAACGTTGTGTACAAATCCACGCTGTGAAACAATACGCAACAGGCGCGACCCTCACTGTGGCGCGGCACCCCAGCCCTTATCCGCATTCTCATAATAACACCCTCCCGACGTGAGCAGTGAACGTTGATATGCCGGTAACTACCCCGACCTCCCGCCTAAACGCCTCGTAAACTGTTGACTCTCACCACACAACTAGAATAAAGGAGCATCCCCCGCATATAGCAGCGGGACGCCTCGCACCATGAGCAGCATCTCTTCCGTAATGGCGACGCCCCCACTCCGGCACGTGTCCTAAATCCTTCACCGCACACTTTCAATCAACTCTACGAAAATGTTCGCCACCAACAGTGTCTTATGTGGGCATCTAACAGGAAATATTATAGCCTTATAGCCCGCCGTAGCAGGCTATACCGGCTATTAAAGGCCCGCTGAATCGTAGGGACTTTAACGAAACAGCGGGACTTTAATAGCCGGTATAGCCCTGCTATGAAGGGCTATAGGCTATTAGAACATTCTGCCACTAGAGGGCAGAATGTTATAACAAATTAAACAAAGGGTTCTCGAAGCTCGAGGAGATATAAATCCCCTCGAACTTCGAGAAACCTTTGTAGAACATTGGAATGTTGCTCTGCGGGCCTTTACCGGCCTGTAGTAGCAGGGAGCACTCCATTGTCTGCAATGGAGCTCCCAACATTCCAATGTTCTAATTATTTATATATATTTCTATGTATACCGCCACAGAGACGAACCCCATAGTTGTGCGCCGCTCTGAGACCGCGGCTCATCCCCGCTATTCTCGGCGCGAAACGAATTTCGTCACTCCTGGCACTCAAAAACTCTACTGTAAATCCACTACTTTTAATACCGAACATTAACGCCCCATTATGTAATGACAACTATGCCTAGGGACCCTCAAACCTCCCGTGCCACACTCAGCACACCGCCAACTGAAACTCTCTCCTCATCGACGACACGCCCCTGCATCTTGCCAGTGGTCCAAGGGGACAAAGAGGCTGCAGATCCCGGGGCGCAAACTTAAATATCCTTCAAGCGCATCCCGAAGACATCACCTCATCCAGCCCCCTTTTCAGCCCTGGAGGAGGTCCAGACCCGTGGCGCTACTAAGGGCCCCCCTTCCCTATGTGCGGGGTGCCCCTGTCATTCTCATAGTTTTGGGAGCCTGGAATACTCTGAATTGTCACATTTGTATCAGTGTGATGGTTAGTAGCTGTGTTGGTACTGTCACTGGAAGGACTCGCAGGGGCAATGGTTGGTGCAAGCTGCAGTGGCCTCCTGACGAGGGCCCTGGCTCCTAATTTTCTTTACAAATTAAGCACTGCAAGGAATTCAAAAGATGCAGCAGCCTTCAAAAAATGAATGGTTTGTGTGTTTGTTGACTGTGCATCCACTGTGTGTATTACTGATTAATTGAGCAAATCTGAATATTATTAATAACTGTGAGTATTCTTGGCATGATTGTACCCACAACTGGATTAATACTTTAGGTAGCATACAGTCATAATTATTGGTATTTATAACATTATTCTCAACAGCTGTCAAGAACCCCAACCTGTAACACTGGTGTAACTTGTCCGCAAATTACACCTACTCACTCATTCTCCAGCCCACTCACTACTTCCATCATTCATCCACACACTCACCGATTCATCCATCCACTGACTCATTAATTAGCATGCACTCAGTTAATCCAGTAATTCATCATCTATTCAGCCGCATTCCCACTCACCCATCCAGATGGCGACTAATGAAATAGTGAAATCTGTTTGTCACGG
Organism: Lissotriton helveticus; assembly: GCF_964261635.1. Taxonomy (NCBI): domain Eukaryota; kingdom Metazoa; phylum Chordata; class Amphibia; order Caudata; family Salamandridae; genus Lissotriton; species Lissotriton helveticus. The sequence goes on from NW_027611978.1 coordinate 465,616, forward strand.
GCTGCGCCTCCTCAGGATCAGAGTTGTTGCTAAAAGGGGTCCACCTCCAGATCTCCCTACACTCCGAATGATGTAACATACACAGGGCATAGAAGGATGAGGCGAGGGAAAAGGTAGGGAAGGGTCTGGAACGGGAGAACGGGAAAGGGAGGCTGAAACGAGAAGAAAGAAAAAAACACAGAGGTAAGTACATTACATGCTAACTACTCTCATTAATTCTCACTAGTAGGAACGACCACCAAGAATCGCTTACTTAATCGGTTCTCTTTCCCTCAAAAGAATAGCAGAGTCTTCTCTCTGTATATACACCGGGATTTCCTACAACACAGAAGCATATGTCATTATTCCATCAGACTATCAACCTGGACTCAATTCCAATAGCCAAAACACTCATTCATACCTTCCAGCCTTCCCATAGAATTCTATAAACACAAAATCTCCTTCCAAAATAAGGCTTTAGAAAGAGGATAAGGAATGAAGATTGAAGGCAAGTCTTATAAGAACAGGCTTCCCGGATTGAAGTTTGACTGAATTCAAAGTAGTTCCAAATGATAGCAAAAGCCAAATCAATGTAATTCTCAAATAGTTCAAAAGCACACGAATTCCTGCTTGTTAACTCCACCAGCAAGAAAGAACTGGTCCTGCAAACAAAATCACTTGAATCTCAATTATACAAAGAGCATATCCAGCAATAGTTCCTTAAGGAGACGTATAGTACTCACGCCCACCACAATTGGCATAGGATACTCCGTAGCAGCCGCTGACGGATGAGGTCCGGTAATTACAGGAACACCAAAACTGATGCCTCCACAGTGTGCACTTAAACAGAATCCTGCCTCGCGTCTCAGCCGAGAACGCGAGCAGGAAAGAAATGTCTGTTACCTCCGGGACCCTGAGCAACGGCAGAATGTCGGCCTTCCTGAACACCAGCAGCTGATATTGCTTTCAGGCAAAAGTTTGTTAACACACTCCGCGTCTCAGCCAGGAACGCGAGCGGAGATGGCAAGTTAGTCACCGCATATAATAACGGGCAAAGTCAGCTGTCATACGCGTGCGGCAGCCGCCGAACGCCTCTCAGAACACTCTCGCCCTTCAGCAAGCTGCAATGGAACACGGGATGGATCCGCAATGAAGCCGGGAGTTTCAACCTTTAAGCCACGGGGTTTATGCGTCGGACAACAGTATAAGGCCCGATGAACCGAGGATGAAACACGCTACGGAAACGAAAGCGAATGTTCCGGGAGGAGAGCCACACCCTGTCACCCACTTGATACACCGGGCCCTCCTGACGGTGCCTGTCCTCCCACTTCTTGTAGGTCGACTTGGCTTTATCCAAATTGCTTTGAACCTGTCGATGGATCTTCAGAAGAGCCTTCATCTGACCGGCCACTGTGGGGTGGTTCACTACATCACTCGGGATTGTCAAAGGCAATGTTTCCGCTTGAAACCCGGAGTTGGCCATAAAAGGAGTCTCACCAGTGGAACAGTGCCAGGCGTTATTATAAGACAGTTCAGCCAACCATAACAAAGACACCCACGAGTCAGCTGCTTCAACAGCATAGCAGCGCAGATATTTTTTGAGTGTCTGATTCAACCTTTCAGTTGGCCCGTCAGTCTGAGGATGGAAACTGGTTGACAGTGCGTCTGAGATGTTGAGCGCCTTGCACCACATGTGCCAAAACCATGGCAACGAACTGCGGTCCCCGGTCCGATATTATAGCCTTGGGCAATCCTTGGAGACGAATCACATGTGTTAACAACAATTGTGCAGTTTGTGAGGCGGTTGGGAGATTCTTACAGGGAATGAAATGTCCCATCTTCGTGAAACTATCCACAACCACCAGGATAGCGTTGTTTCCTTTATCTAACGGAAGCCCCAGCACGAAATCTACACTGATCACCTGCCATGGCCGAGATGGTGTGGGGAGCGGCATGAGCATTCCTTTAGCTTTGGCCTGTTCGCTCTTAGGTCTCGCACATGTCTCACATTGGTCAATCCATAGCCTTACGTCCTTCGACATGCCTTCCCACCAGAAATGTCTCTGCATTGTATGAATGGTCTTCTGATGACCTGGATGTCATGCCACCATTGCATTGTGACACCAATTGAACACCATCAGTCTTAATGCATGAACCGGAAGAAACAACCGATTTTGGTACATTGGCAATCCATGCTTTAGCGATCGCAACACGTGTTTCTCAGCCCACTCCTACCATTGTGTGGGCGTGTGATGTTTTGACACTGCTTCCAAGAAACGATCAATAGTGACAGTGCACAGCACTACTTCCGGCGAGAGTATGGATCTTGGTTCGTTCTTTAGGTGTCCTTCCACATCCATCTGTCTGGACAAGGAATCAGCCTTCCTGTTTTCAGAACCAGGATGGAATGTTATGGTGAATTCAAATTCTGCGAAGAACAACATCCATCGCATCTGTCTTTGCGACAAATGCCGTGCTGTCTTCATAAATTGCAGGTTTCGATGATGTGAATATACTGTTACAGGATGTTGTCCCCCCCACAGGTAGCGTCTCCATTCTTGGAAAGCCTTTTTTACAGCCAAAAGTTCCTTTTCCGCTATTGTGTAATTTGTTTCTGTTTGACTGAGCTTTTTAGACAGAAAGGCCACTGGATGCAGCAGTCCTGTTTGTTTGTCTCTCTGGGACAACACAGCCCCGATCGCCACATTCGAGGCGTCCGCTTCCACTACGAAAGGGACATCCATTTGAGGGTGTGTTAGGATAGGGGCCGTGCTAAAAGTCTCTTTTAGTGCATCAAAGGAACTCATGGCTTCTGGAGTCCATTGAAAGGGTACACCCTTTCTCAGTAAGCGAGAAATAGGAGAAGCTAACTGAGAGAAACGGGCTATAAACCTCCGGTAATAGTTTGAAAAGCCCAAGAAACATTGCACCTCCCTTACAGTCTTAGGGACCGGCCACTTTCGCACCGCTTCCACCTTTCGCTCCGCCATTCTAAAACCACTTGGATTGAGGATCACCCCCAGAAACTCTACCTCACGCACATTGAACTCACATTTGCTGAGTTTACAATATAACCTATTCTCCTGCAATCTCTGTAGTATCAAGAGAACATGTCCGATGTGTTGTGCCTGTGTGTCGGAGTAGATCAAAATGTCGTCTATGTATATTACGACGAATCGATCCAAGTAGTCTTTCATAATGTCGTTCAGGAAGTATTGGAACGCCGCCGGGGCGTTACATAACCCGAACGGCATTACCAAATACTCGTACAGGCCAAAGCGGGTCTTGAATGCGGTCTTCCACTCATCACCTGCCCTGATGCGCACCAAATGGTAGGCCCCACGCAAATCCAAACGTGTATAGATTTTGGCCTCTCGCACCTGATCCAGCAGGACTGGAATGAGTGGAAGCGGATACCTGTTTCTTATCGTCATCTTATTAAGCTGCCTAAAATCGATGCACGTGCGCAGCTCCCCATTGGCCTTAGAAATAAAAAAAAGAGGAGAGGCGGCCGGAGACCTTGAAGGTCGAATGAAGCCTATGGAACAGAAGTGTTCCAGGTATTCCTTCAGATGGCTGGTTTCTGACTCTGATAGGGCGTAGACTCTGCAAGAAGGCACCACAGCCCCCTCCACCAGGTCGATCCGACAGTCATAAGCCCGATGGGGCAGGAGTGATTCGGCCTTGATTTCACTAAAGACACCAATATAAGCTGAGTAATCGGCAGGCAACACTACCTCCTTCTCTACAGCGGTGGCCACTCTGAATGCGTGAGTCAAAGCAACCACATGTGACTCCTGCAACTTCAGACACTGTGATACGCATACCTCCGACTCAAAACATACGGTTTTCTTTCTCCAATCTATGGACGGATTGTAGCGACACAACCAAGTCATGCCCAGAATGATTTCGTATTGCGGCGCTGCTATGATGTTCAACACCACGCCCTCACAGTGATTCATGACATCTCTTGGCATGGTAAGATCAAGGACTTCGGTGTGTTCTGTAATGGGACCTGACTTCAACGGAGTGCCATCAACAGCCAACACCGATTCAGGCTGCAAGGTAGGTACCTTCGTTAAGCCTAAACGGTCTACTAACCCATAATCGATAAAGTTTCCTGTCGCTCCTGAATCTATCATAGTAGCCACCTGGAACTTGCGATTGTCAATACTAAGGTACATAGATAGAACGATGTGCGTTTCTGTGCTCATCGTAGTGGACACCTCCAAGGAAGTTATCTTCCACTCCGGAGCAGGACGCTGGGCTAATGTGGGATTCCTAAGCTCAAGAGAAGGTTCAGGAACAGAGACTACTTGTGACACTGCCACCTGTTTACTGGGAAAATAAGGAGTTCTCTTCTTAGGCTTCAAGGTACACTCCCTAACATAATGCCCTTTTTTTCCGCAGTATATGCACAGTCCCTGTGCACGTCTGCTCTCCCTCTCGCTTTTCGTTAAAGGAGGTCTGACTGCTCCTATTTCCATAGGCTCTTGTCCGGTTTCTTTAGTCCGAATCGAAACTGTCGATTCCACGACTCCTCCTGAACGCTCGCCTCTCTTGTGATTTCCTCCCCTCTCTGTCATGCGATGATCCAGCCTTAACGTAAGGTTGATTAAATCAGTACAGGTCTTGGGCTGAGGGTCAATCTGTGCTAACACATCTTTTAAGTTGTCGTTCAAACCTTGGTAATACAGAGCCATTCGTTTTTCTTCCGGCCAAGACGTCTCCACTACCAATCTGTTAAAATTGGTCATGTAAGACACTAATTCTTTCCCACCCTGACGCAAACCTAAGAGTTCGCGGTCAGCACTTAAAGTTGTGGCTCACCGGTCGAATACCCTTTCAAATTCCTTTCGGAAATCATCCCAATCCGCCAACAAAAGGTCATCGTTGTGGACTAGCGGGACCGCCCAATTCGCTGCATCACCAGTGAGATACGAAATAGCGAATGCCACTCTCGATAAGTTGGTAGGAAAAGAAGCAGGCCTACAAGAAAAATGTAACGTTATTTGCGTAAGGAAGGTCTGGATCTTAAGTGGATCGCCCGCATACCTTTCGGGACTAGCCAAATGTATGGGAGGAGGCACTGTCACTTGAATCTGAAGGACACCCGCAGAAGCATCAAAGGGATTTCTAGCCTGCCTGTCTAGCCTCTCCTTCAGGGCAGCTGTTTCAGCTCGAGAAGTCTCTAACTCTTGTTGCACCAGAACCAAGGCTTGCAACACATCATCCAGAGAGGCCATCCCTCAACGACACTGACCGGGAGGAGGAATATGCTTGGGTACGTGATTCTGTCACGGGCTGCGCCTCTTCAGGATCAGAGTCGTTGCTAAAAGGGGTCTACCTCCAGATCTCCCTACACTCTGAATGATGTAACATACACAGAGCATAGAACGATCAGGCGAGGGAAAAGGTAGGGAAGGGTCTGGAACGGGAAAGGGAGGCTGAAACGAGAAGAAAGAAAAAACACAGAGGTAAGTACATTACATGCTAACTACTCTCATTAATTCTCACTAGTAGGAACGACCACCAAGAATCGCTTACTTGGTTCTCTTTCCCTCAAAAGAATAGCAGAGTCTTCTCTCTGTATATACACCGGGATTTCCTACAACATAGAAGCATATGTCATTATTCCATCAGACTATCAACCTGGACTCAATTCCAATAGCCAAAACACTCATTCAAACCTTCCAGCCTTCCCATAGAATTCTATAAACACAAAATCTCCTTCCAAAATAAGGCTTTAGAAAGAGGATAAGGAATGAAGATTGAAGGCAAGTCTTATAAGAACAGGCTTCCCGGATTGAAGTTTGACTGAATCCAAAGTAGTTCCAAATGATAGCAAAAGCCAAATCAATGTAATTCTCAAATAGTTCAAAAGCACACAAATTCCTGCTTGTTAACTCCACCAGCAAGAAAGAACTGGTCCTGCAAACAAAGTCACTTGAATCTCAATTATACAAAGAGCATATCCAGCAATAGTTCCTTAAGGAGACGTATAGTACTCACGCCCACCACAATTGGCATAGGATACTCCGTAGCAGCCGCTGACGGATGAGGTCCGGTAATTACAGGAACACCAAAACTGAGGCCTCCACAGTGTGCACTTAAACAGAATCCTGCCTCGCGTCTCAGCCGAGAACGCGAGCAGGAAAGAAATGTCAATCAATCAATCAATCAAGGACATTTATAGAGCGCACTACTTACCCGGAGGGTCTCAAGGCGCTTGGGGGGGGGGGGGGGGGTGCTGCTACTGCTCGAACAGCCAGGTCTTCAGCTTCTTCCTGAAGGAGAGGTGGTCTTGGGTCAGGCGCAGGTCGGTCAGGAGGGAGTTCCAGGTCTTGGCGGCCAGGTAAATAAATAATTAATTACCGGTACTATTTTTCAGTATAATCAATAAAACAGGTAGCTCAATAAATAAGAGTCAGGATTCGAGGTATCTTGAGTCGACAGGCTTTAATCAGGCATAAGGGACAGGAACAAGACAGCCTGCATGGGAATGATGAATGAAGGCAGCTGCCGGGGACAGGATCTGGGAATAATGGGGTAACTTTCAACATGGGTGCACAGTATATATATTAAAACAATTGTATTACATTCAATAGCAGTAGGCGTGACTCGTAGCAGTCGCGAAAGATAAGGGCAAAATGATGTAACAAGAAGGCGTGTACAGGGCGTATACATAGACATGTGATGTAAACGTAACAGAATATGTCATAAACGGAGCGGAAACATGGAGGGGGCTACCTGAGCAGCCGGGACCTCTAACCTAGTGGTGCGCGCAAACGGGCAATGACGTGTTACCAGGGAGAACTGGGGGCTATGACTTCTGCGCTAGAAGAGGAGACTAAAGTCTGGAGTGTCAGAGCGACATGTACCCAAGGCATATCTAGTATCTGGTGTTTAGAGTACATGTTGATAGAATCCAAAAGTTATCAGGGCAAAGGCTAATAGACATTAAGACTGGTGCATGCATAATTCTACGTGTATTGCGTGTGCGAGGAATATTCTATGAACATTAATACAGTATTTCTCTTACATGGAGACATAAAGGCTAGACCATGACGGAAACTATTGATGCGATTCAGTAGCTTAGGAATGCAGAGAAGGAGGGCTGGACTGATAACTAGAAACATAACATACTCTTGGCAGACTGGGAGGCAGAGCCAGGCCGGGCCGGGCACTGCGAGGCAGGAAGTAAGCGAAGGGTCAGGGATGCAGGTGGGGGCTGTATCGCTCCTCGGAGAGGGTTCAGAAGACAGGAACTGAATCTGAGTCCGGGCCCTTTTGAGGCCTAGAAACGGGGAAAATTCAATGAATTAACGTGCATACTGTAAAATGTGGCAACGTAGGTTTACATAGGCCTAATATTCGTTGTTTTCACGAAGACTGGAAACTGACGTACTAGAGATGGACACAACTGTAATTGTGTCTTTAATCGATCAGAGGGGAATACATGCATTTCGATCATGCACATATAACATAAGATGGGGAACACGTAGGCACATACAACATGGCAAAATTGACTTTTCCACAAGGAGAAGGACCTTCCTCCTGTTGTCGTTCTTTGGATGCGGGGGACGGCGGCGAGGGCGTGACTGGCTGAGCGGAGGTGGCGTTTGGGAGCGTAGAAGTTGATGCGGTTGTTGAGGTAGCTCGGGCCTTGATCGTGTAGGGCTTTGTGTGCGTGGGTGAGGAGACGGAAGGTGATTCTCTTGTTGACGGGGAGCCAGTGCAGGTCTCTCAGATGTCCGGAGATGTGGCTGCGTCGGGGGATGTCGAGGATGAGTCTGGCTGAGGCGTTCTGGATCCGCTGGAGTCTCTTGTAGACGTTGAAGAGGGTGGGGCTCAGCGAGGATCCTTGAGGGACGCCGCAGATGACTTCGGTGGCCTCTGACTTGTACGGTGGTAGACGGACTCTCTGTGTTCTTCCGTCGAGGAAGGAGATGATCCATTCCAGTGCCTTCTCCTGAATTCCGACGTTGCTGAGGCGCTGCACTAGGGTGCGGTGGCAGACAGTGTCGAATGCCGCGGAGAGGTCTAGGAGGATGAGGGCCGCTGTTTCTCCGTTGTCCATCAGGGCTCGGATGTCATCGGTGGCAGCGATGAGGGCGGTCTCGGTGCTGTGGTTGGCTCGGAAGCCTGACTGTGAGGGGTCGAGGGATCCATTCGTCTCGAGGAAGGCGGCCAGCTGTTTGTTGACGGTCTTCTCGATGACTTTGGCTGGAAACGGGAGGAGCGAGATGGGGCGGTAATTCTTGAGTTCGGTGGGGTCCGCTGTTGGTTTCTTTAGTAGAGCGCTGAGTTCGGCGTGCTTCCAGCTCTCCGGGAAGGTGGCGGTGTCGAAGGAGGTGTTGATGATGTCCCGCAGGTGGGGTGCGATGACAGCGTCGGCCTTGTTGAAGACGTGGTGAGGGCAGGGGTCGGTCGGAGATCCGGAGTGAGGGAGTTCATCATGCGGATGGTGTCATCGGTGCTGATCGGAGTCCAGGCGCGGAGGGTGGTGGTGGGCGGCGTTGTTTTGGGCGTTGTGTGCGATGGTTGAATGCTGAAGCTGTTGTGTATGTCCGCGATCTTGTTGTGGAAGTAGGAGGCGAGGGAGTTGCAGAGGTCTTGCGATGGGGTGATGTCGTTGTTTCCGGCGTTGGGGTTGGAGAGCTCTTTCACGATGTTGAAGAGTTCCTTGCAGTTGTGTGCGTTGTTGTCCAGCCGGTCCTTGAATGCAGTTTTCTTGGTGGCGCGGATCAGTTGGTGGTGCTTCCGGGCGGCAAGCTTGAGGGTGGTCATGTTGTCCGGTGTTGGTTCCCTTCTCCAGACTTTCTCGAGGGCTCGGCAGTTCTTCTTGGAGCTCTTGAGTTCGTCGGTGAACCATGGGGCTTTCTTGCTGCCGGGTCTGCTGGGCGGGGTCCTCAGAGGGGCGAGTTCGTCCGCGCAGTTGCTGATCCACTTCGTGAGGTTGTCGGCGGCCTGGCTGGGGTTCGCTGAGCTGGCGGGAGGGTGCTGACTCAGGGAAGCGGCGAGCTGGTCGGCTGTGATCTTGTTCCAGCTTCTTCGGGCAACCTGTTGCTGGTGGTGGTGAATCGTCGTTCTTCTGAAGGTGAAGTGGACGCAGCTGTGGTCCGTCCAGTGGAGTCCTGTGGCGTGGCTGAAGGCGATGTCTTTGCTGGATGAGAAGACGGCGTCGAGTGTGTGTCCGGCGAGGTGGGTGGGGGTGGTCACCAGTTGCTTGAGTCCGAGGTTTGCGAGGTTTTCCAGCAGGGTGGTGGTGTTGCGGTCGTCGTTGTTCTCCAGGTGGAAGTTGAGGTCCCCGAGGAGGATGTAGTCGGCTGAGGGGAGGGTGAGCGGGCTGATGAAGTCGGCGATGTCCTCGCTGAATTGTGTGCGTGGTCCCGGGGGTCTGTAGATGAGGGTGCCGCGGAGGGTGGTCTTGGGGTTGACGTGGATCTGGAAGTGCAGGTGTTCGGCGGGTGCGATGGTATCGTCGGTGTTGGTCGTGATGCGGATGGTAATCCTGTGAATGATGGCGATGCCTCCTCCTGTCTGGTTGACGCGGTCTCTCCGGATGATCTTGTAGCCGTCCGGGATGGCGATGTCGGGCGCTGAGGAGGCGTTCATCCAGGTTTCCGTGAGGAAGGCAACATCTGGGTCTGTGGTGTCGAGCAGGTTCCAGAGCTCGACGGCGTGTCTGTGGACCGAGCGGGTGTTGAGCAGGATGCACTTCAGGTGGTTGCTGCTGGTGTTCTGCTTGGTGGATGCTGGTGCAGTGCAGGTCCGGATGCAGGAGAACTTGCAGGACTGGCAGATGAAGGGTCCGTGGGTGCGTCTCGGGGTGGCTCTGTAGCATCCAGGGGTTCGGCCGGCGTTGAGTGCGTTGAGGGTGGCGGCGTCGTACGTCCGGCGGGTGGGCTGGGGTCTGCGGGGGCCAGGGGTCCTGGCACTGGGCGCGGTCCAGGCGCGGACGGGCGCAGACGGGCTTACCTTTGGCGCACCTTCGGCGCTCATTCGGTGCTCCCGCTGTGCGCGTCCGCTGCGCTGTCGCTCTGGGGGCGTCATAAGTAAGGAGCCGGGTGGGCGGGTCAGCTGGGTGGCGGGAGCGGGCCGTCCAATGGGCTGGTGGTGGGCGGGGCCGCAGGGGGGCAGCGGCGGGAACCTCTGGGCGGCAGGCGGTGTCCCTGGGTCAAGCGTGGGAGGCGGGGGAGATCCGGGCGGCCCAGCGGCGGCTGGGTCGCTCTACAGCAGTCAGGAGGCAGGCAGGAGGCAGGTGTCAGCAGCGGCAGGCGTGGGAGCAGGGGGGTGACCCCGCCTCGTGAGAGGCGCAGTGGTCACTCCCTGGCTGACCCCGCGGACCCCTTAAGTAAGGAGCCGGGTGGGCGGGTCAGCTGGGTGGCGGGAGCGGGCCGTCCAATGGGCTGGTGGTGGGCGGGGCCGCAGGGGGGCAGCGGCGGGAACCTCTGGGCAGCAGGCGGTGTCCCTGGGTCAAGCGTGGGAGGCGGGGGAGATCCGGGCGGCCCAGCGGCGGCTGGGTCGCTCTACAGCAGTCAGGAGGCAGGCAGGAGGCAGGTGTCAGCAGCGGCAGGCGTGGGAGCAGGGGGGTGACCCGGCCTCGTGAGAGGCCCAGTGGTCACTCCCTGGCTGACCCCACGGACCCCTTAAGTAAGGAGCCGGGTGGGCGGGTCAGCTGGGTGGCGGGAGCGGGCCGTCCAATGGGCTGGTGGTGGGCGGGGCCGCAGGGGGGCAGCGGCGGGAACCTCTGGGCGGCAGGCGGTGTCCCTGGGTCAAGCGTGGGAGGCGGGGGAGATCCGGGCGGCCCAGCGGCGGCTGGGTCGCTCTACAGCAGTCAGGAGGCAGGCAGGAGGCAGGTGTCAGCAGCGGCAGGCGTGGGAGCAGGGGGGTGACCCGGCCTCGTGAGAGGCGCAGTGGTCACTCCCTGGCTGACCCCGCGGACCCCTTAAGTAAGGAGCCGGGTGGGCGGGTCAGCTGGGTGGCGGGAGCGGGCCGTCCAATGGGCTGGTGGTGGGCGGGGCCGCAGGGGGGCAGCGGCGGGAACCTCTGGGCGGCAGGCGGTGTCCCTGGGTCAAGCGTGGGAGGCGGGGGAGATCCGGGCGACCCAGCGGCGGCTGGGTCGCTCTACAGCAGTCAGGAGGCAGGCAGGAGGCAGGTGTCAGCAGCGGCAGGCGTGGGAGCAGGGGGGTGACCCGGCCTCCGGGACCCTGGGCAACGGCAGAATGTCGGCCTTCCTGAACACCAGCAGCTGATATTGCTTACAGGCAAAAGTTTGTTAACACGCTCCGCGTCTCAGCCGAGAATGCGAGCGGAGATGGCAAGTTAGTCACTGCATATAATAACGGGCAAAGCCAGCTGTTATACGCGTGCGGCAGCCGCCGAACGCCTCTCAGAACACTCTCGCTTGAGAATGCAAACCAAGGACAGAAGAACAGAGTAATCCGGAAATCCAAGCACTGGTTCGAAATGGGAATCACGTACAACGTGCGTGCAGGCATTTCCTCCCTGTGTAGCTTTGCGAACTCCTCCCACGCGCTCGGCCTTCTGGTCCTTGTAGTTTAGGCAGGCGCGTTTGGCAGGACATGACACTGTTGGGTTTCCCTGTACTTGCTTGTGGAAGGGGAGTAGTTTTGCTTCAAAGGTCTAAATCCTCTCTCTCTCCATCTGCCCTCAAAGTAAGGAGAATGTTGTGTGATGTGTTTTTTGTTTTAATGGATCATGCATTAGGTACAAATGTGATTTCTATGCTGTGGGCTACCACAAATGTGCAGTTTTGTAACAGTGTAAATAGCAGGAGTGACTATAAATGACCTCCTAGTCTCCATTGTTCGTCCCAGGCCCATATTGTAGCCCACGCCGGGACTAGGTATCCCGACATGAGGAGAATCCCAATGAGGGAGCGTGCCACATTTTGGTGGGTGGACGATTTCGTCCTGGTTGGGGGACGCGCTGGGGGATGCTGGGATGCCTTCCCAGATGCTCTCTCCTACTCTTGTTGGACTTTTGGACCAGAGGGTTCTATATTTACATCAAGCCTCTTTCTACTACTCTTACCAATGCACTACCCTATTTCTCACCCTGTACCTCTATCAAAATATACATTACCTCAACTCTCTCATTCATCCCAAACCCCATACCACTGCTATGATCCCCAAAATAGCCCTTTATAGACTCTTCCCTACTCTACCCCTCCTTGCATCATCTCTTACCTCTTTACTACTTAATCTCCCAAAAAGCCTTTCTAAGCCCTTCCCTTTGACTCTTCCCCCTGCACCTCCCTTTTACTCATCCCAAGCCTCTGTTCTTCTGATATGGGCCCCAAAACATCCCTCCACTATCCTTCTCAATCCAAATAACTGACTAACATATCCACCACTCATATTACTTTCATATTTCACTATACTAATTCATCACTAATCCTTTATGGGTTCTGGAGTAGCGTGCTACTCTCCAAAAACGTGCATCAACATAACATCAGGGGTAACAAGCGCTATATAAATGCAAACTTTTTTCCCTCTTCTAACCCTCTGCTATCCTTCTGAATCCAAATAACCGACTAACCTAACCACCACTCAAATTACTTTCATATTTCACTATACTAATTCAACACTAATCCTTTATGGGTTCTAGGGTAGTGTGCTACTCGCCAAAAAAGCGCTTCAACACCCCATCAGGTGTATCAAGTGCTATGTAAATGCAAACCTTTTTCCCTCTTCTATCCCTCTGCTATCCTTCGCAATCCAAATAACTGTCTAACCTATTCACCACTCAAATTACTTTCATATTTCACTATACTAATTCAACACTAATCCTTTATGGGTTCTGGAGTAGCATGCTACCTGCCGACAAACCTCTTCAACGCCTCGTGTGAGGTAGTAAGCGCAATATAAATGCAATTACAATACAATACAATATTATGAAGAGGCCTGCCTTCCAGACAGCCCTTTCTTTAGTTTGAGAAATGTTTTCTTAAAAATACCTTAAAACATTCTAATTTTTTTTATTTTTTTAAATTTTATTATTGGAATTTTATATAGCGCTTACAAGACCCAGCATACATGCATAGAAACATAAACATTAGAGTACAGTGAGTAGCATCTAGAGTACTGGAGGTCAAAAAGATCAATGTCATTGGCCAGATGCACAGAGATGACGGTTGAGGAGAAATTGTTTTAGTTGTCTCTTGAAGATCGTGAAGGAGGGATTAGTCCTGAGGTGGGTAGGGAGAGGGTTCCAGATGTTTTGGGAATTCCCAGAGAAAGAGCAGGAGAGGGCTTTTTGTTTGTCTTTTTGGGGGGATTAAGAGGAGCGAGTTGGAGCTTCTTAGGTTTCTTGATTGTCCATCTGTTGTGAGTTAGACAGCGAGGTAGTCCGGTTTGCCTGTGTGTAAGGCTTTATGGGTGAGACAGGCAGTTTTGAAGGCGCAACGTGCTTCGATGGGTAGCCATTTTAGGGCCTGTAATGCAGGGGTGATGTGGTCGTATTTCTTGGTGCCTGTGACCATTCTTGCTGCTGCGTTTAGGGTGGCTCTCATGGGGGCTGTGTGTGTTTTAGCTGTCCCCGTTAGTGTGGCATTTCCATAGTCAAGTCTGGACAGAACTAGAGATTGGGTTGCGATTTTGAGGTCATTGGGGGTATGAAAGGTTTGATTTTGTTGAGGAGTTTTAGGTTGTAGAGGGCGCCTTTTGCTGTGGATTTAATGTGGGCGCTCATATTGAGACTTGGGTCTAGAGAGATCCCTAGTGATTTAGCTGAGTTTGCTGCAATGAGTTTGCAGTTTAGGGAGTCAAGGTTGTTTATCCATTCTTGGACCCGAGGGGGATGTTCGTGATTGTAGAAGACAAGGATTTCAGTTTTTTTCTAGGTTGAGTTTGAGGTGGTTGAGTGTTAGCCAGTTTTCTACTTTAGAAAAGAGTGGGAGTTGAGACGGAGGATGTCATTGAGGGAGGAGTTCTCGAGGTACAGCTGGGTGTCGTCAGCATAGAGGCGGTAGGCGATGCTTGCTTATTTTAGAATGGTAGTGAGCGTTTTTTATTTATTTATTTTACATTGAGTTTTTGATTTTTATGAGTTGGGAGCAGACAAATAGAAATGAGGAGAACCATTTTAGGAAATTGTCATCTGCCCCAACACGCTTTTGTAGGAAGTCTAAGAGTAGGTTGTGATCAACCATGTCAAAAGCAGCTGATAGGTCGAGGAGGACAAGTAGGCAGCATCTGTTGGAGTCAAGGGAGTTGTTAATGTCATCATTAATGCTCAGAATAGCGGTTTCTGTGCTGCATCCCTTGCTGAACCCGGATTGTTGTGAGTCAAGTAAGTTGTTAGTTTCCAGGTGTTGGTTCAGTTGGGAGAGAACACATTTCTCCAGGATTTTGACTAGGAAAGGAATGTTGGTGATGGGCCTAAAGTTTTTGAGGTCATTCGGGTCAGCATAAGTTACTTTTTAGAAGGGGGTGACTTGGCCTTGTTTGAGGCAGTCGGGCATCAGTCTGTTGATTAGGGAGCTGTTGATAATCTTTGTCCACAGTGGAGTTAGGGTAAGGTTGAGGGTCTTAGCTAAGGAGGTGGAGAGAGTATGCGCAGTGGTTGGAGGGTTTGGAGTTGGCAATCACATTGGAAATGTCCTCTTCGGAGAAAGGTTTGAAGTCCTTCAACCGCTTGGGGAAAAATGGGGGACTAGGGTGAGGGCTGGTTTGGGGGTAGACAAAGGAGGGGTCTCAGCTTCCGGGAGCATGTTGTGAGCTAGGGTTGGGTTAGGCTTCATTAAGGGTGAGGATTTGCAGTGTTGGGGTTGAGGGTGGGGGTCTAGCCAGAGCTCAATATTGGTGATTTTGTCATTGAAGAATTTGGCCCGGTTGTTACACTGAAGTTTGGAGGCAGGGGGGTTAGCTTTGGTGGGCTTGGAGGTTTGTTTTTGGATGATGTTGAAAAGTTCTTTGGGGCAGTTTTTGCCTTTGTCTAGTGGGCTCGGGAAGAAGGAGGCTTTCTCTTTGATTATGTGTTTTTTGAAGGAGTTTATTTAGTGACTGTATAACAATGTCCTTTCCGTTATTCCAGGGGAGTTTGAAGTCACCCAGGATGATGTTGTCGGAGTTGGCTAGGGAGCACTATAAGCTCTAAACATGAATGCATTTACCCCACCCTCTGCCGTTTATACCTACTTACCAGGGCAGACTTTGCCTGCGGCATGATTCCATACCATGGCTAGGGCCTGTCTACTGGACTTGGGATATCCTGATGGTAGTCCTGCTGAGGGATTAGTGCTTGTTTGTGCTGGTGGTAGCTGTGAATATCGTTAAAGTGTTTTTTGATTAACTATGCTCCCAGGTATGCACCATTTTGGATTGGGCTGCTCGCATCAGTTTGGATTTAGCATTTAGTGTTCTGTCGTGAATTGCATCCCTAAAGAGGGTGTCTGTGACTTTGTAATGACAGCAACTCACAGGTTAGAGCTTGTTCCTTAAGACTGTTTATGTGGGCTGATTCCTCGTATGGACAAGGCTGGAGGGTAAACACTTAAGCAAGCAGGTTTGTGAGGGCTCTCCCAACTGGGAATCCTCTAATTTTGGTGAGATCCTAGAGACTATGGAATTCTTGGGGACACACATTTGTGTTCTCATTGCTGACACTTTAATTGACTTTCTGGCAAAGGTGTATGCGGGGGGGCAGGAATTGTTGTACTATCCTATTGCAATTGCTTCCGATGCTTTTGTGGGAGGTCATCAACAGATTTGGACTCATGATTGGGGGCTGGAGGGCAGTCAGAAAACTACAGAGCCTCATCTTCCTTTGCTGGGATGTAGTTTGTTTTGTCCTCAACTGGATGACCTGCCTCAGAAGTCTTCCAACAATAACAAAAATGCACTGCACATCCAGGTCTGCTCCTAAGAGGGACCTCAACAGGAACAGCATTGTCCATCTTCTGCCCTGTCAAGAAATGGTGCGAGTCGCTTCAAGGTTGCTGGTGATCCTCCCTCAAGCCCTTTCATCATTTTATCTAATTTCCTTTGTGGGCAACCCCATTAAAAGCAGAATTCAGTCATTCTTCAATAGCTGGAGGGACTACATCTCTGACAGGTGCAATCCCGGTCTAGATACGCCACGGCATCTTCCACAATTAATTCTCCATTTCTCCCTTGATTGATTCGGGAACCTTTACTTGTATATGATTAAAGACACGGGATGTTGCTGCCTCTTTAACGATGGATCCTTGATTTGCTTGGATTGCCTTTCGTTGGCACCTTGAGTGTCTTCTCACTCTTGCCACCATTCCATTGAGAGCTATGGAGCCCCTTGATTCTTCACCATTGATTAGTGAGAATCTCCTTCTTTTTCACTCACGGTCTCTCTTCACCTTACACCACTGTCCTGAGGAAGAACCCTCGAGTAAGGCCAGAACAAACCTACACAACATTTAGGGTCGAAACTTCGACACTTGTTAATTGCCAGTCCTTTCAACAGTACTCACCTTACTGTGAAACCCCGTGCTACATGGCAAAGTTGTACAGATATTTTGTACTGTGATGAATATGTATTTGATTACCTGTTTTACAGGCATATGAGGAATATATGCCGGAGCTGACTGTGATTTTCTGTCACCATTTTAACCTTACCTCACTACCCCACCTGAATCACAGCCTCCCCCTACCCTCCTTCACACTTTGGGCACCGTCATGTTGAAACTATGCTAAAAATGTATGCCCTTAAGTTTTTGCCCGAAGAAAAGACGATCAGTTTCAGTGTGATTAAATAACACTGAAACAACCCAAAAGCTTTGTTTGCATCTGGCTTTTTGCTATTTAATTCTATTGTGAATTTTTCTCTTTGTCTGACACATTTGATGTTATAATACTTGGACCACCCTATTATATACCCCCTGAACAATTTAAGCAGGGACACAAGAATGAATTCCCATCACTTTCACGTGATTCATCCTTGGAAAAGCAGGCCGCTCTCCAGGTACAGGTTGAGACCATGTGCAACAAGCAAGTAAGGTTGGCACCAATGAACAATGCCTAAATCTTAATCTAGAGTTATGTAGCAATGGGGTAACCCGATGGACCACTGGACCCGGGTAGTATACGGTACAAGAGAAATGGTCACAGTGGCATTCACTTATACTTTTTTCATAACTTCAGTAGACTTAATCATGCATAATAAAGAACACAGTCAGATATCACCATAAGAATTCATCAAAAATGGTGATTTAATTTCATCACAACATTGACGATGACATCCGGTGCATTCCCAGAGCCGCCGTCAGGTTACTGATCAATCTTTCGGACAATTATGTTTAATCGTTGGAATCAACCACCCACATTAGCGATATATGGCTACTTCCCTGCATTCACAACCTGGAGCCTTAGGGCCCATCTTTTACAATGGAGCCAGATTTAGCTGTTGCAAACAGAGATTTGGGCCGTTTACAACTAATAAAAAGGGTTGTAGCATGTATCAACCCTAATTTGCGAGTTGGTAACCTTTTACCGACTCACAAACATGGTTTGCAAGTCTCTATTAGGAAGGGGCGTGCCAAGGGCATCCCTTCCTAATAGCGAGGAACAAGGCTGATCCAGCGCTGCTCTAAAACAACCCTCCAAGCCATCACCATGTATCCCACTTTACTCAATGGTGGGGCCCATAACACCACAAGTCACTCATTCACACAAATCACACTGCTCCAGGGTCAGTGAAAACCAGAGTACAAGCTGCTGGAATAGCGGAGTGCCCTAACTCATCTATTTAATCTAAATTCTATACATTTATATACATCTGCATTTATTAAATCTTACAATGGTTTTAATTCTCGAGAAAACATTTAAGACACCCCCCTGTTTTGTCAATGGATCAGCTAGTAGAAGTTAGCTAATGGATAACAGGACCAGCTTAATTCTCCATTTATTTAATTTTAATTTCCGTTTGAGATCTCCTAGTTCACCTTACTTTTATTTTGATTTTTATTCAAATTCAGTTAAGCATTTATTATTCACTTAAAGTAAAAAGAAAAGTTAAATTCAAGCAGTTTACATTTATTAGCATAACAGTTCAGAGATAAAATAAGTCAAAGACATATTACCCATCTTCTCGGTAATGGAAATTAGGATTACAAACAGCAAAGTTTCAAAAATTCAGCTTCTCTATCTTTCTTGGTGTTCACCACCGATCAAGATTCCGACCCCGTCAAAAGTTAAAGTCAGGAAAAATTTCAAAGTCTTTGCACCAGGGAAAATCAATCAGTCCGACATCATGTCGTGGTGCGAAAAGTAATTCGAAGTAAGCTTTTTTTCTCTCCTCCAAACAACCTCTTTTATACCCTTTTTTCCTAACTATCTAACTAAAATTTGAAACTTTAGGGTTCGCACTCAATTCTCATTGGTCCATTCATGGGGGGGATGAAGATAACCTCATCTCCTCATTGTCCATACTTTCGCCTAGTCATACTCCTAAGCACAATAAAGTTCTGGTTGTGTGTTGTTGTAATCTTTCATTCTTGACCTTTAGCTTGTTACTTCACTGTTCTTTCCCAGGCTCACAACACTGACATCTTAACTTGGCACCATTCTGCTCTTCAAGCCATGCTGACCTTGACATCAGCAGCACAGGCACAAACCGCTTGCACATCTCTCGAGCAAGGTCGCGCATGCTTAGAAAAATAATTTCTCGGAGTCTCGCAAACCCTCCATGTTTTACTAGGCCGCATGGGCCATAACGAGAACTATCATAGAAACAAGCACAATTAAACGTTAGGTTTCAAAGTAAAGCCCTTCTGTTTACCTCCCCCATTCTAAGTTCACACTGTTAGTGGTTACCTAGCATTTAGGCAACACATATGCGTTGTTTTCTTACTATTCTCTGTCGTTTCTGCCACAATAATACTTCTAATAAGCATACATGCATAGTATTCTATTAAATTAAAGTATTTCCGCACTATATTAGTAAGACAAAGTCACATAATTAATATATTACAGTTCGCAACATAAGCAAATTAGTATCCCACGTGTATTTGTGTGTGCTTTCTATTCTACGTTGGTTAATTTTAAATCCACACGATTAATGCATATTATAGTTATGGGAAACTGACTTTGAGAGGGGTATACAAAAAAATTAGTTTTCACCCTCGCTCCATCAAGGCCATATTGATTGTTTTGCGACTGGAATGCTGTGGCAAAACAATCACTGTCTACCACCTTACCCTTTGTGAATGGAAGCGAAAAAGATTTTTAAGAGCAGGAAGTGGCACCACAGACCGGTGCCTACTCTTCTTTTTTTAAATGCATTCCGTTTTCCTACAAGGAAAACGGGCTGTATTTAGAAACGTAAAATGCTTTATTTAAAAAGCAGTCACAGACATGATGGTCTGCTCACCACAGCAGGCCACCATCCCTGTGAATGCCGGCCATTCCCAATGGGTCATAAATTGGTACCTGCCTCATGAATATTATTGGGGCAGGTCCCTTGCAACCCATTTGGGAATTGCAAACAGTATCTAAGACACTGTTGTACATCTCATTTTGCGACTCATAAATTGCAAGTCGCTACACATTGCAATTTGTGAGTCCAAAAATGAAATAGTCAAACATGCGGCCCTAATGTGCACTTGAGTGGTGCATTCTGTTGGCTGTACTTGCTGTTTTTTGTGTGGTGTGGCTCTGAAGCTGCTATTACTGATTGCGCATGTCCTCATGACTAATGACGGGGAAGTGGAGGGACTGATGAAGCAATCCCATTTATCCTGTTCGTCTTTTCTCATTCCAAGCCTTACTCCCTACTTCAGCTTTAGCCGTTACGATCAGGAGGGGATAGATATTGCACCATTTAATGGGGCCTATAGGAATGTTGGTTAGGGTACAACAGTCTGATAAGTGTTCATGTCTGTACTCCATTTTGTAAACTATTTACATTTATGGTGAGTGAGCATGGCTTTGTAAGCAGATGTTCTTTTCATCCTTTTGCAGATATAGTTTGTTACTCAGCTGGAATAGGTGGTAGAGGTTGACAATGTTCTCCTGGTGCACCCAAGAGGTATGCACAATGCACTGACCCATGACTGTGTACCACTGTTGCCCCGTGAGGCTGAGTGATGTGACACTCAAGTGAGGGTTGGAGGAAACTGGAGCAATGTGCGTAAAAAAAGGGTACAGCCCAGAGCAAGATCTTACGTCTGTATGGTGCTGCACATGGTAGACTGTCCCCAACTCCATCTGAAAGCAGCAATAAGGACATGCCCGAATGCAGAACTCTCAAGTTTCCAAGGCTTATGCCTGAGCAGCTCATCCAGTTCAGGTTTTTTGCTCGAATTCTTGAACTTGTAGTTTTATAAGGTAGCTATAAAATTGGGCCCACAAGTGCCTGAATGATAAGTAAATATCTTGTCTGGAAACGATACTCATGCATGGGGCAGTTGTGCTTACTCATGCAGGAAAATGTTGTATCTGGTCTTGCACCTCACTAGCTTTTATGTTCACCAGCTGCCACTGATCTGCGTGTAAATCTCATCATGGATGGAATTCACCATTTCCATGTGTAGATGTACACTTAAATGTAGACTTAAAAGTCTCCACCCCTTCGAATGAGGGAATGGAGACTGTTCCAACTTAACTTACAGCCATAAATGTACTATTAGTAACATTCCATCAATTTAACCATGTCTTGCCACCGTAGTGGTAAGTAATAGTGAATTTTGCTTCAAAACTGTTTATTGATTTAAAAAAAAAAATATTAATAATACAAGCATCATCATATTCAGTATAACTCAGTGAGAAGGCAGATTAAATTCACAGGGCATCAAACAATATATGCAATGTGACCAGCGTATAGGTATTAGGCATCAAGAGGTTCATATATGTTCAAAAAAACACTTCATGGGTGTGGCCGGGCAAGATGGCTGAGCAGACGTGACCTGCTTCGGCTCCCGGTCCGCGCGGGGCTCGGCGAGCATTACTGGTGGTAAAAGCGATGAGAATTGACACCACGGATCACCCTTGGGCGGCGGAACCACTGAGGCACATGGCGGTGGTCCCTTGAACAGCCCTCGAAACCCCGGGCGCTCTATTTCCTCCGCGCTCCTGGTCGCTGCAGGGCTCCGAACACAAGATGGCGGCTGGCGCGAAACACAGCGCGGCTGCCGGGAGAAGCGACCGGAGCATGCTGAGGCGCCTGAGGGGAGCGCTGGGTCTGCAAAGGCGGCAGAGGACAGAGGGTTGAGTCCCGACGGTCGGCCGTCTCCTACCTGTCCTCTACACATCACGGAGGCAGCAGACCCAACTGCCTGACTTTAAAATGGCGGCTGCGGGGACGCCCAGAGATGGCGCCGAGCCTCGTGGGGCTCTACAACACTCCAGCAGTCCCGAGCATGGCCTGGCTGAAAATCGACAATGGAGAGAGGTGCCCTATGAGCTGCGGGCGGCAGCAGCACTGATGGACGGCGGAGGCATGGTCCGTGGCATTGCCTGATAGCACCTGCACAGTGAGGGGTCTAGAGAGGGCCACTACCATTATGACTGGGTGGCCGAGCACCTAGCGGGGTCTCCTCCTCGATCTCTCACGAAGGAGTGAGGACGCACAGGCTGACACCAGGGGTGGCGGGGCTGCCGGGACGACCTATACAACTGGTGGAGGACTGTATAGTGCTACTTTCTGTCCCTGGCCCTACACTGGAGATAACAAGAGTATCCCTGGCCAACTCTGAGACGGCTGGACGGTGATTGCCCGATTCCTTATGCCTCCGAAGAAAGGCACAAGCAAAGGGACTGGCAGGGTATCGGATTTTTTCGCCGCTGCTGATGCTCGACCGGCTCTTCGGGGCACCTCGGAGAAGACAGCCATGGCCCTATCCAAGGCGGAGCTCCAGTCCATGCTTAAGGACTTCAAATCAGAGCTGCGTAATGAGCTAGGCCAGGACATTAAATCCTCCATCGACCAACTATGATCAGATATCTCAGAACGCATGGCCTCTCTTCAACGCGATGTAGACTCTGTGGGCACCAGAGTTCTTGACCTAGAATCATACCACCAAGAACACAAGCAAGTGATGGGTGAGTGCTCGGAAGAAATCAGATCTTTGAAGGAACAACTCCAGCAAACACAACTGAAGACCGAAGACCCGGAAAATCGCGCTCGGCGGGAGAACATTCGTGTCAAAGACCTGAAAGAGGGCGGGGATGGGCCTGACTTGGAGGCTTTTATGGAAGGCCTCTTTGCAGAGATCCTAAACCCCACAGTGCTCAAAATAAAGCTTGACAGGGTGCACAGAGTGCCCCCCCCCGAGGGGTGAACCACGGAAGCCTTGGGATATTCTGGCGAAATTTCACTCTTATAAAGTTAAGGAGGCAGTCTTGCAGGCGGCCAAGGACTCCATTTCCTTTCAGAATTTCTCCTGTGCCATATTTCAAGATGTCCCTCCATCTACACTGGCACGCAGACAAACTCTGCGACCTGTTACTGCCAAACTTCAGGAAGACGGGATCAAATATCGATGGACATACCCTTTTGGCCTTAGCTTTGAACTTCACAACAAGAGACACCACCTCACCTCCTTGAGAGAGGGCCTGCACCTCCTGGGCCTGCCAGCGGAGGAGGGAGACCCTTCATCGGATGCATCGGGAAATCCTGCAGGAGGTGCGGAAGAACCGCTGAAGACGACGATGGGTGAGGGTATGTTCTATTATGTGGGGGATGCGGTAGCTCCAAACAGTTCCTTGCCGCCAAGGAGGGTAGCAGGACTACTTCGATCCTAGTTTGGTTCACGCCATGGCACCCAAGGACATAAACGCTGGGGCGGGTGTCCACCGCTGCAATGTCTGAGACACAATGTGAGTGCCTTTTGATCCATTGATTCCTTATTACGATATCGCTGAAGTGCTGTGCGGACTGGGTCTCAGGACCCGTAGTCCCCACCAGTCTATGCGTGGGCAGAATTGCACCGTGCTGCGACGAAACAATTGTTTTCGATTGTTGTTTTGGTTTTCTATTATGTTGAGTTTTTTGGGGGTTGGGGGGGTGAGGGGGGATGGTGGTGGTTGCTCAGCTTTGCTCTTGCCTGCAGAGACTTCTGAGTGGAGCCATGGGGGAGGAGGGAGATGAGAAGCGGTGGTGGTCTAAGCTGTGACACGGGGGAGAATTCTGACATGCTGACGCGCTTGGGTCCTGGCCGACGCCCATGGGGGAGCATAAGGGGAAATAACACGGTGGTTGTTGGTGAAAGGCTAGGTAGAATGTTAATAAGGAGATTCCCAGGTCCTACATTGCAATGCCGATCACAGTAGGTACATGGAACGTTAAGGGGCTCAACTCCCCTCAGAAGCGACAGAAAGTCTGGAAGTACATCCTAGACCATCATCTAGATATAGTAGTTCTACAGGAAACACACTTATTGAAATCTGAAGACTTCCATCTGAAACACAAGCAATACCCACTTATTTATAAATCCGCTGCTTCTACCAAACATAGGGGGGTGGCACTCTTATTTCGATCCACCACTCAGTTACAACGCCTAGGTATCCAGAGCGATAGAGACAGACGATGGCTGATGGTTAAGGGGTGACTGAAAGGGAAGATGTGCACCTTCGTGGCGATTTATGCCCCTAACAGCGGGCAGAAGGGTTTCATGCATACACTCCTGGGTAAGGTAACTGACTTTACTGAGGGACCTCTGTTTCTTATGGGGGGTTTTAACTTAGTTTGGCACCCAGATCTTGACAGCACACATACTCACCGCTCTGACTTGGGCTCTTTCTCCATTGACACTCAGAGGCATATTCAGGACATGGGCCTTTTGGACACGTGGCGCACTCTCTATCCCCCCCACACCCGGGATTATTCCTTCTTCTCCCACGTCCACCACTCTTATTCCCGGCTAGACTACATCTTTGCCAGCCAGTCCTTACAGGGCAATCTCAAGGAAGCCAAGATATTCCCCATATCAGTGTCAGATCATGGTCTATACTGAGTATGTTTTCCTGGCTGGGCAATGCCCCATCGCCTGCTCGGTGGTACTTCCCGGCATCCTTGGCGAGGGATAAGGAGTCGTGTGCCCAATTACGGGAGACTATCAAGGAATTTTTCATTCTTATTAGACCGGAGGACACCTCTGAGTATATCACGTGGGACACCTTTAAGGCCGTGATGCGGGGCAAGTGTATAGTGCTTAATTCATCCCTGAATAGACAACGGGCAAAAGACAGGGATCTCTTAGAGGAGTAAATAACGGCTGTGGAACACATCGACAAACTTACTCCCATCAGACAGACACTACGCAAACTCATGGCATTCAGGGGCAAACTTCGAGCTATTTATAGCAATTGAGCAGAATTCACTCTTCCCAAGTTGCGCATTCTGTCCTATACTCAGGGCAATAAAATAGGGAAACACCTCGCGAGGCAACTGAAAGATAAAAGGGAACGGGAGTATATAGGGGGTATACAAGATCCCTCGGGAGTGATTGTTCATAGAGACGAGGACAAGACGGACCTCTTTGGGGAGTTTTACAAGACCCTATGCTGGACGCTGACAAACAACAGGACTTCCTTAGAGATCTGCCCATCCCACAGGTCTCTCCTGCTTGGAATGAAGAGCTTACAGCTCCAATCGCACTTGACGAGGTACTCTCGGCTATCAAGGCGCTTAAACCCCACAAAGCGCCGGGCACTGACGGTTACACCGCAATTTTTTACAAAACATTCGCAGCCGATATCGGTCACCACTTGGTTCGGCTTTTTAATCGAATGGCCGTGGACGGGGACACGACTGACTCCATGGCCGAAGCAGTGATCTCAGTGATTCCCAGACCAGGGAAAGATCCCACGCGATGCGCCTCCTATAGGCCTATCGCTCTCTTAAACATCGACGCGAAGCTGTACTCTTCTATTCTGACTAAGAGACTGAATGGTCTCATGCCGCTTCTTATCCATCCAGATCAATCTGGCTTCATTGCAGGGCGCAAAACTCACGACAACACCCGCCGCATTGTCCACTTAATTGAGAAGGCCAACAAATTTAAGATACCTGCAGTCTTGGTCGGACTAGACGCCGAAAAGGCGTTTGACCGCGTCGACTGGAAGTTCCTCCTCGCCACACTCTCGGCGTTTGGCTTTTCCCCTCAATTCATAAACATGCTCCAGGCCAACTATAGGCACCCACGGTCTAAAGTCTCAGTTAATGGCGTTCAGTCCTCCCCCTTCATCCACTCCAGGGGAACTAGACAGGGATGCCCCTTGTCCCCCCTGTTGATCACCCTCAGTAGAGAACCATTAGCCATAGCTGTCAGAAAACACCCAGGGATTGAGGGTCTCTCCTTCACAGGAGAACCCCATAAGATCTCCCTATTTGTCTCTGTCCAACCCGACGGTATCTCTCCCGCACCTACAGAAGGAGCTAGATCGCTTTGAAAAGGCGGCATGCTTTAAGATTAATCTAGATAAGTCTTATATACTCAATCTCACCCTCTCACAAGCGAAGGCCCTTCACCTTCAATCGCTTACACCTCTAGCATGGGCACCCTCTTCCATTCAGTATTTGGGTGTGCAATTGACGCCTACGGTGGAGAAGCTATACGCGGCCAACTTTCCCCCTACTATTGCTCGCATTCAGGCAGAGCTGACAAGGTGGGGGCCGCTCTTTCTCTCCTAGTTAGGTCGTATCCACGCCATACAGATGACTCTTCTTCCTAAATTGCTGTATTTATTCCAGGCGCTTCCCATAGACTTGGAAAAGGACTTCTTTAGGCTTGTGAAAGCAATGATCAGCGGGAGGGGGGAGCAGGTCTCCCTGACATTTAACACTATTATAAGGCAGCACAACTCAGAATCTTAGTCGAATGGTCACAGAAAGAGTCTGAGAAACACTGGCTCCATATGGACCGCAGCGTAGCAGGGAGAACGATCTGCGACCTAATCTGGTGGGCGAGACAAGACAGACCCAAAAATGCATATCTAAGCACCCCTACCCGTACCACCCTAAAAGTCTGGGACTCGGTGGTGACGACAGAGGGCTGGTCTTCTTTCCCTTCGCCCTTTACACCCGTACACTTCAATCCAGCGTTTCCCCCAGCGCTCCAAGAGGGACCCTTTGACGCCTGGAGGGAGGGGGGATGCCTTGCGCTGACCCATTTGTTCCACAATTATGATCCCCTTACATTTGACAATTGTAAAAGAGAGTTCGGGGTAGGGGACTCTGAGCGCTATCACCACGCCCAGTTGTTGCATTGGGCCCTAGGCCCCCAGGTACGAGAGGGGACTACCCGATCCCTCACTAAGTTTGAGTCCTTCCTTGTTAAATCTTCATCCATGAAGGGTGCAATTTCATCTCTATACAAGCTCCTACTGTCCACAGCACTTTCTCCCCGACCGAGGTACATGGCTATGTGGGAAGGGCTGGCTCAGCGGGATATTTCTGACGAAGAATGGGCCCATTTGTGGTCCGACACCTTTAAATGTAATCAATCGACAGATCTGCGAGAGGCACACTTGAAAACAATGATGGACTGGTACTTACATCCATCCAAGCTAGCTCGAATCTTCCCAGGTGCGTCGGATAGGTGCTGGCGAGGGTGCGGATTGCTTGGAGACTTCCAACACATTTGGTGGGATTGCCCGTCCATTAGGCCGTTTTGGGAGGAAATCTTAGCTCAGGTGAAAGACATATTGGGGTATCCTATCCCAACATCCATGGCTGAAGCGCTTCTGGGCGTCCAAGATCCTATGTTAGAACATCAAACTAGGGCGGACAAGAGAATCATGTGGTTGTGCATAGGGGGAGCCAAGATCACTATAGATCACTATAGCAGTGGCGTGGAAGAAGAAAGAGGCGCCAGCAATGTCCCTGTGGCACTCCCGGCTCTGGAGGTTGCTCAGCCTAGAAGGTATGTCGGACATTTTCCGGGAAGACTTTAAGAACTTCGAATTTAGATGGGGACCGTTGGTTTCCTTGCTTCTCCCGGGGGTTGCCATCAGCAGTATGTCTCCCTACAGTTCGGGCCCTACATCTTTTCCAGCTCTAAGTAGGCTCCACATTTGTGACACTAGGTCAAGATATAGACACCGCCGGGGGAGGGGGGGTTTGGAGGGTTGGGGGGGTTCTGTTTAAATGTTTTACCTCTTGGTACACTTTCCACCTTTGACGTCGTCTTTGACCCCAGGGGAAAATTACTCTGTTTTCACGCACACTGGACTATGCTCAAGGATGGACCCGTGAGGAGCACTGTCTCTTGCAGAGGAGATGACGGGGCTAACGTGAACTCCTAATGACACTTCCTCTGAGAAGGTTTTCGCTGAAGTACCCATAAAATTTAGAATCTGTATCCCTCAAGTTGAGCTGCGAAATGGGACTGGGGTACGTTGATCTGTGCTTTGGGGTTCCTCCTTTTTTTGTTTGATGCTTTGCCTAATGACCAGCTTTCCCCTGCGAGGGATTATGGGCGGATTGTGCCATGAGTCTTTGTTTAAAAAACTTAATAAAAACTCCTTTGACAAAAAAAACGCTTCATCAAGAGAATACAAACTAGAGTTTTTAGGAAGGGCACGCTTCATCATTTACAATATAGGTCGTTGAGATGGTTCTGAAAGCTCACCGGATCTCGATAATGAATACAGCCTGAACAACGAACAGTTATCAGGCGTCCTAAGTTACATATGGATATATGGATTAGAGAAGTGCCTTGTATAAGAATACAAATAGGGCGATGCATATACATCCTGCATTATAGGATCTGCCTAAATAGAGGGCTGAACGTGGCCCCGGGGAAGCCAGGGTGGCTTCAAGAGCATCTGATAAATATGTTTCAAATGATGGCTAAACAAGAAAACACTTGAAAGAGAAAAAAAGAAAACAGAAGAAAACCAGGTGTAGGCAAGAAAAAGAAGGGGATGGGTCAAGGCGGTGTTAATAGGAGGGGGGCGGGCGCGAAGGGCAATCGCTCCTACTGTGGTTGCCATTTAGGGGTAGGGGAACTTTGGTCCGGTGCATGTGCTGGGGGTCCACTCAAGGGTTGCCTCTGGAGTATGGCAATAGACATTCCTCAAAAAGTTGGAGGGTTCGCAGTGTGTGGGGTGAGGGGGTGTAGCAAGTGTTTTCTGTTTGGGAAAGGTGGAGGATAAGGAGTTGCCAGGTATGCATGAATTTAGTCTCTGTGTGAGTAAGGTGGGCTGTCAGTAATTCCATTGCCATGACATGCCAGAGGCGCAAGAACCATGCAGAAATTGTAGGGGGAAAAGTTGTCTTCCATAGGAGTGAAATGGGTTGTCTTGCTGCTCCCAGCATCTGCATGATAAGGCGCTAATCATAGTGTGTCATCGCTACACGTAGAGTTGGTCTTATACCCAGTAAGGTCCCCAAAGGAGAGTTTGGTATAGGGAATTCCACTGTGTCTTTGATATGGCTTAGGACTCTTTCCAAAACATTGCTAAGAGCGGACATGACCACCAGATATGTATGAAGTCGCCTATCGCTGTTTGGCATCTCCAGCAAAGAGGGGAGATGGTAGGGAGCATTTTCTGTAGTCGTGCAGGGGTATAGTACCTACGGGTCATTAGTTTGTATGCTGATTCACATTGGGGGATGCTCCTGTAAATTCTGCGGATGTCACGCCATGGTTGTTCCCAGTGTTGTAGGGTTACCTCTTCCCCAGTATCAATCGCCCATTGCTTTTGATAAGTGTGGAGTTGAATGCGTTGTGAGTGTTGTAGTACCTTATATGTACGGTATATTAGGCTGCTGGTGCCCTCGAAGGCTCAGGCCAAAGACTCAATGGGGGTGAGGTGTCTTGTGGCTTCTGGAGTGTATTTGGGAGCAAGTAACCAGTGGCGAAGTTGGTAGTACTGTAATCCATCTGATTCAGTAACATGGAAAGACGGTTTGCATTGTTCAAAAGTATTAAAAGTGCCCCCCCCTCAAATAAGTCCTGGATTATGCAGCATTCTCCCGGGCTCCAAGATGGGAATGTGTGTGGTTGTAAAGTCGGTGGGAACATGTGGTTACGGGCAATGGGTGTGTTGGGGAGGGAAAGGCTGTTAGGCCTCTGGTGATCGCGCTCTTGTCCCAGATGTCGAGCACAGTTTTCGTGGGGTTTGCTATCTATGTGGACGCACCGTTCTAGAGCACCAGGCCAGGTCTCACAGGGGCCTGCTGGTGACTGGCCGGTCCATGTGGAACAAGTGTTTTTCGGTCTCGCAAACCAGCCACTCCGATATATATCGAAGGTGAGTTGCACAATAGTATGCCATAAGGTTAGGGCAGGTGAGACCACCTCGATCACGGGAAAGCATAAGCAGTTTGTTCAAAAAATGAGGGCGACCGTTGCCCCATATGAAAGAGGTTAAATCACGTTGAAGGCTTTGAATGTCTATCTGAGGGATGGGTGTGGGCAAGGTTTGAAATAGGTATTGTTAGGTATCATTTTGACCAGGCTGAGGTGGCCCATCCAGGAGTTTGGGAGTTTTTTCCAGCGGGTAGTTCTTCCCGAACTTCTCTTCTACAGATTGGCTAATTGGCCAAGGTCCAGGAGGAAAGGGATGGGGTCCAATTGAGGCCTCGGTATTGGATTAAGTTTCCTGACCAATGCAAGGGCGTGAGAGTTTGAAGTTGTTGTATCTCCAGAGCAGGGAGGGTAAGATTTAGGGCATGGGACTTGGTCATTTTAATCTTAAAACCTGAGGCTAGTTCAAAGGAGTGAACGAGAGAGGCTGTAACGCCCGGGTAATTTCTAGCCTTTTCTTAGAATAAAAGTGACTATAATCCACTACCATTTCAGTTTTAGCAACCTTTTTGTTCATTAATAGGGCTTAACTATGCGCTTTGACAGGGTTTAGTGCCTTTTTACCGTTAGTTAGGCCTGTAGGCCCAAAACCATAGAGCAGCCATTTTGGATGGCTGTCTCATCCATTTTAGATAGCTGCCTCGTCTGTGCGAGGTGCTTGCAGAGCAAAGGTAGTGTGTAGAGTTTACGTGTTGTTCGCTAGTAAGAAACCGGTCGAGACCGGCCCTTATCGAAGGAATGTATTTTGTTCACTGGTGGTAGACGTAATATGCAGGTGGCCACTGCAGACGGCGTGAGACGCCAGGGACTGGTACAGGAATTTGGTGGGAGTCGGCCTACGATTGGAAATTTCCTTTTTTTTTTTTTTTTTTTTTTATTGATATTTGCGTTGCAAGTTTACACAGATTATGACATAATTCCTTCTTGGAAAGAGATTCGACTAGATATTATACAATGTATAGAGAAAAGGAACATAATACAATCCAATACAAAATAAAGAAGAACTGGAACATACATAAGTACGCAATATATAAAATTCGCTATATCATTACTTCCTCAGTCCATTTCTGAATTGGTGACCAGATTTTTAACCCAAGTTGTTTCCTTTTTTTCCCCTTGGTGGCATATATTGCTGCTTCAAGCTTATATCTAGCTAAGAGACGACCCCTCCATGCGGAAAAAGATGGTGATTCTGGACTGATCCAATCCTGAGATATACATGCGCGAAATTCAGCCATCATAATAAATAATAGATTATTTTGATCAATATCTTTTGAATCTTTGGAAACACCGAACAATATAAGTTCAGGCGATATGGCTATATTTTTACCAAGAATGTATTCAATAAATTTCTTAACATCACAGATTAATCCGTCTAATTTTACACACGAATAAAACATATGTAACGTATCGGCCCCTCTTAAATTACACCGATTACATTTAATTCCAGTAATACTCCCCCATTTCAAAACTTTTGCCGGTGTATAGTATAAATCACACAAAATCATATAATGTTGAGTACGATTACGCCCAGAAAATAAAATAGAGGAAGCCATTTTAATTGATTCTTCCAGAAATACATCCTTTGTACCTAATTTCTCTTCCCATTTATCCCTCAGATTATTAAAGTCATCCACAAGATAAGTCATTAAGGTGTTATAATAGAACCCAATCCTTCTTTTATTATTTAAATTATCTAGAAGTAGAATTGGGCTTAAATCCAGTCTTTCTATGTTGGAGGATGAATGTAGGTAGCTGTTAATCTGTAGAAATTTGAAATAATCCTTTGAAGGAATATTAAAGTTACTTTGTAATTCATCAAAAGAAAGTAATATTTCCGAATTATTAATATACAAATCAGAGAGAAAGGTAATCCCCTTATCATTCCAATTTTTCATCACCTGGTCCCTAAATATTGTGGGAAAGGATTGGCTTGAGTTTAGAGGCGTATATCTAGTGATTTTCCTAATTCCCACCAGTTTTTTAATAATTCTCCAGGCTTTATATGCTGCAGCCACTATCTTAAATTTTGTTTTTTTATAGTAGCTTGGCTCTATGAATTTTAACAAATGATAATTTGCATCAGTACCTATTACCATTTCATAAATATTTGGATAATGTGTCCAATTAATGGGGATCTTTTTACCTACGATTAAGGGAAACATATATTGGAGTGCGGCTGCTAAATAATAAAATAAAAAGTGTGGTGCGGCCCACCCCCCCCTATCTTTCGGTATAATCAGCTTCTTATATGCTCTTCTAATACCTTTATAGCCCCATAGAAATCTTATTGCAGTTCTTTCAATTTTTTGGAAAAAGTTTAAAGGAATTTCCAGGGGTATTGTTCTAAATAGGTAAAGACATTTAGGCAATATAAGCATCTTTAAAACGTTGTTTCTACCATGAAGAGATAAATGTAAATGATTTATTCTTTCCAGAGTCGTGTTAACCTTTTTTAGAATTGGAGTATAATTAATACTAGGTATCTGTGAGATAGGTGTAGTTAATCTAATCCCTAAGTAGACTGCTTCCGAAACTATATTTATAATAGGAGGTGGATTTGATCCTATAAACACAATTTGCGTTTTAGACAGATTTAATTTATACCCAGAGAAAGATCCAAATATACCTGCTAGTTCTTCAATCCTCCGAAACGTTCTTTCAATGTCTTTAGTGACTACTACCAAATCGTCAGCATAGGCAAGGGCTCTATATGTCGTGCCTCCTAACTGTAATTGAACTATGCTTTCATCCCTATTAAGCTGATTAAGAAAGATATCTATATATATAGCAAAGAGAAGAGGAGAGGATGGACACCCTTGGCGTGTTCCTCTTTGGATAGAAAATAATGCAGATTTATTAAGTCCTATTTTTATTGTTGAGACTGGGTTTTTATATAATGCCTTAAATGCATTTATTATTCCTGGGCCAAACCCTTTCATGGATAAGACATCCCAGAGATAGGGCCATGCTACTCTATCAAATGCTTTTTCAGCATCGAGCAGAGTAATTCCTATTGTTGTATTAGAAGCTTCTGCCCAATCCATCATTGCTATAATCCTACGTACGTGATCCGCCGTATCTCTATTGGGTATAAAACCATGTTGCCACCGAGATACAATTGTTGGAATAATTCTTGACAGTCTTGTGGCCAGTATTTTTTAATAGACTTTGCTGTCGGAATTGATCAACGATATTGGCCTATAGGAGGCTGGATTGCATGGATCTTTATCTTTTTTTAAAAATGTCATGATTATTGATTCAGCCCAAGATGCTGGAGATAAGCCTTTCTGTGCCTCTAAGAACATAGCCAACATCTCATTTTTTATATGTTTTCTAAAGGACCTATAAAATTCTAACGGAATAAGATCCGGACCAGTAGCTTTGCCCATTGCTAATGAGTTTATGGCGTTCTCGATTTCCTCCCATGTGATAACGGCATCTAAGACTAATTTTTGATCGTGAGTAAGGATCGGGAGAAGATTTCCCATGGCAAAGTTCAGACATATATCAGATGAATAATTATCGTCCTCTTGTGTATATAATTTACGATAAAACTTACGAAAAACTTCTAGGATTTCCTCTTGTTTATTATACACTTGCCCTGTTTCATCCTGAATTGTATTGATGGCATTAAATACTTCTTTTTGCCTGATTCTTTTTGCCAAGATTTTCCCAGTGTTTTCTCCTATCTCATATATCTGAGTTCTATAGCTTGCCATCAGTTTTGCTGATTTTTCTGCAAAGAGTTCGTAAGCAATAGATTTACTAATTGCCAGCCTTGTTTCTATGTCTACAATTGGTCGTTGATGTATTATTGCTGTAACTAATTCCTTCTCCCAAAATAATATTCTTTGAAGAACCTTCTCATTCTTTTCACGCATAATTTTCTGTTTTTTTATTGTATATGACAGAGTCTCTCCCCTTATCCCTGATTTGAACGTATCCCAGACAATCTGTATTGACGCAGTACCTTTATTAATATCAAAAAATTCTTTCATCCATAAAGCCAATGTATTTATATATTCAGAATCATGTAGAAGTTTACGATCAAAAGTCCAGGATCTCGGTTGAGTGGTTATTTCATCAGTTTTAATTTCGATCACTATTGGATTATGGTCAGATATTATGCGTGGAAATAATTCAAAGCTTGTATCATGAATAAATGATTTTTTAAGGAAAAAGTAGTCCAAGCGGACCGATTTTTTATGAGGATGGGAGAAGAATGTATACATGGGAAGTATAGATTTTTTTTCATAAGCTACATCAACCAAACCATGCTCTAATACCATTGACCGTAGTGACATGAATAATTTTTTCTTAACGCCCTGGTAACAAGATATATCAGATATCTCTTTACTCACATCTAAATGAATATTTAAGTCGCCACACATTATTAATGATGAGGACCAGTTAGAGAGTTCGAGATTTAGACTGTCCAGAATACCTGGATCATCCACGTTTGGAGCATACACAGCACATATGGTCCATAATGCATCATTGATTTTAAACTCTGCTATTGCCCATCTGCCATATTTGTCCGCTTTATGTCGAGTTAATATGCCTAACCCCCTCTTAAATAGGATAGCAACACCTTTTGTCGTTGATCCTTGAGATGTACATACCGCTACCTGCATACCTAGGTCTTTATATAAATGTCTGTCATTCCATGTTATATGTGATTCTTGAATGCATACTATGTCGTTTTTCATAGATTGTAAAATTTGTGCCGCTATTCCCCTCTTCTTCTTATTATTTAAACCACAAATGTTCCAAGAACACACTCGTAACTTTCCCATTTATAAGATTTTTTATACAGCGATAACATCATCTTAAGTGAAAAAAAAGATTTCATTTCCTTCTCTGTCACAAGCCACCTATCCAACAGTGTACCTACAAATATCAAAGTAATAATATACAATCTGTTTTTACTTGCAACTTCATTTTTTTCCCTCACCCACCCCACACCCCTCTCTGGGCTCACACTGAGCCTCCCCCACCCCCCCCACCCCTCAGTGCTATCAGGGCAAAGGGACATAGTGTCCCTCGTATTGATGATGTGATGAGCACTAAGTGAATCTCATCGTGCGGCTCGGCTCATGATTACTTATACTTCACTCATAATCATTAAAGCCGCAGTTAGCTCAAATATATCTGAATATTTCTGAACAAGTTTTGTCTTAATACATTGCTATAATCATTTACTTTTTCCTTACACTTTTAGTCATTGCTCAAACGAAAAAAAAAAAAAAAAACAGAAAAACAGAATAAGCAACAACTTATCAGAGAGTCATCAGGAATTCTTTGGCCGCTGCCTCGGTGGTGAAAAAGCTAGCTCGTTCTTTGTATATGACTTTGAGTTTGGCAGGGTTTAGAAGAAATGCTTGGGCGCCTTTTGCCTGGAATGCTGTAATCAATTGTCTTAATTGCCATCTTAGCTGTACCGTAGTATGACAATAGTCCGGTCGAACAAAAAATTCAATATCTCGAACCTTGCGCTTCTTATTAGGTCTTGCTAAGTCATAAAGAGCTTCTCTTGCAAGAAAATTATTCAGTGAAATAAGGATCGCTCTTGGTTTAAAAGCTGAGGCTGTGTCTCGCCTTACTTGGAATGGAAATCTATGCGCCCTTTGAATTTCGGTCTCCCATTTCCATTGACGTAGCTCAGGGAAAGCAGCAGAGAAAAGATCTATCATGAATTGTCGTGGATTTGTATTTTCTTTCCCTTCCGGTATGCCCAGGACTCGGAGATTATTACGGCGAGCTCTATTTTCCAAATCCACCAGTTTCCAATTAATCTCCTCTTTCAAGCCCACCATTGATTCTAGCTGTGCCTTCTGTTGCACCATAGAGTCTTCCATTTGTGATATCCTGCTCTCCGTCTCCGTAACTCTTATAACTGTGTCGTTAGAGATTTTCATTACTTTCCTGAGATTATTTTGTAACTTTTTTACAGCTCCCTGGGTTCGAAGATTTTCAGTTTTAGTCTCCTCTCTGTGGTGCAGCATTACTCTATATAAGACTTCCAATGTTATTTCAGGCAAGTCATCGGAAGAATTATGGGGTCCAGAGATTACAGGTGTTTGGGGTGAGTTAGGTCTGTTTACTCTTTGTGGGTCAAAGTTAGCATCAGAGTTCTCGATCTCCTCCTCTCGCCCCCACTCCTGTCTATTCGGGGACTCCTCTGGATCTGAATCTGAACCTTCAGAAATGCTAAGATCATCTTGACCCACACCCTCCTGCAGTAACTCAGTATTCGGTAACATCTCATCTATGTTATCAGAGTCCAGTGCTTGGGATAAATCAGTCATAGAGTAGAAGTTACCTGCTGAATCCAAGGACTCTGTATCGTCTCCTCGAGTATCAGCTGGAATTGCTAGCTTTTGACTTAGATCTTAATTTTTTTCGCCGCCACTAGACTCACCCTTAGCAGGACCTTCTGCGTCTACTTGTTTATCTAGAGACTTCTGGGTTACGTCAGGATTAACAGATTTTCTCCTAAACATGCCAGGAATTTTCGGTATTGCTCCTGTCCTACAACTACCAGAAGTCATTGCGTTTTCGGCGTTTTCGGCATTTTCAGAGAGAAAGGGAGAGATATATTATCAGAGAGCAAGTAGCAGACAGGGAGAGAACAACGCGTGGAGCAGACCGATGAAGTTGGTCCGAGAGCTGGTGATTAATTACTAGCTTCTAATGAAAAGGAGGAAGAGATCAAGAATCCTGTGAGGTCAACATGCAGGAGTGGTAGAAACAGAGCAAGTCCAGAAGAGGGTTCGAGTTTCGGAACCAAGGCAGCGTAGACGAGGCGTAGCAGTGCAGACGTGTATTCGTGAGCCATAGTGGGAGAGCAGAGTCCCGAGCGAGTGAAGACCCGAGAGGGAGATGATAAGCGTGGCTAAAATACCACCCGAGTGACTTACCTCACTCACCTACAGTTACCCAAAATAAGTCAGCCGGACAGTGGAGAAGAATAAACAAAGCAAGTTTATTAGGCCACAAACTCCCATATGAGAGGGCCCTATATCGACCTCACCCCTAAGAGTGTGCCGAGAAGGACTGACTCACATCATCATGGTGATACATTATATTACGAGAAGGCAGAGTAAACACGCCCATAATGGAAAAGTACTGGTCCACCAGGAGTGTGGACAATGGCCTCATACAAGAGGCATCTACACCTGCAATAGCAACACTTGTTATCATCTCCCAAGGACACACAGCCAGGCCGCTACATCCCCAGCGCATGAGAACGGCCTGATAAGGAGTTTCGCTAGCAGGAGCTTCAGCTACAGTAAACCAAGAAATGCATATATGCTGACACGAGGAATTATTCTTATTCCTACGGGAGGGGGAATGAGCAAGTACAGTTTGCACGCAGAGAGAAATAATTCAAAATGGTGGCACACATGCTAAGCTAAGAACACTGCAAAGGATACCACACGCATAAGTGAATAACTGCAAAATGAGAACATAAACGTAAATGCGTAAATGCAAGTAATTAGTTAGACACATTCCGCTAACTCATAAGCATAATGTACGAAGGGGGCGGGGCTTGGGATTGACGCCTATCAGACCCTCCTTTTAGGGGACTGTGGCTAACACGTTTGTTTCCATTTATTAACCAAAAGGAGGGCCTTTACAGCAAAAATCTATGGGCAGGGAAAAACTGGAAAGACATACTTAAACCAGAACATCATCATGAATCAGTATCAACCAATTATCATCAGTAAGCTCAACAGCATTGGAGACAGGGTATTGTTTCAATCTTTTC
The DNA here is from genome assembly GCF_964261635.1 of Lissotriton helveticus. Lineage (NCBI taxonomy): Eukaryota > Metazoa > Chordata > Amphibia > Caudata > Salamandridae > Lissotriton > Lissotriton helveticus. The sequence continues at coordinate 502,623 of NW_027611978.1, forward strand.
GTAGACTTTTTCATATTGCTGGCGCACATGGAGCAACAAGGGGGAAGGCAGTAAACGCAGAGGCAGCATGACAGTAGGAAACCTATAACACCTATGATGACCATGAATATTTTCCAACCCCAGGAAGAGAAAAGACCCCACAACCATGTCTGTAGGGACCAGGTACCAGTATCTTGATGAAGTTCAGCAGCCAAGCTATGAAGTTTCTGCACAGCCAGGTTAACTGTCGGGGCGGAGTCAGGAATATACACGCAGCAAGACGTCCCGATGACGCGGCAAGCTCCACCCCTATCTGCCAGGATGACGTCAAGAACCATTCTATTCTGAATCGTAAATAATCTCATAGCCTGCATCTCCAGTGACATATTAGCTGCAATATCAGCTTCAGTTTTCACTACCTTTTCCATAACCTGTGAAAGACGTCTGATGGACCTACTATTAAAAATAGGGCCCCAGAATGGCAGCAGGCCTTTAGAAAAGTCGTTAAACTGCTGCCCAGCGGTGTCCGTTTGATCAACGTCATCAACTTGAAGATCCCTCCTTTTTCGCTGTCCCTGCACCACGTCAAACCTCCTATGTGTTTTATGATAATCCGAAGGTGCTACGTAAACAGGAGGGAGTAAATACGCCAGGTAACATGTCCCACCCCAACCCTCAGGCAACCACAGGTACCCGTTATCTCCACATACAAAGTAGACATTAGGGGGAGTGACAAGCGAAGGACTAAGGGTCAACCTAATCGAAGTAGTCACATTACAAATGCTGTCACCCACCTTTATCGGACCTCTACCCTGTATACAGAAATAAGGCGAGGGTCCCACTACTGCTAGGGGCACCAGAGAATGACCACTACTGTTTGTAGCAGGAGGGCGTCGGTATGCTAGAGAAGAGTTTAACTGTAGGAAACTCTCTCGTACCTTATCAGTGTCATTAGGTATCAGAAATTTGTCCAACTTTCTCGAGCAAGTCTCCAAAAATGTTTGGTCAAAACGTCCATCAGTAAATAATCGTCCAAGGGATGAGGGAGGCAAAGGGCGTACTCGCATCGTCAGTGTAGACTTACTGTCGGGGAGTCGTGGGGTGAGAGAGTCAGGCTGCTGGAAAAACTTCACCCTACCTATCAAGGTATACCAGCCCACGCAGCTATTCACAGGGGTCAATTGCAGTGCCAATAACCTGTCCTTCTTATATGCTGCAGAAGGAAGCAACCCACATACCCAGCAATCTGTCACATTGTATACAGCGTGTGCATGATGTAGAGTTTTTATGAAGACATTATCACGGTAACCTTTTCTCATACATTGTTCACGATAATCAACAGTAACCATATTATGTTCTGGTAAGGGAGAAGGGGTAGGAACCAATTTGTGGACAGGGTAGGCTTTATCCAGGAAAAACAGTATTCCAAGCATGATCAGAAAGACAATAATGAGCACCACAATAACCACAATTTTACTTTTTCGTGATAGGGCACGCCATGGTGAATCTGGTTCTGGTCTGCGAGGGGCAGCAAAAGGCTGTTCCTCATCTGGTATTGGACGACCAAAGGGATACATTTCTGCTAGAGAACGGGGCAAGGGATATCCTAAAAGTTCAAAAGCTAGGGACACTACTAAAAGTTCAGACACTCCAAAACCGGCCAGAGGGGTTCTTCACCCTTCGATGGGCTGTTCTCCCTATGTCCGTTAAAGCCTCATAGGCAGGCTTTCGACTTCGCAAACCCTATTCCCTCGACGGAGTCACACAACTGATGTGACTCAGGAGCACAAAACTTGGGCCCACGTACAACTCTAATGTTCCATCCAGCAATGTCTCAGAAGCAATGTCTCAGAAGTGCACCAGGGCTCCTTTCAGCAGTCCATCCCTATTGCTACAATAACCTATCGACTATAGCCCACTCCTAGTCCCTATCTCAGCCCTTCTTCCAGTGCTCAATGCGTTTGCCTCTCTTTCCTGGGCCGCAAGTTATAGCGAGTGCTCCCTCGCACTTCGGGGTCTGAAAACAGAATTGGTGGGTCGTTTGGAAAAGAGGTGGCTTCGGTCGCTTGAGCACCGTGACCGATAGAAGCCTCGCTACTCGTACTCAGGGCTGGCTTCCGTGCTTTTTCGTCGTGCTCCTCCCCAATCAACACAGCATCAGAAAAAGGGAGGTACTTAGGCAACGATTCTGTTTCGTGATCTGCAATGCCACCTCTTACCCATGCATCATAGGGTAAAGGTAGTGGAACCTTCCTCACGTGGGAGGCGTGCGTCCACGCCTTTCGACCCTCCACTCGAAGTGCGGTGCGGGTGGTGAGCAGCACCAACCGTGGCTCAGACCATCTGGGCTCCAAACAGGACTTCCGCTGGTACTTCTTAACGACGACCCAGTCCCCTGGGTTGATGCCGTGGTCGGGCCCCTCAGGCAGCGGCTTCAGTGTGTCTGCTACCTGCTGGTGAACAGAATGGAGATCTTTAGTCAAAGCATACAAGTAGTCTGTCAACATAGGATATTCTATCTCTGAGAAACATTTAGGTCTAGGAACTCCCCACACATTGGCGGGCCTGCCGAATACAACTTCGTGGGGAGAAACACCTGTCTTGGAATTTACTGTAACTCGTGTGGAGAGTAGAGCAAGGGGGAGAGCGTCTGGCCAGCGTAGCCCAGTACTTTCCTGTATTTTGGCCATTTTCAATTTCAGTGTACCATTAAATCTTTCAACTAAACCCGCAGCCTGTGGGTGTAGGGCTGCATGGAATTTTTGAGAGATTTGCAATCCCTTACATATATTTTTCATCAGTTCAGCATTGAAGGATGTACCGTTATCACTCCAGATCACTCTAGGTAACCCGAACCTACTAAAGTATTCCTTAATCAACATTTTAGCTGTCGACATGGCTGTACAGTCTTTTGTTGGAAAAGCCTCCACCCACCTACTGAATGCGCACACCACTACAAGTACATACTTAAGGTTGTTCACTCTTTCCATTTCAATGTAATCCATCTGTATTACTTCAAAGGGGTATGTTGGGGGTGCAAAATTACCCACAGGGACAGGTGTTCCCTTCCCAGGATTGTGTCGTAAACAAATCATGCACTGTTGTACCAAACGTGTGGCCACCCTGGAAATGTTCTTATTACTCCATACTGGGTCTAATAATTTACATATTCCCTTGGCACTTATATGAGCTGGTCCATGAGCCATTGTCACCACTGGGAGGACATATGCATTTGGGAGCAACCATCGTCTTTTGTCTGTCACATCCGTCCAACACTCATCCGAGTCCAACTGTCCCTTTCGATTCTTCCATTCCTTCAGCTCCTCCTCAGTCACTTTCTCTTGTATGTTCCACACATTGTATGTACAGTATCTGCAAACATGTTAACGTCTGGTACCCATCTAGCCGGTCCAGCCACAAACATTCGCGGGAGTCTGTTCCTGGCAGTTTCTTTAGCTGTCTGATCTGCAAACGCGTTACCCCGCCCTACATCATCAACCACCGCTTTGTGTGCACTGCACTTTATTACTGCTAGCCGTCTGGGAAGCGTTAGAGCCGTCAACAGGCGCAATATCAATGGGCCATGTTGAATTCGTTGTCCGTGTGATGTCAAAAATCCCCTCTCTGCCCACAGTCTTCCATAACTATGAGCCACGCCAAAGGCGTATTGGCTGTCAGTATAAATGTTCACATCCAATCCTTCACTCAGTTCACATGCACGCATCAACGCTACTATCTCTGCAGCTTGGGCTGAGTTGTACGGGACTCTAGAAGTCTCCACCACTGTTTGTAATGTCGTGACTGCATATGCTGCTGTTGTGGTACCGTCCGCTAGTTTAAAACAAGACCCGTCAACATACAACTCTCCGTCAGGGTCATCTAGGGGCTTATCCGTCAAATCTACTCTCCCTTTTGTCTCCTCTTCTGTTCGGAACAGGCAGTCATGCACTTCACCATCTTTCTAATCTGAAGGGAGAGGCAACAGTGTGGCTGGATTCAGGGTGGCGCATCTCTTTATCGTTACATGTGGGGCAAATAGTGTCATCTCATAACCAGTCAGACGAGCGCTAGTTAAATGCTGCGTCTGTGTTCTGTTTAGTAAAATGTCCACTGCATGTGGTACCATTACCGTAAGAGCTGAACCCAGTACGAGCCCTGCCGATTGTCTTATCGAGACTGCAGCAGCCGCTGTAGCCCTTAGACAGCTCGGAAGCGCTCTTGCCACGTTGTCGAGCATTGCAGAGAAGTAAGCACACGGTCTCTGTTTCCCTCCAAAATCTTGTGTTAAGACAGACAACGCGCAACCTTCCGCCTCGTGCACATAGAGTACAAAAGGCTTCTGGTAATTGGGTGTTCCCAAGACGGGTGCAGAACATAGAGCAGTCTTCAACAACTCAAACGCTTCTTGGCATGCAGGTGTCCAAGGTAGGGGCTCGCACACCTCTTTTGTGGTCAGATACAGCAGGGGTTTTGTTAGTAAAGCATAATTAGGTATCCACTGGCGACAGTACGATGTTTTGCCCAAGAATGCGCGCACCTCTCGCTGTGTGTTAGGTACTGCCATGTTAGTTATTGCCTTGACGCGTTCTGGTGTCAGCCTTCTCCCGTCCTTCGATAGGAGGTGACCGAGGTAGGTGACCTCCTGTCGACAGTATTGGAATTTAGGGAGGGACACCTTGTGTCCCTTACGAGCCAAATGGTGTAACAATTTAACAGTAGACTCTCGGCACCCCTCCTCATTGTCGGAGGCGATGAGAATATCATCCACGTATTGCAACAAGACATTTCCTTGCGGGAGCTCCAAATCATCTAACTGTGCTTTTAATGCTTGGCTGTAAATACTAGGGCTTTCTGTATAGCCTTGAGGAATTCTACAAAATCTAAAACTGCGGCCAGCCAATGAGAATCCGAAGAGGTACCTGCTATCTGGGTGTACAGGTATACTAAAGAACGCATTCTTAAGGTCCAACACTGAAAAGTATTTAGCTGAGGGGGGTATCATAGTCAAAATGGTAGTAATGTCAGAAACCACTGGGTACTGGGGCTCAACAACCTTGTTAACATGGCGTAAATCAATCACAAAACGATAGACATCAGGTGTATTCTCACCAGCGTCACCTGAGGATCTTTTAAGTATCGGAAGTATCGGACTATTACAGATATTCGAGTCCGTTTCCTCGACTACCCCCGATCCAATCAAATCCTGTATAATCTGCAACAGAGCCCTCTCTCCATCTCTAGAGATCTTGTATTGAGGTATGCGAGGCAGCTTCGCTCCCACCTTAACATTTATGGACACCGGCGCGATGTCCATTTTTCCCACATCAGTATCGCTGCTGGCCCACAGACTCGGAGGGACATCCCTGAACTCAACTGGGAGGGGCTCATCCTTTGAAAAACATTGCTGCGCACGCGCGACAGAAGGACCCATCGTAAGGTGCACACCATCCGGGGAACAGTAAATCGTAGCATGCAACCTTTTTAACAAATCCAAACCCAGTAAATTCTCACCACAATTCGAAGTCAAGAGAAAAGAGGAGTCAACAGTAAAGGGGCCAATCGTAAGTGTCAAGGGATTAGAGATGGGGCTAACCACCGGGGTACCAGAGAACCCCACTGAAACATTAGTCTTGCCAGACAGAGCCGCCCTTGGAACCTGAGAACGTGCTACAGAACTTTTTGTAACACCTGTATCCAATAAAAATTTCTGATGGGATCCCGACAAGTCTGCCGTTACATAAGGCCCACGTTGATCAACATCCACAGAAACAGGTCCCTCACTCTGCCCTACGCTGTCCTAGTTATAGGAAAATCCTGTGAAATCATCCATGGCGTACGTATCGTTGTAGAACTGTCTATCCCTGACGTCATCGCCCTCCCTCTGAGAATGCTGTCTATCCCTTCCTCCGTCAAAATAATTTCCTCCCGGTCTCCTGCCCTCCTCGGACTGTCTAGTGTCTCTATTCGCATCTCCCCGACCTCGTCCTCTACCAGGTCCAGCCTGGGACCGTAGTAGTGGACAATCTTTCCACCAGTGCCCTTCCTGTTTGCAGTTAGCGCACTGGTTGGGTCCCAAACGCTCTCTTCTCTCTCCCCTTCCGAAGCTACTTCCTCGACCACCTGACACGGGCGGGGCTCCCCGTCCTCTGCCCTTCGCTACTTGCTGCAACAAAACCTTTGTCTTTAAATCTTTCGCCTTCTTTTCTTGCCTGTCCTTATTCTCATTCTCTCTATGTTCATAATACTGGGCCATGCTCAAAATTCCTGAGGGGGTAGATGTTGTCCATGTACTCTCAGACACTTGCAATCGGGCCGATATTTCTGGCAGCAGATTCGTAACGAATCTGTTGACAAAAAGACGGAGCCCTCCATCTTGAGAGATATCTTGTCCGCTAAAATCCATAAATGTTTCTTCAAAACGAGTGAAGAAATCTGAAACTGCCTCATCCTTTTTCTGTTTGCAAGCCGTTAACTTATCCCAATCTACCTTCTTAGGAGGAATGAGTGAATGCATATATTTAATTATACGCCCAGGTAATGCTAGTATCTCAGGCTTCGGCTTTTCACCTGGCTTTCGTTCCTTATCCCAATCTGTGAATTCTTCCCAAGTTCCGCCTAACTCCTCTCTATGTTCCGAACCCTTCACCTGTCTCCACACATCCACGGGGACCAATAATCCGAAAAACAGTTCAATATCTGCTAACGTCATTACTGTTGAGGAGGCTGCCTCTGTTAATTCTTTGTAATAAGCCATTGGATTTTTTCTTGAGTCGGGTAACTGTGCCTTCAGAGCTAATACCTCGCTCCTTTTCCAGGGCGTATACACCCATTGTTCTTGGAAATGAGCATCTACACGTGGTCTAGTCACTACGTGGGTTGTCTGGTCTACTATTTCAGGTACGTCGGGGTGAAATATGGGGTGCACTTCACGCATTGGATGTATCCCCGGGAAGTGGGTCTCACCTGTTGCTGTTAGCTCATTCCTGTACTCCAACAAATACCTCAAACTACGGAGCACTTCCGCTGCTCCAGTATTAGCCCTGTAAGCATGAGTCTTAATATCGCGAAGAATCTCTGGCGCCACACCACCATATCCCTGCTCCCATAGCGCTATTAGGGTCGTTGACATGTGCCACAAAGCATGCTGTTGCATCAAAGGCTCATAATCCTTCATAGTGGACCAAATATCGTCTAGTGAATAAATATTATTCCTGGCCCATTGACAAGCTTGATTAGCCACCATGGTCTTCTTGTCTAGGGGTACAGTAGCTCGTGTGAGTAACTTCCGTACCTGATTAAGTAGTCCTCCCTCCGCTCCTCTAGCAGGTGTTCGCAACGCGCTCTGAGGGGTGGCGCTCGCAGAAACAGTGGGGATAGCGGGGCCGGCAGAGAACACCGGGGATAGCGCAGCAGACGCAGGGCTCGCCGCCGAGAAAGGGAGCAAGGGTGCCGTGGTAGAAGGGGAAGTAGGCCCCCTGCAGAGGAAGCAGGTGTACCGGACAAGGGAGGGGCACTGACTTGGGGAACTGAAACCACCGCCTGTGGGGCGGAATCTCCGAGCACGGGGTACAGCGGCTGTGGAGCATATGGGGGAGGGGGTCGGGCGCTCAAAATATCTTCCATCTCGTCTATATCCTCTTCCTTTACCACATACCACTTATTTTCCAATAACCTAAAATGCCTATCTGCGCGCTCAATCCGCAGCTCATTCTCTTTTCTTAGTGTGTTCCCTCGCCTTCTGCGCCATGGTCTGTGCCGATCTTTTCTGAGCTACCTTCTCCTCCCTTATCTGCCGTTCTCGTGCCTCCTTCTGCCACATTCGCAAAGAATCAAACATACTCTGACGGCTGCGCCTAGCAAACAATTTGTCTTGTAAATAGTCTAATTTTGCTGCGTCAAAAGAGCCCAGCAAAGGCCACTGCAAATCCACATTATCTATTGTATACTTATGCCATAAAGAGGAAAACAAAATAGGAGGCAAGCCGTGCTTGACATACATGTCGAAATTCGGAGAGCCTTCCTGCGGGGCAGGTTGGCTCTTAGCCAATCTCACATCTGAAACCTCATCACAACACCCGAAACACCGCAATTTACTAAAGCACGGCATTTTGTTCTCTTACAAACACACAACAGCACAAAAAAAATAAAAAATTCACAGTTTCAATATGCATATATCGATCAAATAGAATCCGCACCAAGACACGTGTTACCAAAATGGGACAAGGCCCGTCGACCAAGTCCTGGGAAACCTGGACCCTACCGCAGACTGAACAGCACACACCCGCTGTTCCGAGACTGGGAAACCAATCCGTTTCCCGGGCAGCACTACAAATCGGCAGGAGCCACACCGCGCGGGACCCGGCACTCTCCCGCAAATCACCACATTAGGTGTTCGGGCGAGCCCAAAATCCTCGCGTAGCAAGCCGCTCACCAACCCGCAGTACTATCCAGTCGGATTGTCACAAACCAACGTTCCCCAATCTCCATCAAGTCTGTCAGAGCGCTATCTGTCCCTTTCTCACTGCTCCATCAGGATTCAAGCAAGCCGGGCCGAAGAGGCTGAAATGCCAGAAACCGGTCCCCGGTAGCTTGTCTCCTTTCTGGTGAAGAATTGGCTTGGTAGTTTGGTCTGCCCTGTTCCCATGATGCACTGGGCCAGGGACAGACTAATTTGCATATAGCCAGGTTCTGAGCTGGGATGGGGCAGTGAGATAAATAACGGTGATGGATCAAGCCCTGATCTTTGGACTGGGTAAGAGTGGTCTGCTTAATTCAGACACTCTGTTCATCACCACCCCCTTTTCTGTATCGTTTTTGGCCACTATAGGTGTGGCAGGGTACACTCAGACATGAGTCCCTTTCTCACTGCTCCATCAGGATTCAAGCAAGCCGGGGCGAAGAGGCTGAAATGCCAGAAACCGGTCCCCGGTAGCTTGTCTCCTTTCTGGTGAAGAATTGGCTTGGTAGTTTGGTCTGCCCTGTTCCCATGATGCACTGGGCCAGGGACAGACTAATTTGCATATAGCCAGGTTCTGAGCTGGGATGGGGCAGTGAGATAAATAACGGTGATGGATCAAGCCCTGATCTTTGGACTGGGTAAGAGTGGTCTGCTTAATTCAGACACTCTGTTCATCACCACCCCCTTTTCTGTATCGTTTTTGGCCACTATAGGTGTGGCAGGGTATACTCAGACATGAGTCCCTTTCTCACTGCTCCATCAGGATTCAAGCAAGCCGGGCCGAAGAGGCTGAAATGCCAGAAACCGGTCCCCGGTAGCTTGTCTCCTTTCTGGTGAAGAATTGGCTTGGCAGTTTGGTCTGCCCTGTTCCCATGATGCACTGGGCCAGGGACAGACTAATTTGCATATAGCCAGGTTCTGAGCTGGGATGGGGCAGTGAGATAAATAACGGTGATGGATCAAGCCCTGATCTTTGGACTGGGTAAGAGTGGTCTGCTTAATTCAGACACTCTGTTCATCACCACCCCCTTTTCTGTATCGTTTTTGGCCACTATAGGTGTGGCAGGGTATACTCAGACATGAGTCCCTTTCTCACTGCTCCATCAGGATTCAAGCAAGCCGGGCCGAAGAGGCTGAAATGCCAGAAACCGGTCCCCGGTAGCTTGTCTCCTTTCTGGTGAAGAATTGGCTTGGTAGTTTGGTCTGCCCTGTTCCCATGATGCACTGGGCCAGGGACAGACTAATTTGCCTATAGCCAGGTTCTGAGCTGGGATGGGGCAGTGAGATAAATAACGGTGATGGATCAAGCCCTGATCTTTGGACTGGGTAAGAGTGGTCTGCTTAATTCAGACACTCTGTTCATCACCACCCCCTTTTCTGTATCGTCTTAGCCAATCTCACATCTGAAACCTCATCACAACACCCGAAACACCGCAATTTACTAAAGCACGGCATTTTGTTCTCTTACAAACACACAACAGCACAAAATAAATAAAAAATTCAAAGTTTCAATATGCATATATCGATCAAATAGAATCCGCACCAAGACACGTGTTACCAAAATGGGACAAGGCCCGTCGACCAAGTCCTGGGAAACCTGGACCCTACCGCAGACTGAACAGCACACACCCGCTGTTCCGAGACTGGGAAACCAATCCGTTTCCCGGGCAGCACTACAAATCGGCAGGCGCCACACCGCGCGGGACCCGGCACTCTCCCGCAAATCACCACATTAGGTGTTCGGGCGAGCCCAAAATCCTCGCGTAGCAAGCCGCTCACCAACCCGCAGTACTATCCAGTCGGATTGTCACAAACCAACGTTCCCCAATCTCCATCAAGTCTGTCAGAGCGCTATCTGCACCCTGAGTTTCCCGGAGCACACTAGCCCCAGAAGCACACCGGCTCCTCCAATCACCAGAGACACACCGGTCTCACGGAGCACTCCGGCCCCTCAATCACCGGTCGGACCACTTACCTTCCGTGCGCGGTCCCGACCTCTACCGTTCTCCACTTCCGGCTGGCTGGACCAACACGGTCAGCTCCAAGGTTCCGCCTTCCGGACTCCGGCGTAGGATCTTGGACCGAGACCTCCTCCGATCAGCAGGGTGGGGCAGCGCTGCGAGAACCAAGCTCGGCATCAAAGTGGGTACCCAGGCCCACCGTGCCGACCAGGGGGTCTCCGGCCTTCTGCTACCCACTTACGGGTGAGAAAGGTCCTAATCGCGGAGTCCCTGTTTGGGCGCCATCTGATAAGCGTGGCTAAAATACCACCCGAGTGACTTACCTCACTCACCTACAGTTACCCAAAATAAGTAAGCCGGACAGTGGAGAAGAATAAACAAAGCAAGTTTATTAGGCCACAAACTCCCATATGAGAGGGCCCTATATCGACCTCACCCCTAAGAGTGTGCCGAGAAGGACTGACTCACATCATCATGGTGATACATTATATTACGAGAAGGCAGAGTAAACACGCCCATAATGGAAAAGTACTGGTCCACCAGGAGTGTGGACAATGGCCTCATACAAGAGGCATCTGCACCTGCAATAGCAACACTTGTTATCATCTCCCAAGGACACAGAGCCAGGCCGCTACATCCCCAGCGCATGAGAACGGCCTGATAAGGAGTTTCGCTAGCAGGAGCTTCATCTACAGTAAACCAAGAAATGCATATATGCTGACACGAGGAATTATTCTTATTCCTACGGGAGGGGGAATGAGCAAGTACAGTTTGCACGCAGAGAGAAATATTTCAAAATGGTGGCACACATGCTAAGCTAAGAACACTGCAAAGGATACCACACGCATAAGTGAATAACTGCAAAATGAGAACATAAACGTAAATGCGTAAATGCAAGTAATTAGTTAGACACATTCCGCTAACTCATAAGCATAATGTACGAAGGGGGCGGGGCTTGGGATTCACGCCTATCAGAGAGAGGGATCAGCTCCGCTGCTGAGATGGAAAGACGCACGTTTAAGGTGAGGCGTTCTGAGCTAGTGTAGAATACATACATCCAATGATCTATTTTTCCCTCCCTTTTTAGGTTGTAGATGGTGGCTAATTGTAACTATGATTAATGCATTTGTGCTATGTCTAATTATATAATAAATGATATGATATCCAATACATATGTTTGAGTGTTGTTTCCAAGACAGGACTAACCTTTCTTTTTAACCAGATACTGGCAGGTTAGCAGGTGAGTGGACCCTTCTAGCAGGTAACTGAGAAATGAGAGATTGTGTAGCCCATGGCTGGAAGGAACTCCCAAATGGCCTAATTAGACTGCTCCTACCTAAATTAAGAATAGTAAATATCGTCAGTGCATCTTAGGTGTACCGCCGACCCCTATAGAACACCCCGCCGGGAGACACAAGGTATACCGTCGGGAAGCATAGATAATATTGGTCCTAAGAGTTAGGGAAAAGTCTGGCGACTATAAATCAGAAAAGTCTGGCGACTATAAAGATAAGATAATAAGATAATAAGATAAAGTCTGGCGACTATGAATCAGAAAAGTCTGGCGACTATAAATCAGCTGCCCTCCGACGCAAGAGGGGGTAGGTTAGTCCAGGTCAGTCTGCCGTGGGACTATAAGATAACGATCATAGGATATAAGATATGGAATTCCTTAGGTGTTAGTTATATCTCTAATTATACAGGCTTATAAATAGCTTCTTTTCACCTTCTCAGGTGAGTCTTCTAAATGTCTTGTAAATAGTGGCCTGAGAAGAGTGTGTTTGCGTGACGATTGGGTTAGCTACGGTTGGTAGTTTGTTTGTTCTGAGAATCCGGTCGTTACATTTGGCGTCACGAACCGTTTTCGATCGATAGGTGCGGGTATGCCTTCGTGATTTCGTGAGGGGATCCGTGGGTTCTCGCCGTGTATGATTTTGTATATATCTGATTTGTTGTACTGTTTTTGATCGATTCTATTTGTTGTATATATATTTGTCAACATGTTTTCGAAGAAAGTTAAACCTCCTTTCATATTGCCTATTGACATTCCTGGTTGGGATTCTACCGCTTATGAAGCGCTTGCACGTGAATGGGCTAATTCTACTGGGCTGAGTGAGAACTGGAGTTCATGCTTGGGAGACGCTGGGCCAGCTCAGGTGGTTGAGTGCTTGCAGAAAGTCCTGGTCGTGAAGGGCAATGAGCTTCCCATCTTGGGACGGAGAGGTTGGATGTTGTTGAATGCGTACAGGCTTGTACATGAGAATGTGATACGATTACACTGCGAAAATAAGACTTTGGAAGAACAGTTCGTTCAAGTTCAGAATGACGTTACTCTTTTGCGATGTCAAAATAAACTGCTCGCTGACAAACTTGAGACGTATCAGGCTGTGGCCGAAAGGGCTGCTGTCCGTATTGCGAAATACAAATATAGACACCGACGTGGAAGGGTTAATACCAGAAAAGTGCGTATGGCCGTTGCGAAGGCAGGGCTTGATTGTAATCCCGATGAATGGGATGGTGATATTTGGAATTCTTCTGATGCATTTTCTTCGTCTGAGGAGAATGTGGCGCGTGCAACGTCTCCCGTTCGATGTCGTGTTTCTTCTAGAGATCGTACTGACGTTTCTGCTCATCCGATATTTTGACGTAAATTGCAGGGCAATCCTAATGCTCCCCATGGTATTCCGCTTGACAGCTTGGAAGATTATACTCAACAGGAATTGAATGACATTTTGGATCGCTTCCGACAAAAGTCGGGTGAATCCTTACTAACTTGGATGGTCCGTCTTTTTGACACAGGTGCTTCTGGTATCTCGTTAGATCATGGTGATGCTGTGAAATTTTGTACCTTGAGTTCTGATCCTACTATTCAGGAAAGTTTCCGCCATTTTAATGGTAATAATCAAACTAATCTTTTGCAGCTGGCAGTAGACGGTTGCAATCGTAAATACCCGACAGAGTCTGATTGGCCTCTGAAGGACAAGCAATGGTATACTTTGAGAGACGCTTCTCAGCGACTGAAAGAGGAATGCATGAAGACCGCTATCTTTTTGGGTACCGCGCATGTGTTGCTGGACTGCGTGCTTAATACATCTGTGAGGAATAGGTTGATTCGTACCTCCCCTCCTGCTTACAAACAAGTAATGAGGACTTTGTTGATTAATCAGACTGGTAATCCTTTATCTGCTGTGATTGAGGCTGTGCGTGAACTCAGTGACTTGGGTGATTGGTTTAAACCGGAATGACAGTCTCGTCCTTCGAATCGCACTGATGATTTCCGTTTCTCTAGACGTGACATGTTTATGGCTCTGCTTAAGGATGGTGTCCGTGAGCGTGACATCCATGAACTTCCTAATAATGTGCTGTGGACTATGTTCCGTAAGCGCGGTTTGGATCGGAAGGAAGGTGCTAGAAGGGTTCATAAACAAGACATTGACCACTACCACTCTGATGGCGATGGCAATGGTTCTAGGTTGTCTCGTGAGAATGAGAGAGAGAGTGGGAGAGAAGGAGAGTGGGACAGGACGCGGAATGATTCATCTTTTCCCGGAAGAGAGAGAGTGAGAGAGAGAGAGATAGAGATGAGAGAAGAGACCATTCAGTACGAGAGAGAGGGAGAGAGAGAGGTCAATCCCCAGAGGTGAAAATGAGAGATAAAGGATCACGGTCTCTTGAGAGACTGTCGCAATACTTTGTGAATGACAAAAATCCTTTTCTTGAGGATAAAGGATATGAACGGGATGCGACATTACCCAAACGATATGAGAGTCTTTATCCTGATTTGTCTTGGGCGCAGGAACACGGTAAACGAGACTAGGAAGTAGGTCAAGCTCCAGTGCAAAATTGGCCTCATAAAGACCATAGGCCTTATGTAGATATTGAAATATATTGGAGACATCGAAATATACAGAGGGCCCAAGCATTGGTGGATACTGGAGCGGAGGCCACTCTAATTTCTGGAAATCCTAAAAAGTTTAAAGGACAGGATTATACGATTACTGGATTAGGTGGTAAAGAGACCCCCGCCGTACAAACTAAACTTGAGCTAAAAAATTGGAAGAAATCCCCGAAAAGAGTATCATGTACTGGTGGTACCTCTTGATGAATATATAATTGGCATTGACATAGCTTTGTCACCAAGGCCCTTGACATCACTGCCCCAACTCGCACCACGACCAACGCCAGGAGAACAAAAAAAGCTGCTCCCTGGTTCAGTCAAGAACTTCAAACCATGAAGACGGCCTGTAAAAAGCATGAAAGAGCATGGCGCCAAGATTTTTGTCCAGTAATTAAGGCCCAGTATAAAACAGCGCAAAGACTATATAACAAAGGTATACGCCTGGCTAAGGCAGCTCACTACCACACCCGCATTATGGAAGCAGGTAAATCCTCTAAGGAACTCTACCTAATCTACAAAGAAATTTCCATAGTGGACGCGAATCCCCCCTCCCAAAACGATTCTGTGGAAACTTGCAACAAAATTGCCCAGTATTTCTCAGGGAAGATCGCGAACATATATGCCTGCTTTTCCACTAATATAAAACCAGCTATTGAATTCACTGAAAACGACAATCTCATAAGCACCTCAGAGTGCCTAGGATCTTTTCACGTTCCTCCCCTTGAAGCACTGGCTAAAATGTGCAATAACATCAAATCAGGATCTCCTCGAGACCCTGCGCCCCCTAAAATTCTAGCTGAAGCCTTCCCTGTACTAGAACCCCACTTTAGACACTTGCTGCAAGTCTCCTTCTCCACGGCTTGCTTGCCTATGGAATGGAAACAGGCTGTAGTGCTACCAATTAAAAAAAAGCCGAACATGGGCCATGACATATTGGAAAATCTTCGCCCAATATCTTTGCTACCTTATCTTGCAAAGCTAGCTGAGAAAATTGCTAATGCCCAACTCATGGATCATCTAGAAACCCACCATATTTTTCATAAGTCTCAATCGGGTTTTAGATCCAATTTTTCCACAGAGACAGCTCTCCTGAGGGCTACTGAAACCCTTCGGGAAGGAGCAGATGAGGGCAAGACCATGGCTCTCATCATGCTGGATCTCAGTGCCGCGTTTGACACTGTAGCGCATTCCATCCTGCTACAGTGTTTAAACAGAGCGGGAGTCACTAATAAGGCACTGGGATGGCTAAAGGCCTTTCTGATCAACAGGAGCTTTCAAGTCCAAAGAGGGACTTTTCTCTCTGATAGTGTGATGCTTGAACAGGGGGTACCTCAGGGCTCTGCCCTGAGTCCCACCCTGTTCAATTTGTACATGGCTCCCCTGGCAGAAGTGGTGCAATCGTTCGGCGTGGAGCTTGTCTCCTACGCCGACGACACGCAACTTCTTATATCACTATCACAAGCCCCCTCTCTAGAAGCAGATAACTTCAAGGCTTGTATGTGCAAGCTTGCCACTTGGATGACAGAGCACTGTCTAAAACTGAATGGCACGAAAACGGAGGTTATTATAATTGGGGGCAATGAGGCAAAATGGACAAAAGAATGGTGGCCGAACTGTTTGGGTCCTCTGCCTACGCCTAACCGGGAAGCAAAAAATCTAGGTGTCTGGATAGACAATAAGCTGTCTTTCGATAGCCACATCAAGAAAACAGTTGGCAAATGTTTTGGAGTAATGAAAACACTCAACCGCACCCTTGACTTGCTGCCTCTGAACTCCAGACGCACCATGACGCAGGCACTGATTACATCCCGCATTGATTACGGGAATGTGCTGCTCCTGGGCACATCTGCCAAAAACATTAAGAGATTACAGGTTCTGCAAAACTCTGCAGCACGCCTGGTACTAAGGCTGCCTCGGAGAGCCCCTTCGAGACCCTCTTTGTTATCCCTCCATTGGCTACCTATTAGTAAGAGGATTGTCTTCAAAGCTCTACTATGGTGCCATAGGATAATCCACCAAAAAGCGCCGGCTTATATGTCAGATCTGGCATCCCTGTATGAACCGAACAGATCTCTCAGATCGAAGGGAATGGGCCTGCTCAGAACACCTCGCCCCAAAAAAGCCAGAATGGGAGGCAGATCCTTCCGTTCTATGGCAGCCAGGCACTGGAACCTCCTTCCCACGGACATCAGGCTAGAGACTAATGAGGCCTCTTTTAGAAAGCGGCTAAAGACCCATCTATTTACTGCATAATGTTACTCCTTTCTCTCCTCAGAATATGCTCTCTCCACAGCGCGGGGACACGCCGGGAGGCGTCACCAGGCGCTCTATAAACCCCTTTAAACTAAACTAAACTAAACTAAATTGATATTTTAAAAGGTATGACATTGCACTTGGATGATGGATGTTATAAATTCGGACATGATTACTACATATCAACAAAAGTTGTGAGAGTTGGGCGTTTAATAATGCCTCCGATTAAGATTCCTCAAGCCACAAAAGTGGTTTCAATGAAACAATACCGCATTCCCGGTGGGCACGATGAGATCAGTGCTACCATTCAAGATTTAATGGACGCAGGAGTAATAATTCCTGTCACTTCGGCTTGGAACAATCCTGTTTGGCCGGTCCGTAAGAGTGATAATTATTGGCGCATGACAATTGATTATCGAGAATTGAATAAACATACACCTTCTTTGACGGTTGCAGTCCCTGATGTTATTACGCTAATTGAGAGAATTCAGAAACATTCAGGAACATGGTATGCAACCATTGACATTGCTAATGCTTTGTTTTCCATCCCAATTGCACCTGAATGTCAGGAACAATTCAGTTTTACATGGAATGGCCGTCAAATGACGTTCAGAAGTCTTCCCCAGGGCTACATGCATAGTCCAACAATCTGTCATCGGATAGTGGCAGAGCATTTAGACGAGGTGACCGTTGATCCCAAAATTCAAGTGTGTCATTATATTGATGACATACTAATTCAAGGTGAGACACAAGATCAGGTGCGAACACAATTTGAACAAATCATTGCACACTTACAAAGCAAAGGCTGGGAGATTAATCCTGATAAATTGCAGGGTCCAGCACAACACGTAAAATTTTTAGGTATTCATTGGCATGAAGGAAATAGAGAAGTAATCCCTCAAGTGAAATAGAAAATTGCAGAATTCGCAGTCCCTAAAAATAGGAAAGAAGCTCAAAAATTCATTGGTTTATTTGGCTTTTGGCGCCATCATATTCCACATTTGAGTCAGATTTTGGCCCCTTTGTACAAAGTTACACGTAAAAAGAATGCGTTTGAATGGAACAAAGCACAGCAGGATGCATTTGATTTAGCAAAAGAGGCGATTCAGCATGCTTTGGATTTGTGGCCAGTGCGCGATGGTGATGTGGATCTATATGTATCTGTACAAGATATGTACGCAAATTGGAGTTTGTGGCAGAAGTACCTCTAGGCTTTTGGACTAAAAAGTTACCAGACGCTGGTGAGCGTTATACACCTTTTGAGAAACAGTTGCTTGCATGTTACTGGGCTTTAGTAGACACTGAGCAATTGACACTGGGACATGATGTGATTTTGAGACCAGAGTTTCCTATTATGCAATGGGTTTTAAGTTCGCCGAAAACCCATAGAATTAGACATGCTCAGGAAGTGAGCATAATCAAATGGAAGTGGTACATACAAGACCGGGCTCGTGTGGGTCCGAAAGGAGTGGCAATGTTGCATGAGAAAGTGGCGCAGGCGCCGATGGGAGAGAGAGAGAATGAGTTCTCCGTACCTGTAGTACAGAAATCACCTGTTAAATGGGGTATGCCGTTCGATGATCTGTCCGTGGAGGATAGAAAACACGTTTGGTTTACGGATGGTTCAGCCAGGTATATAGGAGAGAAGAGACATTGGAAAGCCATTTCCTACAACCCCATAACCCAAAAGTTATTGAGCACTACTGGTGAGCTATGGGAGAGGTGTGGCGCCGCGGCCAGGGCGACTGACGCTGGAATCTGGGGACCACGGTTCGATCCCCGGCTCCGGCGGCAGGTTAGCCCAGCACCATGTGACTCTGGGCAATAGCTCGCTTAATCTTCCCGATGGCCCCCAGCGCCTAGAGACCCTTACGGGTGATTGTGCGCTTTACAAATGTGGACTTTACTTTACTTAAGGGCGAAGTAGCCAGTTTGCAGAACTATATGCTGTATACCAAGTTTTGAAACAAGAGTTACCTGGAAAATGCTATATTTTTACTGATTCATGGTCCACCGCGAATGGACTAGTGGTGTGGTTACCCACATGGAAGTCCCATAATTGGAAGATTCACGGAAAGGAGATCTGGGGTAAAGAGTTGTGGCAGGAAATTTGAGAGTTCCTTCCTCAAAGCAATGTGACAGTTTTTCATGTTGATGCTCATATGCCCATTGACTCTTTAGATAAATTATTCAATAATATTGCAGATGAACATTCTAAAATCCTTAAGGCAGTGGTGGACCAACGAGATTCTGATCTGGCAGGCTTGGCGAAATGGGCTCACCAAAAAGCAGGACATTATGGCGAGAAAATTACTAGCAGGTGGGCAGCTGAGAGAGGCATTTATATTCCCCTTGATTTGATTAAAACAGCCATACTTCACTGTCCACAGAGAGGTGCCTCGAATAGTGAAAGGCCAGTTGCATCGAGGTAAATCCCCTGCCTTAATTTGGCAGATTGATTATATTGGTCCCTTACCCATGAGCAAAAACTGCCAATATGTTTGTACAGTTGTTGATACTTTTAGTGTTTTTTAATCGCTTTTCCCTGCAAAAATGATACACAAGTCAACACTATTAAAACTTTAGATTTGATTACATTGTATTATGGTACTCCACTTCAGGTGCAATCTGACAATGCATCACATTTCAAAGGAAGATTGGTACGAGAGTATTGTGCCGAAAACAATATCGATTGGGTGTTTCATATACCCTATTACCCACAAGCATCCGGTCTGATTGAGCGAATGAACGGATTACTGAAAGACCAGTTACGTAAATTGTCAGATGGTACCTTAAAGAATTGGAGAGACCATTTATCTGATGCATTATTGATCTTAAATAATCGTCCTTACCTGTATGCGAATTCTCCTTTAATGCGTTTATTTCTCCCAGCAGCTGATGTCAAACCCAATACGATTAAAAGTACAGTGTCTTATTGGGAAATCACCCCCGGAGCCTTGGCTCCATGTAGAGCTACCCCTGGATCTGCAGGCTTAGATCTGCATTCTTTAAAAAACACCGTTTTAAAAATAAACATGATCACTGTAATTGAAACAGGAATTGGTGTCCAAATACCTACAGAACATTTTGGCTTGATTGCCCCAAGATCTGGTTTAGCTTTAAAAGGTATCCAGGTGCTTGGTGGAGTAATTGACAGTGACTACCAAGGAGAAATTAAAGTTATCCTGTTGAACAGTGGCGATTCTGAAGTTACAGTTAACGAAAATGATAGAATTGCCCAATTGGTCATTATGCCTGTATTCAGTGGTGCGATTCAGAAAGGTGCAGCTCCAACTCTGTTAACAATGCGTGGTGCAGGTGGCTTTGGTTCCACCGATAATCCTGGAGCTAGAGTGTGGGTGCAATCGCCAAATAATCCCCCTGAACAGGCCGAAATTATTGCAACAGGATCTGATAACACAGTACTAGTGATGAGGCCAGGGCAAGAAGGCTGGGATGTAGTCCCAGCTGACAAATGTTATTTGCGAGAATAAATGATGCGTGTTATTTGAATTGCAGATCATTACATGGATTGCTCCTGCGGGATGTGTCGTCGTTGGACTCCCGTGGGTCTGCTGCGACGAGAGTCAAGAAAGTACTCGGGACCGGATTAACCATGTGGACAGAGGACATCGTCCCGTTGCTGCGTGGGATGTTAATACTAATTTCTGGGTCAGCTTGGCCCAAACCGTAATGAACTCTTCCCATTTTTGTTTAACTCCTATGAAATCCATCAATGACCTCCTTACCACATGCCTTGTAGCAGTCCCGATATCCACAGCTTCCCTTCAACATTTCTTTAATGTTTCTGAAGTTCATCCCGAGTTCATTTATCCGGATTTCACACCGTACAGTTACTGTGCCTCATGTACTGTCCTAATTGACCCAGAACCCCCACAAACTTTTAAAATTCTAACATTTAACATTACTGAGAGTGAGGTCTGTTATAACCTCACCTGTGATCCTAGATCCATAGGCAAATGTGCCCAATTAAGATTGGAACATTCGACATCGTTTTCCCTACATGAGACAATTTTGTGTCAAACTAGAACTGCAAAATCTTGCTTTTCCTTTGACAATGGAATGAGCTGTAAACGTATAATAGTAACTGCAAGTCATTATTATCATGTGTCATTACCAACTGGATGGCTCTTTTCCTGTGGCAATGTGTCCTGGTCTTATAGACCAGCAAATATTTCAGGAGGCCCCTGTGCCCTAACAAGATTGAGCCTTTTGCTATTTTCTCCTGATGGAGCAATTTCATCCTGTGTGGCATGAGATGTCATGCTGTCCAGTGATTGTGATTCATCACTCCATCTTTACTCTAAATCTGAGTACCTTAGTTTAGCCATTTCTATTGTAGGTGTTCCTGCTTTATCTGTGCACAATGCTAAAACTATAAGTAAACTTGCTTGCTGGATGGTGAAATCCCTCAATAGTACCTCTACAATTTTAACTGACCTGTTACTAGATAATCAAGGAGAACGCCGTGCCATCTTGCAGAATAGAGCCGCTATTGATTACTTATTGCTAAAACATGATCATGGCTGCTCAGATTTTTAGGGTATGTGCTGTTTTAACCTATCAGACCATTCCCAATCCATTAGATCCCATCTTAATAAGTTACATGAACTGACCCAAGAAGTGAGGGAACATCTGGACGGTGGGTGGTTTGACTGGCTTTTCAGCTGGTTACCTGATTTGCATTCCTTACGCCAAATTTTAGGTGGAATTGTTTCAGTGATTTGCATCTTGATTGCCATCTGTTGCTGTATCCAATGTATACCGTCATTATTCCATTTATTCCGGCCACGTGTGCTGGCTAGATCTTTTAGGATTGTTTCGTACTACTCATCAAATGACATACATGTAGTTTGAAAACCATCCTCCTAAATTAGTTGTTCTACTAATCCTTCAATGCTAGTACATATAGTCAGGAGTGGAGTGTAACGCCCGGGTAATTTCTAGCCTTTTCTTAGAATAAAAGTGACTATAATCTACTACCATTTCAGTCTTAGCAACCTTTTCGTTCATTAATAGGGCTTAACTATGCGCTTTGACAGGGTTTAGTGCCTTTTTACCGTTAGTTAGGCCTGTAGGCCCAAAACCATAGAGCAGCCATTTTGGATGGCTGTCTCATCCATTTTAGATAGCTGCCTCGTCTGTGCAAGGTGCTTGCAGAGCAAAGGTAGTGTTTAGAGTTTACGTGTTGTTCGCTAGTAAGAAACCGGTCGAGACCGGCCCTTATCGAAGGAATGTATTTTGTTCACTGGTGGTAGACGCAATATGCAGGTGGCCACTGCAGACGGCGTGAGACGCCAGGGACTGGTGCAGGAATTTGGTGGGAGTCGGCCTACGTTTGGAAATTTCCATAGAGAAATGGAGAGATATATTATCAGAGAGCAAGTAGCAGACAGGGAGAGAGCAACGTGTGGAGCAGACCGATGAAGTTGGTCCGAGAGCTGGTGATTAATTACTAGCTTCTAATGAAAAGGAGGAAGAGATCAAGAATCCTGTGAGGTCAACATGCAGGAGTGGTAGAAACAGAGCAAGTCCAGAAGAGGGTTCGAGTTTCGGAACCAAGGCAGCGTAGACGAGGCGTAGCGGTGCAGACGTGTATTCGTGAGCCATAGTGGGAGAGCAGAGTCCCGAGCGAGTGAAGACCCGAGAGGGAGAGAGGGATCAGCTCCGCTGCTGAGATGGAAAGACGCACGTTTAAGGTGAGGCGTTCTGAGCTAGTGTAGAATACATACATCTAATGATCTATTTTTCCCTCCCTTTTTAGGTTGTAGATGGTGGCTTATTGTAACTATGATTAATGCATTAGTGCTATGTCTAATTATATAATAAATGATATGATATCCAATACATATGTTTGAGTGTTGTTTCCAAGACAGGACTAACCTTTCTTTTTAACCAGATACTGGCAGGTTAGCAAGTGAGTGGACCCTTCTAGCAGGTAACTGAGAAATGAGAGATTGTGTAGCCCATGGCTGGAAGGAACTCCCAAATGGCCTAATTAGACTGCTCCTACCTAAATTAAGAATAGTAAATATCGTCAGTGCATCTTAGGTGTACCGCCGACCCCTATAGAACACCCCGCCGGGAGACACAAGGTATACCGTCGGGAAGCATAGATAATATTGGTCCTAAGAGTTAGGGAAAAGTCTGGCGATTATAAATCAGAAAAGTCTGGCGACTACAAAGATAAGATAATAAGATAATAAGATAAAGTCTGGCGACTATAAATCAGAAAAGTCTGGAGACTATAAATCAGCTGGCCTCCGACGCAAGAGGGGGTAGGTTAGTCCAGGTCAGTCTGCCGTGGGACTATAAGATAACGATCATAGGATATAAGATATGGAATTCCTTAGGTGTTAGTTATATCTCTAATTATACAGGCTTATAAATAGCTTCTTTTCACCTTCTCAGGTGAGTCTTCTAAATGTCTTGTAAATAGTGGCCTGAGAAGAGTGTGTTTGCCTGACGATTGGGTTAGCTACGGTTGGTAGTTTGTTTGTTCTGAGAATCCGGTCGTTACAGAGGCTAACGTTGGTATAGAGGTGGCAGGGGCAGTGAGAGGAGTATGATGCCCCAAATGGGATGCCTGTGATATCTGACGACAGGCATATAGCAATAGTTAGAGGTACCACTGCTAAGGAAAAGAGGAGAGGGTAGAGTGGGTATCCCTGTGTGGTACCCCTGTGCACTGAGATTGGGGGTGTGAGTTGACCATTGATACGGAACCGCACTGTGGGAAAGGTGTAGAGAGCCATTAGTTTTGAGATCACTGCTGGTCCTAGACATATCTTGTGTAGTATTGCACATAGGAATTGCTAGTTGATGCAGTCAAAGGCTTTCTCTGCACCCAGGGATAGCAGGCAAGCCGGGATATCTTGCCTTTAGACCTTTTCAATGAGGTGAGCGATGCGTCGGATATTGTCTGCTCCCTGAAGGTGTCGTATAAACCCAACCTGATCTGGGTGTATCAGTCCCGGAAGGTAGGGCTCAAGGCAGTTTGCCAATATCTTAGTGTAGATCCTAGCGTCCATGTTGAGTAGAGCAATAGGACGGTAGGAGAAACAAAGAGATGGGTCCTTCCCAGGTTTGGGGATGAGAACCACTTCAGCTTCCGACATCGTCTGAGTAAGCCAGTTGTTTCAGAAAAAGGAATAAAAAGGTGGAGGAGGTGGTCTTGGCTCTGGGGGTGGTAAGCGTGGTGGAAGGTGACCGGGAGGCAGTTCAGTTCACGAGTTTTGTCTGTCAGAAATTGTTTTATTACCTGATATAGCTTGTCTAAGGTGATCGGGTTGTCTAATAGCTTCGCATGTTGTGGGGTTATTGGGTTCCCAAGGGCATCCGGAAGGAAGTAATCTCCTCTGGTGCATGAGTAGTGCTAGTGTATAGCTCTGTGTGAAACTTAGAGAATGCTTGTCCTTTGTCTTGTTCAGTCATAGCCCATGTGTTATCTGAGTGTTTTAATTTGGAGATATAGGCTTTAGTTGTTTGGGCTCGAAGACGGCATACTAGGGATGCCCACACCTTATCTCCCCCGCAAAGAATTTCTGTTTGAATGACATAAGTGTCTGTCTGCTCTC